>NW_026852001.1:0-390905 GCF_026571515.1 Ruditapes philippinarum
AACTAAAGAACTGTCAAGACAGAATATTTAGTACTTTGATGCCATAGGTTATTGAGCAATTATTTTTTTATTATGGTTTATTCTTTTTTGGAGCTTTCCAGCCGGTGAAACAATGTTCCAGCAGCTGCAATCAAGATGTTATGGTCTTGGCGATAGGCAGATGTTGTACAATGCCGCAAGAGGTAATTATTTTGAACAAAAAATTGCATTTTGCGTTTGTTCAAAGTGAAGCTGTCAAAATTTGTAACCAGTTTTCGCGATCTGATGAAAATTATTTTTTAAGCAACATTTGGAATGTTGTAGCTATTTAGATATGTTGCATTCAGGAGCCCTGACTTTTGCCCTTTAATATTTTTTGAAAATACCGGTAATAATGACGCAATCATCTTTGAACCATGACTTGCCAGTGAGTTGGTTAGTAGATCTATCAAAAGCTGAAATGTCCACTGCAATTGAAGTAATATTTTAGTAATTGCTGTTCATATGTATATGGATAAAATATTCATTCATGTGTCATTAAATTTCCTGATTTTAGGCAATGTGGATTTTATACAACGGTTAAAGCTCGAAAGGAAGTTGGAAGTGCATTCTGGATGTGTAAGTTGTAAACTCAATGTATACTGTTAGCAAAACTTTTAATACTAACAAGTCATGTATTGTTCTTCTGATGCAAGTAACACATACATCGCTTTAATCTGATCATGTGTTAATAAGTTATATAATGTATCATATACAGCTTAATGTCACAGTTTACGTTTATTAACTTTTATTTACAATGGATAGTTGGGTGTCTGAAAATTGCCTTATGATTTTTATTTTCCTGCAACTTTATAGGGACATTATGGTATCTTTATTGTGCCCTTGTGGTTAAGGTGTCAGTCTCTTGATCATATCTTCGAGACTTTAATGTACTTGAGTTACTACCTTGTTTCCGCATATGACACCTTGCAGTACTAGCTGGTTTAAATTCCAGGAAGGTGACTCAAAAGTGATTCATAACTTTAAGTTACAAGAGCGTTGAGTTTCACATTTGAGCTCAAACACATAATGACATTCAACAAATATATATGTCTTTACATATACAATTTGTTTTAACACAACAGCTTTTGTATGACTAATACATTGATTTGATTCAGTATGCTTTATGTTATGTTTTTGAATATATCTAATTGAAGTGCGCTGTATTTTATGCAGGTGAACACAATTTGCTGGAATGACAAGGGTACAAGTATTTTATCTGGGTCAGATGACCAACATTTAATGATCACAAATCCCTACACTGGAAAAGTAAGTAAAAGCTTCATGACAAAAGAGATAATTTATATAGGTCTTATTGGTATGTTTAGATTTCTTCCTATGATAGATAGTGAAAAAGCATTGACTGTAACATCTTTTCTTTATATTTTACACATTTAAATGATGCATCAATTGGTGACTTAGAATGGCACAAGACTGCCACACAATATCATGAAAATGATTTATTTTAACTAAAACATCAGTATGAAAAAGTTTATTACACTTACATTTAAATGGCTCTACCATGTGTTTGGATGTTTAGCAAGATATTACCGCTCTGGGTGAGTGGTTTTGGCTGCTGACTTAAATCCCAAAAGTGATTTCCCACTCTTATCAAAGAAGCTATCCTGCTAGCTTACAGAACTTCAGATTAGGTTGATGATTCTGCTCATAATATGCTTATGCCTAAAATAATACACAAATGGGCAGTAGAGGTCTTCTTCTGCCGAGGAAGCTGAAAAGTTACTATATGACATAGTGTTGATGTGACTAACCACTACCAGATAAAAAAAAAACCAGATATTGTCACCTTCATGCAATAATGGAAAAAGTCCTTCTAAATTTAATAGCAGTTAATCAGTTGTTGCACTAAGGTGAGGATATAACCTTGTATCTAATTGGTTAATTTTCATTTATATTATTTTAGGTAATTCACAAGATTCATTCTGGTCACAGACAAAACATCTTTAGTGCAAAGTTTCTTCCCAGCAGTAACGATACTGAGACAGTGAGCTGTTCAGGAGATGGGAAAATTTTCTACACAAATATAGAGCGTAATGACACTAACGGGACATACCTGTTTGACTGCCACTTTGGAACAGCGTACGAGGTACACAAAGAAGATTACTTGATCATTATCTCTTTTTTTCCTTGATTTGTGATCTTATACCTGCACATATTTTTTCTGCATTTAATGCATCTATCACATGCACAGATACATCCCAACAGAAAAAATATCTACATCTCGCTTGAATGAGATCCAGAATGACATTGCTGGCATTATAAACCAATTATATTATGGTTGTATGTGTCGTTTTAATTCAATAAGTTATAAGATAATTTAAGAGTGTTATTATAAACACGCTTCTTTACTGCAATGGGCGTGTCCCCTTGGGATGGATATTCTGATCCGAATTGCAACAAATGACAGATATTAATGTGGATTTGCAGAGATTTAAATATGAAACATAACATTCAAATTTTAAGGGATTTCAATATCAAAATTAAAAAAATGTGCTACCAATGGAATAGAGCCCTCTCAAAGGGTACAAAAGTACAGACTGGCCTGTCTCTGTACTGAGGGCAAAGGCTTATCAGTTTCGGTTGAAGTTCACTGTAGGTTAAAGGTTAAAAAATATACATGTATATCTCACATTTTTAGTAAAAAAAGTATTCAACATGTTTTTCAGGTAATAGTTATTCCAAATGAAGCATCAACATTCCTGTCATGTGGTGAGGATGGCACTGTGAGGTTCTTTGACCTTAGGGCTAAAACGTCATGTAATAAAAGGTCTTGTAATGAAGTAAGTTAAAATGGTTCCTAAGACCCGTTTCCTTTTCTTTTTGCTGTTTCTAGAATACTGATAAATAGTTTTCTGGTTTAATTATACTAAATCTGGCTCATACTCAGATTTTAATATTGAGGCTATAATTATATGAAGTCATACTGTGAACATGTTGGGTTTTTTACTGCCATGTAGACATGGCATATTTATTGACTTCCCAGGCAAGTCCATGATTGTTTAATAAGTATATAATGGAATGAAAACCATGCTAGAAAACATGATTATATTTACAGGATGTGCTCATTAGCTGTAGAAGTGCATTAACGGCTCTCACAGCTAACCCAGTGTTACCATGGCAACTAGGTATAGGATGTTCTGATAGTTCTGTCCGAGTTTATGATAGGAGAATGCTGGGAACTAGAGCTACAGGTACTGCCCTAATAATCCTTAACATGCTGAAATCGTGTAGTTGATTGGGATTTGTATGAACAGGTCTTTGTTTATGATATACAAGTAGTTTGTCTGGCTGAATAAATACATGTTTATCTTAAAATCAAACTATAAAGATTGGTATTATTTGAATTCTTAAGATTGCTTATTTGAAAAAATTTTTTTTCATCAGAAGATGTCCAGGTTGAAGCACTGGGAATAGTTGATGCGCGTTGAGCTCTTGTTATTTCTTATGTCTTAAACAAATTTTTTTTGTACTGATTTAAGGAAACTACACTGGTAAAGGTATTACTGGACTAATGTGCTCATTCACTCCGCCAAGTTTGGAAAAAGAGTCATATAGAGTTACCTCCCTTAACTTCAGCCCTGACGGAAAAGATGTCCTGGTCAGCTACTCCTCACAGTTCATCTATTTGTTTGGAACAGATGTAAGACAATTTAATTTGTGACAAAAGTTCTGTATAAAGAAATGTATAGTCTTTGATTAGTATAATTTATTGAATATTTATTGAATAAAGTTGAACAAAGATAAATGTTAACTCTCGGGAGTTCAGAGCAGCAAATGGGTTTACTTCTCAAATAATTATACATTTGGGGAGTGTCCATTTATGTGGATTGTGCATATTCAACTTGTTCTTACAATATGATGTTAACATTTGCTTTGAAGTACATAAAACTTTACATAACTTGTCATGTAAGAGGGATAATATCAAAGTCAACTAATGTCATGAAAATCTTGATAAACTAAGACGCAAATTTATATGGGCATCACAACTCATGACGCTTCAAAAATAGCAAAGTCATAAGTGGATTTCTAATGTTACAGCCCTTGTCTTGTCATTTATTCTCTGCGAATTTAAAAAGAATTCTTGCATAGTATAACGTCTTATAGATATGATATTTCTTTGTCTGTTTTAACTTCAGAATAAAGAAGAATGCAGAGAATTTTCAAAAGATGTTTCAAAAACACAGGTATGTAGAAGTGGCGGAATGTTCAAATTGTTAACATGTCTGACTTGTAAACAAACTTGTTGGATGCATAGGTTCAAACCTCTATCAGAGGCAAGCTGTTGAACCCTTTAGAAAGAAACTTTTAGAACCGGTTGGTTCTAGGAATGAATTTGAGAGTGTTTCAATCAGCTTATAACTTCCGACACAAATCTAACTTAAACAAAGTCCTATAAAGTAAAAACACAGGTAGTATGTGTATGTGGAAATCAGAGTATTTGAATAGTGCATGTATATACATGTACATATATGTAAGTTTATTTCAAAACATGATGTCATGCTCTCCTGCAAAAAAGCTAGATGGCAATGAACAAAATGACAGATCTTTGTAAGAAAATGATTCCATGATTTGATTTATTATTATATTTGATGGGACTATTACAAAATTATATACAATAAAAGCATTGTGTTATTTTGCTATATTTCTGCTTTGGGGGAAAAAAAGTAATTATTATTGACTTGGAATATGTCCTTTAAGCTGACCCATCTAAAGAAGAAGAAAGAATTCTGCATTATAATATTTGAAATATCAGTGATAGCCAACATCTTATTTTCAGACATCACTTATTTGATTTCAGTACAATAATATAGTTATGAAAGTCAGTTTTAATTCTACTGGAGCTATAAACCACTTCATTGTGGCATTCAAATGGTCCCTGTTCATGTACAATTTGGTATAAAAAAAAACCTGTTTCTGGATGAAAAAAATTTTAGGGAGAGGTGGGCAAATTAAAATTGTTTGTGGAGATAATACTTCAGTGGTTTGTTATTTGTTTGAATGAAGTTACATGAAGGTTTAGCCCTAAGGTCAAAGAACCTCACTGTGCCATCCTCATTTCATGACAGGAATTTTAACTTTTCATTTGAAATAACTATTACCTGAAACTTCAGTTGAATAGTTAGTTTGAATGTATTTGACATCTTGTAGGAAGAATCTGAGTCAAAGCAGACTGATGATAACTGTGATCAAACTGGTACTTCCCTGCCTAAAACAGCCAAGTCCCATACAACATTAGCTGAGCCTAGTGAAGGGGCATCATCATCTAGATCTGAAGATGACAGTTTGACAAGAGCACCACCTGTGAAACGTCTTCGTCTCCGTGGTGATTGGTCTGACACCGGTCCTACAGCACGACCAGAAAGAGAGCGTCAAACTGGATCAGAGGGTCAAGCTTCTAATGACAATGAGCAATCATCACCTGCAGCAGGTACCGGTAAACATTGCCTTAAGTATTTTAATAATTCTGCAATTGTAAAGACAGTAATTTCCTCTTCAGTGACCCATTTTGTATAGGGTTGTTGGTAAGGTAGCATAATTTTACATCTTAATTGTTTTGATATTAAAAAACTTGTATATGCCAAATTATTGTTTTCAACATTTGAAGTTTATAATCAGAGATTTTTTTTGACAACAGTTTCTGCTTCCATGAAAAGTACCATAACAATAGGAATGAAAATCATGTTTTATTTGTGTGTCTTTAAGTTTTGTATTTTGCTTTTGATATCTGTCAAAATTAACTGACAATTTTAAATTTAAGGCAAATATTAGTACAAAAATTAAACATAGTAAGGATGGTTAAGAGCAATGATACAAATTAAGTAGAAAAAGAACTATTTTTAACACTCTACTGCTTAAGAGGCATGGTGGATATGGTGGGAAACATGTTATTGTAATAGAACATACAACATTAAAAGAGCTCCTTGTATGCAACTGTTCCCTTATTCAGTTACATTACATTATAATTGTAATGGAATCTTAATTTTCAATGATTTTGAAACCATAAATTTCTTTTTTTACACACCATTTAAATATTTCAGGACCAGGTGGTCCTAGATCTGCAATTATGAATCGTATGTCAGACCTGTTGACTCGTTGGTTATATGGCAATTCAAGAGAAGGCTCAGATCAGCCAAATGAACAAGAAGGAAACCAGCCTGCTCCTACCGGGACTGATTCTCAGTCACATGAAAATATTCTCTCTCAGAGTCAGTCTACAGGAAATTCACAGAACCAGTCTTCACCTAATGAGACTGATTCTCAGTCACATGAAAATGTTCAATCTCAGAGTCAGTCAACTGAAAATTCACAGAATCAGACTGGTAGCAATGAAATGTTTGCAAGCCCTGTATCTGAAGAATCTCAAGCTCAGTTTGATGTAAGAAATGATAATGTTGAATTGACACATGGAATTCAGTCAGAAACCACTGAGAGATCAGGTGATTTATGTGCTGATGGAAAACATGAAACATTAAATATCAAAGAACAAACATCACAAATTGGTCAATTGACATTTGGAAGTGAAAAATCTGAACAAGACTCCTCTGATTCAAAATCAGACACATCTCAAACTTCTTTTGTCCAAAAGATTGAATCAATGCGTGTAGATGACAGTGATCGTTGTTTCCCTATTGATGAAGTAGAAAGTGCTGGTACAGAAGATACATACAATCCTAGAGAACCTACACTGTATCCAGTTTCTCAAGTGTGTAATGAAGCACAGGAAACAGATGTAAAAGTTGACTCTATTGCTAAGGGCTTGCAAGAAAAACAGTCAGACTGTGCTAAGCTTGCTTCAAAAGATGAGGCAGGAACTAGTAGTGTGTCCCAGTCTGTGGGGGTACAAAAAGTGCATCAAAGTGGGCAAAATGATAATGATACATTAACTGTAGACTCTACTGGAAATGAAGCTTTAAGTTATAATTCTGATGAAACTGGTCAATACCGTGAGACAGTGTCAGCCGCAATTAGTTCCCTTAGAGCTCAAAATGTCCAACCAGTCGTAAGTTTGCATTACTCGTCAGAAGGCACATCTGCTAGCATGATAAAGGTTGGTTTTACAAGGTTTCAGAGTCTGGAAGAGGAGATGACAGAAGATAATCGTGAAGTTGGAGTTGCAAGTTCTGATATTGTTGATCAAAGTTTAGATAGACATATTGCTGATACTGACGAGGACAGAAATGTACCTCATGTTAGTAATAGAACTGATTTTAATGAAATGACAGATGATGATATTGATGTTGACAATGATGTGAGTGAATTACCTGAATCAAACAAGTCTAAGATTGATGTGAAATCTGATTCAGAAATGCAAGTAGTTAAGTCAGATAAGGTTATTAAAAAAATTTTGAATTTGAATGAAACATTTGCTAATGAACACAGTTTACATGCAATGAACAAAGACTGTGATACTGAAAGTGCATTTAAACCTTTCTCTATAAAATCCTCTGATAATAAACAGCATTTAGTTCTTGACAAAAGTCAGAAAGAGACTGATCTAAGTAAAGTTTCTCCAGATGGAGCATCAGATGAAATGCCTTCATGTAGTTATAGTATTAAAGAGCCAAGCCTTGAAATGATATCAGAGGAAAGTGATGATGTTGTAGATGTTGATAAATGTACTAACAATCGAACTGAGCCTGCTCAGATAGAATTTGACTGTTCAAAAGGTGCCTCAAACGAGCCAGTAATTGTGGACAGAGCCGAGAGAATGGAAATAGATAATGAGCCAAGTACAAATTCACAACAAGGTAAGTTAGTAAATCATAATAACATGTTTAATGAGAGTTTGTAGAATTCAGTGATTCTTTAGTATTCTTTGGTGATTGATCATCTACTGTTCTGTACTGATACCCTATATCTACTGTTCAAAATAGTTATGAAAGTTTGAACTTTCATTTTCCTCGGAGGAATTTTTTTTACTGTTATTCACAAACCTATGTATTATTTATATGCTAACTCTCTTCATACTACAGGTAGAGGCTGGATTTTGACTTTTATTGCTACCTTATACATTTTTCAGACAGTGAATAACATGCTGGAAGTCATGAGGGTTTTTTCTGTTGAAGGACTAAATGTATATCCCTATTAGTATACATGTTGTTTATTAATGTGTTGTCAATAGTTATCTATTCAACTTTCCTTTTATCTTTGTTCTGTTTGACTGGTATTTTTTTGTTTTTATATATAAATCTAGGAAGTGAGAGTTCAACGAGTGGCCAAAGTACATCAAGACGTAGACGTATAGGACATAGTGGACCTCCGACTGGTGACTTTCAGTTAGACGAGCCTGGTACCAGAAATAGAGATACAGATAGCAGTGATGAAGATGAACCAGAACAAAGTGCTGCAAGAAGAAGGTACTGGATTAAGCTACACATTGAATGCAATAAATAATGTGTCCCATCAATCGCCAATGTCCTTGTAAATGCCTCCTCGTGTGTTAAACCTGCATATGAATAAGCACTTATTTTGACAGTAAAGAATTTGTTAACGAATCACACTAAACTTGCTGTATCAATGTTTTCTGTTTTATTATTGCTCATACAGAGCTTTCCGGTTTTGATTTTTCAAGTTGTTACAATCCAGACTTTGATGAATTAAGCTGCGTTTAGTATATGTTCAAATACCATCATTGTTCTTTCTGCCAGAATTAAAACATATCTTGTTATAGATTAATACAAGAGTATTTCTTTTCTCCAGGACTGATTTTGAGAGAACAACTGCAGCTCTGAAGCTACAGGCATTACATCGTTTACGTCAGGAGGCGAAAGAGAAAAAAGAAATGCAGACAAAAAATGTATTTATGCCAAAGGTCAAGAGAGTTTTCAAAGGTCACAGAAATGCTAGAACTATGGTAAAGAAATATGTTTTATCTATTTTCCTTTTTTGTCAAACTCTTCTGTAGGACGTAGACAGATTTTTTAAAGTGATACAGTTTACTATATAAATATCTAGATAATGAATCATTTATTTAAAATTAGATACATTTTGTAATATTTAAAGATTCTTCAGTGGTACTAAAGTAAATGGCCTCAACTTCCCTCAAAAATGAAATTAAATCTATATTCTGAAAGGGGGCTTTTTGGTTGTGTTATAATATCACTGCTGTAGGTTCAATATCTACTTATACAAGGTGGCTCTCTCATCGACCTTGTAGAAGGTCACAGATTCTACAAAGTGACAAGCAAGGTCTTAATTATCATGAAGCTCAAATTGTTATGATAGTGGTGATCTTTTCCTTTATAGTGCATTAGTTTTAGTACCAGGAGGCACATGAGTAGAACCATAAACCTTTTATAAGCTACCTAGATTATTAACCGGAAAAAATCAGTTTTTGTGATATGAATTTATCAAACTGTTTATATTGGACTGTTTTAGATAAAAGAATCGAACTTTTGGGGAGACAAGTTTGTGTTAAGTGGATCTGATTGTGGCCATGTGTTTATCTGGGATAGATATACCAGCAAGGTGGTCATGTTGCTAGAGGCTGACAAACATGTTGTCAACTGTGTCCAACCACACCCGTTTCACACATGTAAGTTTCCAAGTTTGTGTGGGTATACTACTTTTTCTTGAGACAATGACTTTATAGAATTCCGAATTAAGTGGTCAAAGGGTGAAAGAATATATGACACAAACTTAATTATCATACATGCTTAAAGAGAGATTATTTATGTATATTTGATTCAAACTTGATATGAATCAATGTAAAAGAATAGGACAGATTAATGAATATCCAGATTTTTCCTGTACACATGCAGTACATTTTTGGCTTAAGTAAGGTCATAGTATTTTGTCATAAGGTATTCAGACTTTTAAAAGTAATACGACCTGGTTAGTTTCAACAAATGTATCTTAAGTTGAGATACTAAGTAATTTTGTATATTCAATTCTGACATATTACAAAAGTATCATAGTATCTGTTTAAAAACTACACATACAAATGTAATTATATTCTTTTGAATGGCCCAGTATGAATGGTTGCTTGTTTATATAACTTGAAAGATGAGTTCAGGTTTATGATGCAACATATAAAACCTTTAAAAAAGCCTTGATATCAAATTTGATATAAAATTGTACAATTCCTTTCTTATTTAAAATTGAAATTTACTTGTAACTTTGCACCAGTCATATATATAGAAAATATTTTCATCACAATTGTCCATTGAGAACCATTGTTACAAACACACAGTTTTATAAGCTAACTAAATGATTTCAGTGTTAGCAACAAGTGGTATAGACTATGATGTAAAGATATGGGCACCTCTACTACAACAGTCAGGCTTTGATGAGGAAAGAGCACATGAGGTACTGTTTTAATAGTTGTTTTATTCTTGTTACCATGAAACTTATCGAATTTTTAGGTGACACCTCAAAAATGTTCCAGTGTGATTATGAAGTCAAAAAAAGTCCCAATTCTGTGAGGAATCATTTTTGCAAGCATTAAAATTATTGTAAGACTAAATAAGCACTGCATCATTTATTTTGGTGAGCTCTACACTAAAAATTTAGTGTCATGCATTGCAAGTAACAGATATTAAGGGTTATATTTTACAGGTTACAGCCTTTTAAGACATCTAATCATGTTGCAAATTATGGTCGATCTTTTTTGTCATTGTTGGTCCGCAACCTAATGTTAAGATATTTAAAGTTTCTTAATTTGTTCTCCTTACACTTAATTTGGTTTATGAAATTCAGACCAAATCTTTTAACATACAAATTTTTGAATATATGTTGTTCTTTTTGTACGAAGGTAATTCATCGGAATGAGATTATGTTAGAAGAGACCAGGGATACTATCACAGTACCTGCAGCATTCATGTTAAGAGTTCTTGCCTCAATCAACAGTATTCGTTCAGGTATTACATAATTTTTATCTATTTGTTGACATAATTTTACTCCATTTTGAGAAATTAAAAAAAGATTGCAAAACACAGTAATATATGAAACTTTGTGTCTGCTTTGTGAGAATAAAGTACTTGATTTTTTCTTTGGATCGTTTTCCCTTTGTTTTAGACACTAGATTAGGGCTGTCCAGGAAGTTCCCAGAATTATGTTATACCTTTTCCTAATGTAAACATACACAAACAATATATTGATAATAGAAAACAAGTGTTTAATAGCTCTTGAATAATGGAAACAGTTACTTATACTGTGAAAGGTGATAACATATGTTGTACTAACAGACCAATAATTACTGATGCTTTGCCATTTAACTATGGCAGAGAAAATTTTAACAGATATTTAGTAACAGATAATTTAGGGTAATATTTTACATGTTACAGGTTTTTGTGTTATATATTGCAGGTAGAAGAGCAGCAGGGAGAGAAAATGTGGAGAATGTTGATGGAGACCAGGAAGAACCTGCTGCTACTGATGATGAGTAACATTTTTAGTCAACATACAGTGGAACCCTGGTTGAATGTCACAGCCATCCATATACAGTTGAGCCCTTCTGAAGGCTTCATCCATCCATATACAGTGGAAAGTTGATTGAATGTCACAGCCATTAATTAATATATAGTGGAACCCTGGTTGAAGGATACATTCATTCATTGTCAATGCAACTTAATTGGATGCCACGCTGGAACCCTGGCTGAATATCAAAGCCATCCATATTACAGCGGAACCCTGGCTGAATATCAAAGCCATCCATATTACAGCGGAACCCTGGGTGAATATCAAAGCCATCCATATTACAGTGTAACCCTGGCTGAATGTTACAGCCATCCAAATACACTGTAACCCTGATTGAATGTCATAACCCACTGAATACACTTGTGATTCACACCATCAGTCATATACACTAGAACCTTGGCTGAATGTCACAGACACAGAATGTCACAGCTATCCATATTCAGTGATACTGTGATCTAAGTTCTCAGTCAACAATATAAAATTTTATTGTAGTTTGGAGACCTTTTGGTTGAAAATGTGTCGAGGTTAAATGGTATGTACATACATGCAGTGCATTAACTGGAGTGCAAGTATTAGTTATCAACACTCCAGAACATGCCCATTGATTATCTCAATTTTTTTCTGAGGGTCACTTATTATGATGACAGGGAAAGGGATAACAATAGAAAAGTCATATTCGTTCGTTGATTACTTTTTCTTGGGTTTCATATTGTTAAAACTGGCAAAGTGTTTTTATTTTGGTCTATGATTCAAAAGAGAAAGAACATCATAAAACTTAGCAGTCAGACAGTCTCAAGTTTCGATTGCTCTTTCTATTACTAAAACAGTTGTTAAAGATCTTTGTTACCATATTGATTTACAGTAAAACCCAAGTCAATGGCCATAGTCATCCATAGTCTGTCAACCCTGGTGTAAGATCCATGCATTTCATGTTTATAAACCCTCGTGAAAAGTCGCAGCTACAAGGTATAAAGTTTCTGTCATTCATGTGTACTGAAAACCTTCTCAGAGAAATTTTACTTAACATGTTTGCAAGCATAAGCTTTTAATTTTCATGTGTATGTCAAGCTTTGTTGAATCAATGTTAACATAGGTTTAGTATATTGCATGTTAAACTAATTATGATTTTATATGAATGTGTTATTAATAACTTACTGTATTTATTGAAATATATTTATCATCTTTCTTGAATTTTATTAAAATTTACAATGTACTGCCCCTATTTTTTCTTAAGTGTACACACTAATACATAATTTAGAAAAAGGAGCTACATATGAACTGCCAGGTTTTAATTTTAACTATTTTATATAAGATCAATGTAGCAAATAATAACAATTTACTACTGTAGGTTGTTCTGCTTTTACACAACCCATACATATTTTTTTTAGTGAATTTTAGCAGTGTTTTGCAAAAAATGGGAATTTCATGTTGGGCATCTTTGGCCAAGTGGTTGAGGTTCCTGGCTTCAAACTGATTGCCCCTCCTCTCCATAGGTTCTAATCAGGATCAAAATTAAAAACTACTTTTTTTTTATATGTTTATTCCCATAGATTAAATTATATTTAATGTAACCTTGTTAAATGGGACAAGGATCTGTTGTAGAATTCATTGGGATATAAAATTTATGTACACAAATTATAATGAATTTTAAGTAGTTTATATAAATATCAAACTTCTTCTTCACTGCCACATCAATTATGACAACTCTAAATTACGAATAGAAAGGTTTTAGAAAATTAACAGATTTGCATTAAGAAGAGTTTGTCTGTAATAATATCATAATAATGGTCAATAATGAAAGATTTGTACAAGTAAAAGAATGAATAGTTACTTTGATAGTACTTAGTATCAGACATAACAACCAACCTCCTAAAAGAAATTAAAAAGAAGTTATTGGCAAGTGTGAGATACATGATCTGATATTACCATATTTTTATATAGCAGATAATAAAATGTTCTAGAACAAAATATTTATATTCATCATATAATAGTTCATTTCGAATCACTTAGAACGTTATCAATATTTTTTTTCATAAGAATATCCAAATGATTCATTTCTATTCAATGCTTTAATCAATATTTGAATATTAAATAATATTATTATGTCCATTGTAGACCAATCCACTTAAATGCGCTTTTTTGCGTGCAATCATTAAATCTTTAACCAGCTGGCATGAACTGAAACTACCCATGTGACCAGTGTGCAGATAAAGCTCAGCTTGTCTTACCATGATGTGCACTGTTCCCATTTTAGTCAGAACTTATTTTGAAATTTTCCTTTAAAGGCACATTATACCCAAGACATGCTTTTATTTGTATTTCTCAAAGGATTTTTATTTTTGGTGTACATTTATAGTTTCCAAAAAGTTACTCATTGGCCAATTACCTGAACATTATTTTTCTTGTGTGATTTTTGGCTGTTAGATTGATTTATTATTTTGTATGGAAGTGAAAATACTACTTAATTTAATTTTTATTTCACATTAAGCACTACTTTTTCAAAACATTATTTAAACAATATAAAATTCGTTTTTGCCCTTTCTAAAGAAAAACAAATTTATTCATTTCTGAGAAATAATGTGACTGGTTTTGTACAGATTGAAAAATGGACAAGTCCATGCAAGATATTTAGCATGGCAGCAGTTACCAAAGTGGTCCTTATGTATGATGCAATTATGTTAAGCACGTCAAGACAAGGCAAGCACATATTACAGGAATAAAGTATAGCTAATCATTTGTTACTAACAAGTTTTTGTTTCTGTTATTTTTGTTGTTGTTGGTTATTTATTTATATAATGTATTTTATGATCAAATTTTTTTGGGGATGAAATATTTCTATTTCACTGTATTTATAAGATTGTCTGTTTAAATGTGTTTAATATAGGTAAAAAATGAATACTTTAATATACATTAAGTAACAATCCTTATTTACATACACAGTAGTAATATTTAGGGAGTATTTCCTAACATGCTGGCAAATGAAGCTTATTTTATTCTAGGACAATGTTGTATTTTTGTTGGTTTTTATTTTTTGCTTCCAGTTGTATGCTATTTATACTGGACTGGTGTAAAATTTGAAAATAATGCTCATGTATTTGTTATTTATGCATAAATATTGTTAAAGTTAAATAAAGTCTTGAAATTCCAAAGATTTCGATTCTCATTAGTTTTCTTCCATTGTCTACATAAAATAAAATATTTTATGTTGGGCTTTTTGTTTGACTGACACTGTAATTGGTTATGCAGCTACTTTCCAACTTTATAGGTGAAGGGAGACCTAAAGTGCCGTGAGGTGGTGCTTGAGTAGAACTACTGACTGTAAGCTAGCTGGATAGCATAGGTTAATTGTAGTTTCATGATATAACAAAAGGTACCTGGGTGGATTTGAATCCAAAGTGGTGAAGAGCTAACAGTTTAAAACCACGCCACCACGAAAGCCCAAGCAATAATTTCAAAATCAAATTCAAAATACATGTATCCTTGAAACATTTCATTCAGCACAAGTGGCAATAGAAAGAAAGCCTGATAACTAATTCCGAAAAAATCTGGTTTAAACAAAAGATAATACATTTATATTATGGAAACAATTTATTAGAAAACTAAAAAAATGTCATGGCATCACGTTTCTGGAACCACTGGCATTGTTATGGTCAAAATCTGTAATAGAAAAATAAAAATACTTTCAGAACTCAAAAATTTATGTGTTATTCATTATGTCCTTCAAAATGATAGAAAACTAATGCAAGAGGCTAAATTCTTATTCTAGCTTTAAAGTAATATTATGCTCATATTTTCATTGACATGTTGAGCTGAATTGACTGAAAAGATTGTTATAATGGTGATTGACCAACACTTGGTATTGGAAAATGTTTAGGATAAAATATAAATCTGCTTAAAATATAAAGACATCTCCACTCTTTATAAACTGAACATAACAGGTAAAGTCTGATGGATATTTACAGAAATTTCATCGAACCATGTAATGCAAAGTAAATTATAAATTTGAAAATGTAACTTATTTTCGTATTTTGACATTCCCCAGACCTGTTTACTCACTATATACCCTTTGATAGGCATATGTCACTTTTAAGTGAAAGAAGTCTTATTTCTAGAATTAAATGTTTCCATAAATAATAAAATAGGGGTAAACACCATGTGCTACTTCCCACAGTTTTAAAATGACCAAAGGCTTATTTTTAAAATTTGATAACCAATATTTTCAAAAATATCACAGAATATAAAAAAATAACCCATTTTGTATTCCCCTGATGTCAGAAAAATAACAAGCATAAAAAGTTCACATTCTTACCCTAGTTTTTCTGTTGAACTGTGCTCCACACTCCTGTTGAACTATATAATATGGCAGATAGATATCTAAGTAGTAAATATTTGATCTTGTTTGTAGTAATATTCTATCCTCTCCAAGATCTAGGTTGATGCTGTTACTAACTTTCTGTAATAGAACATATCTTCCATGACACCTTACTACGCATGATTAATATTTAAATGTTGAATTCTGCTAAAGCCAGTACTAGAGCGGCATGGACAGTGACCTGCACTTTCCTGTACCATCCATGGATAGGCTCAATCAAACCAAGCCTGCAACATTTTCAATTTCACCATTCTGGGTGTTTTTATGAAACTTTATTTTTTCTATTTTACCATAGAAAAGGATAACATATATAATATTTCTATATGAAAAAACTCCATATAACCCTTGGAAGGGTTGTATTCTAAGTAAACACTCTCACGAAAAATGTATTTTGATAATCAGTAAAAATTACAAATAAACTGACATTTTCTTTTCATCATATCTTGATAAACTATCCTAATCCTTATAAGAAATAGTAGATACAGGTTTGTTTCAGTGTAAAATACAAATATTTTTCATCCAGAAAAAATGGAAGGTGCAAAACATTTTTTTTTATTAAATTTACTACACGTATCTATGTACCAGATAATACAAGCAAACCATGAGATATCAAACCCTGAAATATGTTGGCATTATCTTTAGTACTAGACAACTGGTTGTATAATCATGGTAATTGAGTGGAAACAAAATAAACTGCAAACTTACATACATTCACAAAAAAAAACAGGAATACTTTATTTTTATATTGCTCTAAAACTGTAAACAAAATTTGAACACTTGAACACTGCCTCATATCTAACTTACAAACAGCTGTTTAGTTATCGCCAAAAGAGATTCATTAGAATAAATAAGGCATTACTCAGCATTTGGGAAATGTTATTAGTTTACGGAACACTTGTGAAAGGTTAATCTTAAAACATATAAAATTTCACTCACCACTTGTGAAAGGTTTATTTCAGCCACAAGAAATTCTGGATGTCCTTCAGCTGGTTCCTGCACTATTCTGTAATCTGGTTCCTTGCCTCTATAAGTATAACATTTGATTAGCTTTTTTAATTGTAATAAATGATCATCTAAAACAGTAAGCCTATAATTATGGAACGGATATCAATTTTGAGTGAATTGTTGTAGAACAATGCATGGTTAGAGTTCAAATGCGCAGGAATATAATCATATGAAGGCCAATAGGCCCGAGAAAGCATTTGAACATTATAAACCCTGCATTACTATACTATAATGCAAGAAAAATGCTAATAAAAAAGAGAATTGATAAAAATATGTTGTCTGTTGATACAACATTGAGCGAAGAAGTAATTTTCCTGACATCATTTTGTTTCTTGATGTAATATCTGACACAACATGTATGCATTCTATTTTTATGCTGTGCATATTGTATATATAATGCACTTGATTGCCAGATCTGTTTGATAGGGCAATAGCTTGAAGTGTTTTAGACAACAATCTTCTCAGATATTTTCATACAGACAAAGTCAATATCATATGAAAATTTTCCAGCCTTACTAGAAGAAAGACATCTTGTGCCCCTCTCTGAATAGTTTCAGACATAATAAGGCACCAAAATAGGACCAATGAGTCCAAATATAACCCATATTGGATTTAACAATTTTACAGATTATAAAACAGAAAGGAAAATAACTTAATCATGTACATTGTATTCTCACTATCCTGAAAATAAACCTTTCCCTTTCAAAAATATCCTTTCAGGAATCTATTTATAGACACTATTCAGATACTTTTGACATTACCAGCATTTATATGTGGACAATATAATATGCATTTAAACATCTAATACATCTCATACCGGACCCTACAGAGTCTAATACAGGAAATATATTTGATGGTCAAACGGTACAAATCACAGGCAGCAACTGGGATGTAAATGTTGTGTATAGAATAATGTAATAAAATTTACCTTGATGATTTAATATCTTCCTGTGAGAGAGATACTTCCTGTATAAGTGATTTCCCTGATCCTGAAGTCTGTGAACTATACCTGTAATGTAAATTATACATATGTAATACAAATGATTGTATATTCAATATAAACTTTACCCTCAATCTGCAGGGTTCTGTTAATGGACTTGTCCAGCTTCCATTTTTGAAATTCTCATGCTATTAATTTAATAATTTTAGGGATAATGAGATTAAGTCAGTCAACAGTATAGTGCCTGGTCAGACTGCATGGATGTGCAAGTTGACCTGGCTCTATACTGGAAACCATGCTAATCACTTGGTAAGAGCAGAATAAAGTTTAATCCTTAACATGCAAGCAGCATTCTTGCATATCAGACAGGATTATCTACCGTTTTCACCAGTGCTAGAAAACTCTGTCTTACACCCCCCATGTAAGACAAGTCGCGTGCGTTAAATGACGCATTGACACGCGCCTTTCATGAATAAATCACGTTCTTAGGATGACGTCATTTTTCCTTATGAATGAAGTTGTATGTTCATACGCTACTATAAGAAAAAAGTGCGTAATGAGAATATCAGTTTTCATAATTTCTGTACATGCAATATGCAAGAAAAAGAATCAAACACTGGCTGTCGGTGCAGACGGGAATATCTAGCTCTCGGGTAACTGTTTAGCAGAAACTCGGCAGAGCCTTGTTACCGCTTTAAACAGTTACCCGAGAGCTAGATATTCCCGTCTGCACCGGAAGCCGGTGTAAGATTCTTATATTACCGACTGGCCTATTCACATTATTATACTTAATTTAAGTTTAACAAATAAACAGCTGATTTTGTATTGTATTATTTAAAAAGTAAAACATACTTGTTCACTTCCTCAATGACTGGCTTGGATTGTGTTCTCACATTCTGTTCCTGTAATGTCCCAACAAAACGTCTGTTTTTTAATATTACCCATTCTGAAATATGACAGATCATTCTAAAATTATATAAAACTAGAACTATCACTACATTGTAAATGTGATTAATACCCCCGCAAGACTGCTTCGAAAATGAGGAAGTTACAAGTAACAGAATACCTTGTAAAAGAATTGAAATAGAGTTATTGTTGTGGGCAATTAAAGATAGTTGTGGTCTTCGTATGTTGCATTTTCTTACAATATGGTTTACCATTGATGAAGTTTTTTTAAATTACTCTGTAATAAATCCAGAAAGAGTTACGCTTCTTGAGCACTGCACTTCCTCTCATTGTGCTTGACCATTGTATGAAGTTGCATTGAATTCTAAACATTAGTTTTAAGTTATGCACCGGACAAGGAAAAGGAACAAAGGGCAATAACTCTACAAATACTGAAGATGGAGTTATGGTTATTGTACACTGCACTTCCTCTCATTTCGCTTGACCATTGTATGAAGTTGTATTGAATTCCAACTACTAGTTTTCAAGTTATGCACTGGACAAAAAAGTAACAAAGGGCAATAACTGTAATGAGTCAAAATAGAGTTATGCTTCTTCTGCACTGCACTTCATCTCACTGCCCTTGACCATTGTATGAAGTTTCATTGAATTCCAAACATTAATTTTCAAGTTATGCACTGGACATTAAAAAGTAACAAAGGGCAAAAACTCTTAAATGAGTCAAGAAAAAGTTATGGTTTCTGTGCACTACGCTTCCTCTCAATATACTTGACTATTGTATGAAATTGTATTGAATTCCAAATAGTACTTTTCAAGTTATGCTCTGGACAAGAAAAAAGCAATGGAAAAGTAACAAAGGACAGTAACTCAATAATTATTCTAGACAGAGTTATGGTTTTTGTGCACTGCACTTCCTCTTAATGTGCTTGATAATGTATGAAGTTGTATTGAATTCCAACCAGTAGTTTTCAAATTATGCTCCGGACAAGAAAAAGTAACAAAGGGCAATAACTCTGTAATTAGTCAAGATGGAGTTATGTTTCTTATGCACTGCACTTCCTCACAATGTGCTTGATCATTGTATTAAGTTGTAATGAATTCTCACCATTAGTCTTACAGTTCTGCTCCGGATAAAAATAAGCAAAGGAAAATTACAAAGGGCAATAACTCTGTAATCACTTTAGACAGAGTTATGGTTCTTGTGTTCTGCACTTCCTCTTATTGTGCTTGACCATTGTATGAAGTTGTTTTGAATTCAAACCAGTAGTTTTCAAGTTATGCTTCGGACAAGGAAAAGTAAGAAAGGGCAATAACTCTATAATGAGTCATGATGGAGTTATGGTTCTTGTGCACTGCACTTCCTCTCAATGTGCTTGACCATTGTATGAAGTTTATTGAATTCCAACCATTAGTCTTCAAGTTATGCTCCTGACAAGGAAAATGCAACGGACGTCTGGACTGACCGACCGACCGACCACCGGGTGACTCCTATATACCCCCACAAAATTCGTTTCGGGGGTATAACTAGAAGGGTTTTTGTCACAAAAACATATGTCTCCCAAAACTATGTAT
This sequence comes from Ruditapes philippinarum, assembly GCF_026571515.1. Taxonomy (NCBI): domain Eukaryota; kingdom Metazoa; phylum Mollusca; class Bivalvia; order Venerida; family Veneridae; genus Ruditapes; species Ruditapes philippinarum. Next base: position 20,253 of record NW_026852001.1, read on the forward strand.
GGTCACTCATGTGAAGTTTCAGTGAAATCCCACCAGTAGCTTGACCTGTGAAAGCCGGACAAGATTTTTCTATTTATAGCTCTGACGGTCATTTTGTGCAGCGAAGCGGAACGTGCCGGTGATGTGCACAACTAGGGATGGTACTGATCACTTCTGTAAAGTTTGGTTGAAATCGCACCAGAAGTTTGACCTGTGAAGGGCGGACAAGCTTAATGCGGACGGACAGACAGACGGCGAAGGCAAAAACAATTTGTCTCCCAAAAATTTTGGGAGACATAATGATTACAAACACAAATCTTCAATTAATTAAGGCCTTTTCGATGCAATACATGTACATACTTATCAATGAAGCCCATAATGGGCAGTGAAATGATAACACATCATGTCTAATGAATATTTTTCTTCCCTAGCACAACAGGTAACAAAAATTTGGGGGTTCTCATAGTATAACAAAGTGGTATTTCTATACAAAATTTACCAGGCTAGTGCTGAAAAAGGCAAAGACTGATTACTACCCATAGACTTTAGTTTCGGCATGATCAATTGATGTTACTTTGATCTTGGCCTTTCTGTGCCCCAAAACAATATTTATACTCCTTGTTTATAGGATTTTAACTGTATTTTGAATAACAATATAATTAATCAGTAGGTATTATTTTCCAAAACGTATTATTTTAATATACATTAATTTCAGCACATATCTTATGTATCTTGGTGCTTGGTCCACCTAACCAGCTTTCCTAAATATCTAACCAATAACTTTCTAATTTCACTGACTACCAATTCCACAAAATTTCTGAATCAGACGTTTGAGAAAAATCATCAATAGAGATAGAGATCAACAGTTACAGAGAAATTGCATCAAACAAGTAACCTCTGGATTTCATAGCTGATGCTTTCCCTTATGACCTTAGCAAGCAAACTCTACAATATATATGGTATATCTTATCAAGTAAAAATTGAGTAGTTTATTTGGAACCTTCTCCTACGTTACAGGTATCATTCTACTTGTAGACTTGGCAAGGGATCCCAAAACAAATTTGGAAAGTACAGGAGTTTAGTATGCACATAGGTACCATACTGGGATGTTCTTATACAGCCATTTGGTGTTTAACAATTTTGCCAATACTTATATGTAATCGATATGCATACATATACATATAATGCATTTCGGATAATACATTTTTATCTTGATTGATATATATAGAGATAAAAACGGGACTGCCGATCTATTGGATAATGCTGGGTATTTGAATAAAGAGTTGTTGAATAACTGGGATTTGACTGTAGAGTGTTAACACCATATACCTCTACTTAGTTGTGTATCATATTTATCCTCTAATCCTTCCATCATTACTGTCAAGAAAAATGTTTTGAATAATTCACTGGCAGCCATCTTATCCATGAAAACAGGGGAGACAACCACATCATAAGCAGTACAACCCTGATTTGCTGAAAATAGAAATAGTGAAGATATACCAGCTGTTGTTCATGAACAAAATTATAACAGTTAGTGTTCATAATTTATGCTTGCTGTCAGTTTAAAATAAAATTACAATATACATTTTTGATAATTGCACTGTAGAATTAACAAATGTAAGTCACTGAACATTATGAATATTATTAACACATATCTAAGGCTGATCACAAAACTGTTGTAGTCCTTTATTTTATATAAGTAGTCAACCCTCAATATAATAAAATAAATCACTTCTTACATTTATCTATTTCTGCATGAGGTTCTCCTATAGACATGGGAACTCTGTACCCCGTAGGATCATCAGATTCCAATAACTTAATTAGTTCCTCGTCAGAGATGTCTTTTGGTGCAGGCACCTGAAAGATATCCAACAATACTTCTATCTTACACAGTAAAATAATTTTGTTGATATTGTTTAAATTTAGAAAATTCAACACAAGTAAGTGTGCTTGATTCCAGCATCTTTTAAAACAAAGGAAGAAATAGGAAGCAAGTCAAACTATTAACTCCAGAAATAAGAATATTTGGGTTTTTCCCAGCTTATAACGTAGGTACAAACAAACTTTAACAGTTACAACTTTGAAAATAAGCGAAACAGGTTGACTAATCTATTGTGATGGGTAGTGCACAGTGAAGCTATAACTTTGCCTGATTACTAAACTAGTCATTTATATAATTATTGACTCAACATTGGCTGTGTTATTAAAACACAACCAGTTGTATTGGTCCTTGGCCTAGTGCCAGCACAATCCAAAACAACTACTCTTGGCCAGTTAATAAAGCGAATATGAAAACACACAGTAACACAGTAACATTATAATATACAACTTACATTATCAGCTTTGCAGACATTCACAAAAACCTTTTCATTCTTGTTGGTTTTAGTTTTCAAGCAAAATCCTGAAAATATACAAATTATGATCCTGAAATCATTTGATTTCTTTCCAGTTTTAACAAGTACAACAGATACATTAAATTGAGATAGACATAATTCTTGGGTATTGTTACTAGAGTACTGAAAAATGGCAAGTAAAATTTGAAAAATAACATGTTAAATACCCATATAAAAGGCTAATAAATTTTCCCCTGATATTTTCATTTTCAGGATCAAGTAAAATTCAGGTTGTAGTGTTATACTGACAACTTAATTATGGTTTATAATAACTTTGACAAGTTTTCTGTCATTTGAATAGTGATTATACATTATAAATTTTGTACAAAAAAACAACACACATACAGTTGCTATATCAGATCTGATCAAAGAAGAAAATAAGTACCAGGTACTGGTCTAACTTGTGTAGTAGGTATTTGTTTGCTCAATTCTGATATCAAATTTGGATCTTCTGCCTGAAATTTTATAACAAATGTGATCACTGATTATCAAAAAAATAGTATTAAGATCAAGCTGTTCAAAAACGTTAAAAGGTTTATAACAAGGAGTCTGGAGGTGCAGGACCACTCAACTGAGAAATCATTATCAGGCAAGAATATAACAATAAAATAATTGAAAATACAATGTTTTTCTTGCATATCAGACAGGATTATCTACAACGGTTCTAGAAAACTCTATCTTACGACAAGTCGCGTGCTTTAAACAACGTCATTGCCGCGCGCCTTTTATGAATGAATTACGTTCTTAGGGTGACGTCATTTTACAGTTATGAATGAAGTTGTAAGTTCATACGCTACTATAAGAAAAAAGTACGTAATGAGAATATCAGTTTTCGTAATGTCTGTTCTAAAAGCAATTGATATGTAATATGCAAGAAAAAGAATCAAACACTGGCTGTCAGTACAGACAGGAATATCTAGCTCTCGGGAAACTGTTTAGTGGAAACTCGGCAGAGCCTCGTTACCGCCGTAAACAGTTACCCTCGAGCTAGATATTCCGGTCTGTACCGGCAGCCAGTGTAAGATTCTTATAATATATACTAGACTATTAAGTATTATGATCTATTATTTATTTCTCTTAAACAGATTTTCTATATCTTTTTCCTTATATCATTCATAGCTTAAAACAATTATTTTAAAGTAATTAAACACGTAACTGTCATAAGATTAAGAAAAAGCCGAATAAATATGATATATAAAACACTGACCTTGTGGGGAAGGATGTTTCTATAAGTTATAACTAGAAGCCCAACCCATTTGCACTAGATCTCTTTGTGAATAGTTGGTTTCCTTTTATTTTTTTTTTTAAATATTACATGTACATGTACCTATGTAATACATGATTATGTATTAAATAGTTGCAATACAATATTATTAAATTAAACTATAGGCCTACTACAATGAGTAAAATGATTATATATTCTACAATTACAGAGAATTTTAAAATTGAAACATTAAGACTTACAGCAGCATTCATGAGAAGCTGATTAAACATTGCCTCCTTATCATCCAAATTAGAATCTAGTAGAGAATGGTCCATGATGGCTTATAATGTCTTCAAACAATTCTTCTTACTTAGTTACTGAAATAAAATGAAATAAAGACCTTCTTGTAGAAATAATTTTAATGATAAACAAACATAATTTTCCTGAATCCTCACAGGTTTATTCATGACCATCAAAATCCAGCTAAAATGTGCAAGGTGTTTTTTTGTTTGTTTTTTTTTGTACATATTTTTTTCCTGTCAGATACATTTTTACCTAGTTCTGTCTTCCAAAACTTTATAAACTTTTTTTTAAACATATTTTGTTCTTTGATACAGTATGACACAGGGTATGCTGAAGACCATAAGCTACATCCTTCCGGTTAGCTCAATAGTAGAGTGTTGGACTGTGTATCAGGCGACCCAGGTTTGATTCCCAGGCAGCGTAGGTTACTTTCTTTGTGATTTACTGTATAATGATTGATCGTGAAATACTTTCTACAGTCATTCGCACTGTACCTCTGCTCTTGCATGTGTCACAGGGTGAACAAAATGTGCAGTCTGACCGAGATCGAATCCGGGACCCTTGGAATACCTTACCGCATCTCTACCGACTAAACTATCCAGCCACTTACACATCTTATCCCCTAAAGAGTGAACAGTTCTGAACCAAGGTATATTGAAATTCATTCCAGAATTACACAGTTATAGAGCAATGTAAATTTAACTCTGAGATATATTCAGTAAAGGTCCCCTGCTGGGCAACAAATGTCACAGGGTGAGAAAAATGTGCAGCCTGACCGGGACTCAAACCTGGGACCTTCTGAGTCAGAATACAGTACGTACCACAGCTCTACCGACCAAGCCTATTACAGAAGTAAAGATATCACTTTCTTAAGCACAGTATTATTTTTAGGACTATAAGTATGGCACTTACGAACTTTTGCTATACGTATATGCAGTATTTCGATATGCAGTATTTGCCATATCTCGTTCAGTTAATTACCTCTCACGTTCTAAACTCGGTTGCTATGAAGCGACACTAAGTGTAACTAAAATATCGGACAAACACATTAAAATAATACACATAAACTACACATAGTTGTTTTCCATATTGATATTTTGCATTTGAAACTGATAGTCAAACAAATATCTCAATATTCTTACCGATTTAATGTATTGACAGCAACGCTGTGTGTTAGATTACTTTCGGTTCAGAAAATTCATTTGTTTACCATCAAAACTCATATGTTTACCATAGGAACCATATATAGATAGAAAGCAAATTAAACAAAGGTAAAGAAAAAATTGTCCGTTTCTGAACAAAAAATCGAATTAATAAATACAAAGTCTTTTTAAAAGGTCCCTTCTTTGAGTTCATTTGAAAGGGGAATAATTTGGTGGAATTTTAGACAGGGAAACAGGGAGTAATCTTTCATGGCTAGGGAATATGGCCGACTGAAATCATACAAGCAAGTTTGTAAGTGTATGGGCGTTTTGACATAGTATTTAGAAAAAGATGGTACGTTTTGATACGGGTACGAATTAACATTTTCACCAAGTTGGTGCTATGGTAATAGGACATTTCGGACCATGGACGTTTCGGACCAGACATTTCGGACCAGATTTTGGGACACTTCGGACCATATTTAGGGACATTTCGGACCAGATTTTTGGACATTTCGGACCATGTGTTGAACATTTCGGATCATGTATTAGACACTTCGGACCATTGTTTTGGACATTTCGGACCATGTGCTGGACATTTGGGATCATGTGTTAGACACTTTGGACCATTATTTTGGACGTTTCGGACCAGAATAAATATTTTTTTTATATGTTATGCATCAATAATTCTATGTTTTGATCTCCAAACATTGTATATATTACAATTTATACTTGTTATAAGCATTGTACTATGCTTTATACAAATAAACTTTTCGTATTCGTATTCGTATTCGTGTACTTATTGTACATAATATCAAATAGTTGATTAAACAGGTACGTACATCAATTTCAATTCTTTTAGATAAATTAAACATAGCTTATCATTATCTCTCTATTTTGTATGAAGGACATTCGCATAAATATATCCTACGCTTACCAATATAGTTCTAAAGGTATTTTATTAGTGTTAAAATAAATTCAATTTTAAAATTGTCAATTGGAAATATAAGCTTGTCAGAAAAAGTGAAAATCTCGTCGGACAGGTCATTACTGCATGCATTTTGAATATCATAAAATATAACAATGTCAAATATTTATTGCATTTATTATTAGAAAATATATTAAATACATCCAGAAATAACAAATAATTACATATAGAAAGGAATATATGTGCTGGCCCGAAGTGTCTCCATCATGGTCCGAAATGACCATCACATGGTCCGAAATGTCCCAAAATCTGGTCCGAAATGACCAAAAAATCTGGTCCGAAGTGTCTGGTCCGAAACGTCCGTGGTCCGAAATGTCCGTAATTCGGTGCTATCTGGGTCTATCCTAATTTATCCACATCGAAAATGTTAGAAAAAATGACCAAAACAGATAATTAAAGTTTTTATATATTCATCTGATTAACAAATAGGTAGATAAATTCAAAACTTCATTAAACCTACTGTAATATATAGAATATTGCCATCGAGTCAGCACAAGTTTATTTTCCGATATAAACATCCGGTAACCTTGACCTTTTAACTAGACTTTCGCACGACAAACGTTTCGTACCTGAATTTTGGACTATCCTGACTAGATGCATAGTTTACAGTACTGTATACATATCTTTTTGCAACCCTTTTTGGAGATAATGAAATTAGATCAGAGCAATTGGATGCATCGCTTTATATACAATAAGTCCAGAAAAATAATTACATCTAGATGGAAATTTTAACCATTTCAAATTTGGAAACATTTTGATAGAATTGGTTTAAAACTACGGGTTTCTTAAAAATAATTCTGGTTGTTCTAATTTGTTATTTCGTTATTCTATTTAGGTCTGATTCGTTTCTTTGTGAAGATAATCCATAATAAAAAATAGGCCAATTGTTTTTTGATGACAAGAAACCCCAGTGTTTTCAAATAAACGCGGGAAAAGGGTACACGAAAAGAAATGACGTAGACCACAGGCACGAGTATCGGGATAAAATGTGGTCATATTTTCTTCCCAGGTCCGATACTCGTGCCTGTGACGTAGACGTTCAACGGCTACGCGAATGATGTGATAAAAGATATTCTAACACGCTTCACACCATTCCCTTATAAAACAGATAGGGCACTAGGGCAGTGAAATGAATTATAATTTTTATACGATTTATGCACTGCATAAAACGTATGCATAAATGCACGTCATGCGACGTCATAATTATATGACGTCAATAAACCAAATGACGTCAGAAGATTACTACTACTCTCAATGTAGTTCAACATAATTATTTTTATCAATTTTCCTTCTATTAGATCTAGCTCTTCAAGAATAGAAATAGATCTAGATTTAATTTTTCTTGCTTTATAGTATAATAATGCACGGACAGCCTATCGACCTGCTAGATTTTATACAACCGCCTAGAAAATGAAAACATTGAAATTTGTAACATTTACACAATTTTCAATTAAATCTCCCTCCGGCATAAACCTACACTCGCATTAATTACGATTCAAGGGAGGTAATATACATAGGGGATAAAAAGATGATGAGGTATAGATTGTCTCTTCATAGCTTGTTACATAGCTGGAAAATTGCACACTTTGTGTCATTAGATCTTTTCAGTCCTTTGTAAATCACACGTTCACTGGTTTTGAATGCAAAACAAAAATGATTAAAGAGTAAAGACTAATGGCGATTTTTTGTATTTCACTTTTGTACAAAGGTACAGAGATAACATCATTGTGATTCGATACTGTCATCCTATATTTACACAATTAGTTAGAAGATATTTAAAGTAATGATTAACAATGAGTACAGATAGCCCATTTGAATAAACGGGAAAGAAATTTTTAAAGGCACATTAAAGGGACTCCACTCAGGTTCATGAATATGACAGGAAATATATCTTTGAGATTAATATTCCATTTGATGTGGGTCTCGACCTATTGTGCGCAAAATCTCAGATCATTCGCTCACTCCATTTTTCCAGAATGACTATTTGAGCCGCGTCATGACAAAACCAACATAATGAGTTTGCGACCAGCATGGATCCAGACCAGCCTGCGCATCCCCGCAGTCTCATCAGGATCCATGCTGTTCGCTATCAGTTTCTCTACTTGTTATAGAGTTTGTAAGCGAATAGCATGGATCCTGAACAGACTGCGCGGATGCGCAGGCTGGTCTGGATCCATGCTGGTCGCAAACCCACTATGTTGGTTTTGTCGTGACACGGCTCAATTTTCTGTTATAAGAAATGACCCCAATTTGAAAAGCGTTGTAACGCTTTGCAGTCATATCTTTTGCATATCTTTCTGTTTTAAGTGCCCTAGCTGATTTATGTAAGGAATTCAAGTTTTGTGTTTTTAGGGGTTTGAACCTCAGTGGAGTTCCTTTAAGTCTCAGAAATGATCAGTAGAAAGGGCAAATATGTGTTATACAATGTTGTATAACAACGGATTTAGAACATACGAAGATCCTTTTTGAATTGGAATTTATCTTTGATAAAGAAAGTAAATCTAAACATAGGCGTATTTTGACTTCCATACAAAATATTTAATCACTATAAAATACAATTTGCAAAACATTAAAACTAGCAAAAGATCGCTCATGTATATAGTCAATGAGTAGCCTTTTTGGAAACTTCAATAAAACACAAACATATAAAGTTTTGAAGAATAAAAATGACTGCGCTTTTTTTAAGGCTTAATGGACCTTTAAGGCCTCTAATTATCATTGATAAAATTTGTTTGACTTTCGGACATTTCATTACATTTAAAATATAGAAATATAGATATTTTTCTGCTTTCTAAATTTAAAATCTTTTTGGTAAGTGACGTTTTTTTAGAGAAGTGATCCCTATATGACGAGTACCGACCTATATATTACCTGTGCCACTGACAGCAGAGCTTCAAGTTGCTGTCACTTGATAATTTTGGTGTGATACAAAATAATATAATCACCAAAACCTACGTTTTCGCTCTTTTGTTCCTTTCTATAAATTTAATTACATAGAGATAGTCAAGAACAAAAACGTTATTTTATGGTTTGGATGAAAAGACAACAAAGTATAATGACTTTTATGGTTTTAATGATTGTAGGGAAAATAAATATGTCGCTCTGGTGCCAGCGATCTGTGCATAACCTAATGAATGTGAAAACTTCTATGGGTATACACTGCTGAAGGCCTATTTGTCGACGTCATGGAAGCATGAGAGATTATTCTATTTGAAGGAACTTCACGAGAGAAACATCACACATGAACACATATAGGGATCATTTCTCTGGCGTCTGTCTGTCCGTCTGTCCATTTGTTCGAGTTAACATTTGGATACTTATGTGGCAACAGGAACAATAGGTAACTGTACTTTCTCTTTGATGTCATTCATTCTGAAAGGCTTTTATATGCCTATTTTCCTTTATGTGGCTAAATAGAAAAATGGTGGAAACAATGGAGTAGCCCATAGTCTTTGTCTCATCAGAACGTCGGTCTGTCTGTCTGTTCGTCCTTGGACTTCTCCTAAAAATTACTGGTGCAATTTCATCGAAACGTTACAGGAATGATCAGTACCAAGTTTAGTCGTGCATATCGTCAGCATTTTCCAGTTCATTGATTTTTTTTCAAAGTTTTGTCCGGATTTTTGGCCGAGTTATGGCCCTTGAATAATAAAAGCGATTTGGCCTGTTAATTGTTTTTGTGTCTAACTGCAATATGCAACAGAGTAGCTGCGACATATTGGGATCACACTAGTCAATCACTTTCAGTGCAACTGCTTAATCGGCAATCATCAGGCGACACATGTGATCACTCTTGTCTATAAATACTGATCCCGTGTCACCATCCTTTATTGTATTGTTTACTGGGATATCATTTTGTTTTGGTTTTGTTTTTAAAACGGGTATATATAAATAAGACGCTGATAGCTTCTGATAATTTTAAGTGAATTCTAAGCTGTACCGTTAGTATCAATAAATGTTACTAACACATCAAGCTGTATGATTGCGAAGCCTAATTAATGCACCCCAAGATATGGTTTCTTTATTCCAAAAGTTCCATTTGGGTCTCTGATATACAAGTTTGGGACACCATTTTAAAACCATAACAAAATTGCTGAGCAATTCATCTCTTGGAAAAGCTGAAGATCAATCCTGCAATCCATGGTTGAGTACTTTCTAGTTCTGATTTTTCGCCCACGATTTCCTTTCACGTTTAATACAATGAGTTTTATGATTGTAAAGTGGAATATCAACATCGGCTTTTGTTGTTTTATGACCGTAGAACTGTCATATTGTTCACATGCATGTCTTTGCCAACTCCAAGGTATGAAAGCCCTGGACTGGACTGCAATTCTGACTTGTGACTGATGAATTTAGACTTTTAATCTTGAATTGATTTGGCTAGCGCGCATTTCGACTTGCTGCTAGAGGAAAAGGTGGCTGACAAGAACGGTACTCCTGACAAAGTAATTCATTTAACTGGTATAAAAGTATTTTGTACTTAAAAATATCAGAGCCTCCACACCAAGGTGTGATTTGCCGTTTCAAAAACCCTACCTCTACTATTGTTTTATTTTAAATTTAAACAGTTCGGCAATTATTCTGTTAAATGATATTCAAATTATTATACATGTATGTCCAGTTCTACTGAAGATTTGAATTGTAAAATTATTATACTAACTTCATTTACCGTAAAGTAATACGTATGGTTTAACCGTAAAAATTGTTTTCTATGACATAAATTAATGGCATCATCGGGATAAAAGCAAAATTGATTGTGCTTATTTATGACTGAAATAAAATATTAAAGGGTATATAGCTACATAGTTCTGGCTTCCAAAACTTTATAAGCCGCTTTTTAACATTTTTTAATCTGATGCGGCATGTCACAGTATAGAAACGGGTACGCTGAAGAGCTTTAGCTAATACCTATATCGGACCTTAAGTTTTCAGTATGTATAAATGTTTGTGTGCCAAACTATGTGTACCTACATTAAAAGAGTATTGTTTCTAAATTTTCCAGAAAGCGGGTTGCACCAGCGCAAACTCGTTGCTAAACTTACTAAAAATAATAATTGTTTCGTTAGAAAACCTTTTTCTGTTTCCTTTAATAATTAACGTTCATTATGCGTCAGAAATTCATATTTTTTAATTCTTTAGAAATGTCAAACATGTCAAACATGTGAATTTAAAAATGGTTTTAAAAATGGCAAGAAACAGATGATGTTTAACAATTTAATGAAAAATGTAGCGGGCCGTAACATCAGTAATTGTCGTAAAAGGGGGCAAAAAGAAACCAATAGGTTTTTTGACTTTCCCAAAAGAAAACTGATTTTAAATACAATTAAACCAATTACCAACAAAAACAAAAGAACGGACGAGTTATGGGAAAATGGTTAATAAGTTTTTTTTTCCCCCGAAAATGTAGGGTTTCAATAAAATACCAAAAAAATAAAAAAAATTTTTTAAAAAATAAAAATTTATAGGGGGATTTCAAAAAAAACTGGGCCTTTAAAAAAACAAAATTTTTCTAAAAAAATCAAAACTGTGTAAAAAAAAGGGAAACAGCCCTGTTTTAACAGTTGTTTTTGTTTTGTTTGATGTTTGTTTTATTTTGATTTGTTTATTTTTTATTATAGTATATTTTGCCAGTTATACATTTACACCCTTTTAATTTAAATTAAAATCAACAAAAAATCAACAGAATAAATTATGAATTATACAATTTAAGACACTAAAGCTTTATTTTCCTATCGATTAAACTTCTCTTGATATTTCTAGAACTTTATTCGATAATTTTTTTTTTAATTTTTAAAACGTGTGTCTGTAAATTTTAAAGTATCTTATCAAAAAATTTTGTGGGAAGAAAAATTGCTATAAATAAAAAAACCAAAATTGAAAAAGGGAAAAAGCAAAACTTTTTTGTATATAAAATAATTTAATCGGGTGCAATATATTTTTTTTCGAAAACGTGAATTTTCTTGAAAATGGCTCGACCCGTAGGAAAACCAAAAATAATTATCGAAAATTTTTCGGGAAAAAGGGTTTTAAAGGGGATTTTTACACAAAAAAAAGGGATGAAAACCCCAAACCCCTTAATTCCTCTTCCCTTTTTAAAATTTAAAGGTTTATAAAAGGGGGGTTTAAAGGGTTTTTGGGTTGTTTTTTTATTACTGCCTAAATTTTTAGAAATAAAAAGACAAAATTCGTAAGATCACGAAATAAAATCTATCAAACGCGTTTATTTATGTATCATTGCTCTGTATATGTTCATTCCAGGTTTTTCTATAGATTTGTGCTACTTAACATGTACCGTGGAGAGGGCCATTTTCGTCTTCAAATCAAACCCTGTAAACGTTAATACGCTCGTTTCCGAATGCTTTATGTATTAACACCTGTGTAAGGCTCTTGAGATAATTGTTTTCTCTCTTAAGCCACCGTAAATACCCCGCAAAATTAAACTTTAACAAATTGTTTTATTTACGATCATCAAAAGCTACCTGCGGTAGGTAGAAAATCGGGATGGTAGAAAAATGCCAATATTGAAAAGCCTGATTCAGATTACGGTCAAAGTATTAAAGTGCCATGATCGAACGTAGCTTCTGTTTCCTCGCTTTCAGTTAACACTTATATACGTATTCTTCAGCTGGGGTTGCTCAAATATTGTTACGTATTTTCAGATTGGGATGGACTGTTGGCAACAATAATGTGTGATGTTTGTTATTCGCAGCAACACGTTACGTATACTGATGTGATATAATCTTATTGCTAGCACAAGGGTATCATTAGTATGACTTGACATATAAATATGTTTTGGGTGATGCTTTTAAAATAAACATACAAATCGTTCTTGTGTCGAAGTACTATAGTTGCAAAACAAATTCATTAAGCGCAAGCATCGAAGCGCCATGTTTGGTTTTTAGCTTTCTTTTATATTACCGTTCTGTAAGTGGCAAATGATCGTTGGTAAATTGACTCACGAATTTATGTTAATCATGGTTCTTAAAATTGTCATATGGATTGACTTTGCATTATAATATTCAAAATGACATGAAATTGCCGAAAGAAGAATCAATGAATTTTATCACTATTCAAAAGTTCAAAATGAATTTGTCTTTTACCGAAACGCAACGTCTTTTCTTGTAGTTTTCTACTTGAAATATGGTCCGAGTGTTAAGGAAAAATGTTTTTCTGTCATTGGGCTTTGGTTACACTGTTCTAACAAATTTATCTGTGTCTATAAACCTTCAAAGTATTTATCCACTATTCACCCGTTACCGAAACCATATTAAGCAGGAAAACACATTAGTGTTCGTTTTGGAGGCACTGATAAATGTGACTGCCAAGTGAGCTATTTTTTTTCAGAACGCATTTTTCAGTCTTGGAAATTGAAAGATGATAAAGATGCAAGTTAGGTCAATAAGGCAGATGGTTACCAACCGCCCCATTTACGGAAACCAGAAAAGATTTAACAACGTCACACTTGTGGAAGGAGGAGTAGTGTAAAAGATGGGCCTCTCACAAACTTTTATTTTAACGTTTGTTATTTTAATAGACTTTCACTTTCTTAAATTCAGTGTTCTTGTGGAATTATATAATACTAATAGTATCAGATGGACACAAAGACATTTAAACAAATGGCCATTACAATTTAAGAAAGTTGCGTATTTTGTAACACCTTTTTTCTGAACGTCATGTCCTCTGGTATTTACGTGGGCAATTTTATTATATACGTCCACTGCTTATTATCAGTCTATGTGCACCCAGGCTACCGCACCCGTTAACAATTTAGAAAAATAACGCGACTTTTGTTAAACCTTTGTATAATTTTAAGAGTTTCCTGGCATATTCAAACTCGTGTTTCTATTGCTCCTAAGTTAGCAAATGTGATTCCAACCTACTGCAAACCTTCTTCAGATGTTATCCTTTTTTTTCATAATAGTTAACACATTTGCCAGCTGGTATGCAAATAGAACTGGCTATTGCATTTGTCGACAGTCGTGCATCCCGTTCGACCACAACTTTATCAGTAGTAATGTTTGCCCTGGTAACAAAGGTCTTAGACACACCAGAACGGATATCATTTTTAACGGATAATCCACCTTTTAAGTCATTAAACGATCTTTGAAATGGCATATCTTGGAAATGGCAAGGTCCATATACTTATAATAAAGTACACATATATTTGACATAATTATATAAAGCTTAGTGCTACATTTGATATTGCTAAATATTCTTATTGATCTCCCGTGCATCAAAATTCATGTAGTAAACATTACACAAATCGACGTGTGTACATATTTAGTATCATTAAGTGAATTACTGAATTCAAAATTTATAGGCCTCCTTTTCGGTAGATATAAACATGTAAGGACATGAATTGTGACATGTCTGGGGTCCGTACTCTCAGAGCCTGAAAGGGTGGCTTGACCTTTATTAAGCCTAAAATACATACATACATTGATATTGCTAAGAATTTCGGTCTTTTTCTCCACTTTACCATGTGACAAGTGTATATAGCTGCATTTATCGATTTTGAAATAACTCTAGGTTTCTTCAAAATAAATATAAATCATGCAGTGAACTGTCATAAGTATTAACTATAGTGACGAAGCCTTTCGTATTTCAACCATTTTTTTTATATCGTTACAGTACAACATGTGTTTCATATACACATATGAACCTCTTCCATAGAAACTCAACACTTCTTATATATTTTGCTGCTCCGCACTAAACATAGTTCAATACCTGACAAATAGATTACCGTTACCCTGTTACTTTAAAGGCTCATTATGCCTCAGAAACACTTTTATCTTTCTTTCTCAAAAGCTTTTTAATTTTGATGTACTTTTATAGTACCCAAATAGTTACTCATTGGCTGAACCATCCTTTTTATTTGTTGCCTTTTGGCAATAAGTACACTTGTAGAGAATTAGTATTTTGTATGAAAGTCAAAATACTACTTTGTTTACATTTTGCTACTTTTATGACAAAGTATTTCACATTTATGTTACTTTCGACATGTAACAAGAATCTAACATTCTCTAAAATTCACGTTTGCCGCTTCTAAAGAAGTAAATATTTATTTGTTTCTGAGGCATAATGTGCCTTTAATTTTATACATTGATTCAGTGACACAAAGGGTACTGGAGGTCCCCGTTCCTTCTATTTCAGTGTATTACTTAATGGGGAAAATGAAATAAGTGACAAACACCTGGTTTTAAGTTTACTTTAGTTCTTTAATTATACTTCATATAAAACAACAATTAATCAGTACATAAAATAAAACCAATCTAACATTCTCTAAAATTCACGTTTGCCGCTTCTAAAGAAGTAAATATTTTTTTTGTTTCTGAGGCATAATGTGCCTTTCATTTTATACATTGCTTCAGTGACACAAAGGGTACTGGAGGTCCGTTCCTTCTATTTAGACTACAGTGACTCCATTACTTTATGGGGAAAATGAAATAAGTGACAAACACCTGGCTTTAAGTTTACTTTAATTCTTTAATTATACTTCATATAAAACAACAATTAATCAGTACATAAAATAAAACCACAATTTTCCTTCTTTCATCAAATGAGCAGCATTTTGATGACATTTCAACTGAATATAATATTTTACTGGTACGTGTAGATGTACAGTTGTTTGTAAATTCGTTTTAGTCACCTTCACTAAAACCTAAAAAAATCTGAATAAATTTACTGTTCTAGTCTGTTCAATACCAAATTCCATCTCACGGCACCAATGCACCTAGTCAACACCAAAGAAAAGCCACAATAATTCCATACCCAATATTTAACGACCAGTGGCCTAATTGTTATTAATTTCTTTCTCTTCTTTTTTGCATTCAAAGTTTTTTGTTCTTTATATTTCAAATGCGTTATCAAAATCATGGTTTGTGATTAAGTATGAATAAATGATATAAACGTGAATGCAGTCGAATGATAAACGTAGAGTAATTAATTTACATCCTGTTTCTTATTATTATTTCGATGTTAAAGGACACAAAGGATATATTTTAATTTATACGGTAGTTTTTAAACTATTGCACTTTAAAATATTCAGTTTGTTTCAATGACCTAAAGTTTGCTCATTTTTCTTTTAATTCACTTGTATCTAAATTAGATTTTAATCACACAAAAATACAAATAAAGTTGGCATGGTATTTATTAGGCGGAAAAAATAAATGTTTATAACGAACACCAATATTCCTGACGTAATTCATGACGTAATTTATACTTAAGGTGATTACTCAAGCATAGTCGTAAAATATGTTTCCATCACAACAGTTTCTTATTCAATCATATTTTGAACAGCCACCCTTTGTATCGTTTCTTCACAGAAAATCCCAGTCGTAAACAACCTAGTTCTGTTGAATCATCGTCAAGTATTCGTAACGTTAACCCGTAATCACCCTGAAAAAAGCAACAAAGTCAATTGTCAATTAACAAAGAAAATGAATCAAAAGAAATGTATTGTCATAAAAAATTGATGTAAAAGAAATGAGCCTTAACAATCTAAGACTGAATTCTTATTTGTGTATTTTCAAGTTCTTGGCCGGCTAAATGCTTTGTTCATTGTCTTGGTCTTTGTCAGCAAAACGCTTTAAAACCCTTTCTGTTATTGATAAAATTAAAATACTACATCTTCATACTAGGTCATCTTTTTAAAAAGCATTGTCCATCATTTAATTGGATGTCAGCAAAAATACTATGCAATAATTCTTGTACATGTTCAGCTAAAAACATTTGAGCCGCGCCATGACAAAACCAACATAGTGCGTTTGCGACTAGCATGGATCCAGACCAGCATGCGCATCCGCGGAATCTGATCAGGGTCCATGCTGTTCGCTTACAAACCCTGTTACAAGTAGAGAAACTGATAGCGACCAGCATGGATCCTGATCAGACTGCGGGTCTGGATCCATGCTGGTCGCAAACCCACTATGTTGGTTTTGTCATGACACGGCTCATTTGTTCTTTTATGTTCTCAGTCAGAAAAATATTTTTCTTGGTCAGTAAAAAATGTATCTTATTTAATTTTTCTCAAGCAGATGTGAGTTTTGTAACATATTCTGTTTTTGGTCTATTGAAATGTCTTTGAATTTATTTTATTCCCAGAATCCTGAGTGCATTGTAATGTATTGTATATTTTTTAGCGTAACGTTTTACATCAGCTTTTGCTAAATGACAAGGTAACAAATATAAACAAACATATTTTATCTTGGCCGTTTGTTTACAGAATAGCCTTGACAGAAAAAAATAATAATACAATTTGCGAAGGTATGCAAGTGGAGAATTTTAAGGGGTGGTCTAAAATAAAGGTATTTCTTATTTTGATAATAAGTAAAAATGCGCGTTTATAAAAAAAAAACATCAGAAAAAGGGAAAATATTTTGACAAATACTGTTGTTTCGCCTGACACTGTCATACAAACACACACATAGCCCAAAAAAGAATCTAACAATTTTACAAAAAGCCATGAGAATTTGCTTTAAACGACGCTATGATTATAAGAAACCAGAGCTAGTTTTCGGTGATTGACATTTTACACAACATTGTTTGCATATTTTAAGTACTTTTACTTTTAAATTGCAACATCAAAGGGAATTTTTTGAACAAAATAATAGAGGATAAAGGCACAATGGTGTTCATACAGAGAAAAACATCTTCACAAAAAACGTTAACAAAAGTGCGATGCATCAAACCGTGGCAAAGGTGTATTACTGTGTTATACCGGTGTCAACGCCGGTGGTCCAATTAGTTTACAATAAATGTTTGGCAAAATTAAATACGACAATGTCAAAATTGTGACTTGTGAAGGTAAGTGCGGTACGTGGAGATATCTTGACGATTATAGTGACATCTTTTTCCAAGTGTCAATTGGTGTTTTGTAGGGTGATTACTTAAATAATCACAATCTAAATAAAATGTTGATAGGTAATCATTTGCTCGGTTTGAGGCACGCGTGGGAAGAAGATTTACATCAAGGATACCAGCGCCATAACCTTTTAAATCATTTTAGACACATTTGTCGATCGTAATTTTCAACTTATTGAATTATGTTGTTATTCTAAAGATAGCCCCAAACGCTTTATTAACGGCGGAGGTTAAATGATACAAATTCATGGTAATTTATAATTAACATTTAACAGATTAAAATGAGTATTAAGATTTGTTTTCAAATTGTAAGAATAAAATATCCTAAATAATTTGACTGATAAACTAGAGAACACATAAACGACAGTAATATTTATCCGGAGAGAGTAAGAAGAAATTATTTCAAACTAATGAGCAAGTTAAACTATAAAACAAGAAAAAATAATGGAAAAAAAATATTATAAAAAAAACCGCTGGAAACTATCGCAAATCTTAAATTTGGAACACAACAGGATTCAGTTTTTTATAGCTTTAAATGCTTCTCTAATGAATGCATACTCATTAAAACAACACATAGCAAACCTCAAGATTGTTGAAAGCACCACAACATAGAACAAAAATGTGTAATTAGTTTTTTTTTACACGTATAAAAGCACGTGCGAAAGCACTACAACATATAAGAAAGAAATATTTGAATACCTTACTCTTACACGAATAAAAGCACGTGCGAATGCAATGCAACATAAAATAAAGAAATATTTAAGAACCTTGCTCTTACACGAACAAAAGCACGTGTGAAAGCACCAACAGAGAAGAAAGAAGTATGTAAATAGCTTACAATTACATGAAGGAAAGCACGTGCGAAAGCAACACAACATAAACGAAAGATATATTTAAAATTTTAAATACCTTACTCTTACACGAATTAAAGCACGTGCGAAAGCACAACAACAGAGAAGAAAGAAATATGTATATAGCTTACTCTTACACGAATAAAAGCACGTGCGAACCCTCGAACTTTAGGAATATTGAGGGGAAGATTTCGGACGTTGAATTCCCCTGCTTTAAACGGACAACTACACTGTACACCGTACTGTTTTATCGTCTTTGGACACCCGAGTAACTCGTATTTTTGTAGATTATCACAAATATTATAGTAGGAACTGAAAGTAGAAAATATAATATTAATGATAAAAAGTATTCTTCATATTGTGGCTAATAAGAAAGATAAATAATATATTCTTCATTATGCTCTATACCATTGAAATAAGTAATATTAAAAAAACAATTACTTTATTCTGTAGCAAAGATATATATCAGCCTAATTAATTTTTTAATATTGAAGTTGTAATAGAGTGAATTGTTAGCATAAAATTAAATTAATTTAACTCATACTAAAAAGATTACATTTTCGTTAACATGTAAACATGATTAATGTTTTATTGTCAATCACCAAATTACGGATGCCAAAAGTACGCAAACATCTGTACATGTTTGTGAGTATTTGATGTCGTTGTTGTTATTGTTTTGTCTTTACTTTGTTTGTTCGTTATTTCACAAATGAATTGAACACTAAACGAAAATGTGTGTCATTAATCAAGTAATTTAAACCCTTTAAATTGTTCGGTGTTTTTTTATCTTAATAAATAAATAGACACACAAACATATGATTGATCGATATAAGAAAGTTATTTTACTACCTTGACTTAATTGAAATATCATTACAATAAAAGAGAAAGTTAATATTTCCAGGTTTAGGTTTATTCAATTGCTTTAAAACAAATCTACAAATATACTACATCAAAAGCAACACACCCTTGCAAAATTGACCAAATTGTACCGAAATCAATAGCACATTGATTAAAAAGCGGCAAGGAATAAAAAGGAAAATATGCATTGAGAATGCAATACAGACTTACGTCCTTTAATCAGACAAAAAACGCGGTTCAGATCTTGATCATTATTTTAATTAAAATGTGTCATAAAAACAAACTTCAAGACATGCTGTGAGAAATGATATATTGAAGGCGGAAAATGCCATAACTAACGAATTAACATTTCATTCTTACAGCCAATCAATAAAATCACCATTATAGATCACCGGAATTTTATATAAAAGCCCGATTTATATCAATCGTTCAAGGGCAATTTCGCTTGTGAAATTCCTGTGAAAGCTCCGTGAAACCATTTCAAAGTATCCGGGGAAACAATGCAATATTGCAAAGAAAAATAGATTTTCTGTTGTTACTCAGCATCAAAACTCTAAGCAATATTTAATTAGAACTGACTAATATTTTCGCTCGGTGTTTGCAAGTTCAGTGGTGGAAATATAGGTTTTGACTCATTTTCTGATTCCTTTTAATTACAAGAAGGATTGCCATTCATATTACATGATTAAAGCTGTATGTCATCAGATGAAGAAAATAAAACTTGAGAAAAATGTTCTAAGATTTTAAGAAAAGTAAAAAGAATTAAGCAATAATTTACGTTTTGTGCAATTAATGACATTTTTTGCAGTAATTATCGCCATATTTCTAATGCGTGACTAACGCAGTAACAGGTATTTTTGTATATTTTGACCTCTGTTTGGTAATTTACGTTGATTGTAAGTGTCGTTTGTAATGTGTACATTACTTTCTTTGTTTACCTTACAATGTTTTACTTAAAAAAAACATTTGAAAATTTCATGAAAATAAGCATAAATTTGGAGGCATTCTGCTTTAAGATGGTGCAATGATTATAAAGTGTGTGTAAAATAGAAAAATTGAACTGTGCTCTTTTTCATTAAAAATATTTCGTTAAAATAAGTTAAAAAAGATAAATAAATAATATCGTGTAAAAAATTTGGTTTTATATTTTGTTTCGTTTCATCCGGACAATGAGATGTTTTGAATTCTGAGTAACTATAGACCTGACATAAACATTATTCATTATCGTCCAATATTAGAATTATCACCATTGCATATCCGCATATCTATTTAAAACGAAACAATATAATCATCCCTTTAAAAAATAAAGATAAAATATCATGGTAATATATACTTACCAAGAACCTAGTCTGTTATCAAAACATGGCAGTGGAAATGGAATACCAACGAAATATTTCACAAGACCCAGTTCTATTGCAATAGTTCTCGGTAGGTCTCTACTGATATTGCCTTTAAAGGACACGTACAGTGTACCTGGTGTTATGATGGGTATCGGGTGAGCTTTCACATCATAGAACCTTAGTGGTCGGTCCGGATCCGCACCTGTAAACACATCAACATATTTTTATTTGCTTTTCACTGGATATTAACTGCATCCTGGGAATTCAAAATAAATTTAAATTGACCAATGAAAATTCTTCTTATATTCATTCTTCTCTGTAAATTTTACAGGAAGTCAAACTAATTTTAGACGGCCTTCGGCCGAAATATTTTCAAAAGTAGAGAATGATAAAAAAATATTCCCGTTTTTCGATTCAAATATTAATTCATACGACGACACTGTAAATTCTTATATTTTTATTATGTCGGAAATTATCGGTTTGGTGATATCGGCATTGTTAGTTTTATGACATTGGCATTCATCGTTTTGACGATATCGATATTTATCGTTTTGGTCATATCAGCAGTTACTGTTTTTTTTTGTTGAAATAGGATTTTTTTATATTTTTCCCATTTTATCAGAACAGAACAGAACAGAACTGTTCTGTTCTGCTAAATATAAGATTAACTGTCAAACGAGTAACAAAGCGTTAACAAAGTAGTTTTTTGACTTCCATACCAAATACTAAATCAATATAAATTATTGATAAAAAAACAACAGAAGTAAATTTTGGTTGAGGTTATTTTCAACGAGTATCCTATTGCAATACAATTGCAAAGGACACCAGAAATTAAAAGCTTTAGAGAAATAAAAGTAAAAGCATTCCTGAAGCAAAAAATGGGACGTTTAAATGATATCGACATTTATCGTTTTGTTCATAACGGTATTTATCGCTTTGATTGTATCTTTCTGACTTTTATTTGAGCCTTTTTCAAAACATTTTTCTTTGAAACATTAATAAATCAACAACAATAGCATAATCAGAGGCATTACAACAACAATGTACTCATTTTTAAATTTTACGTTTATTCATCAGAAATATATTGATACGGTGACGTTAATCATACACTACAAATGTGAATCATCAAAACAGTCATAAAATCTTATTGGCCATTCCCTTGTGACGGAAAAAGAAACACGTTTATATCGGACCTACAGTGAGTGTCAAAGTTGTTTTCCTCTTTCTCGTAATGAGACGAAAAGTGAGGCGACTTATTACACACCTGTTACCAAACTTTTATGATACGTTGAGCACATGAATGCAAGGAATTGCCTTTCGAGAGATAAAAATATATAATTGTCACCATCGATATGACATCACCAACCATGGAAATTAGATCACCATCGACATAACATCATCGTCAACATGACATCATCATCAACATGACATCACCATTGATATGTAGTCACCATCGACATAATACCACAATTGAAATTACATCACCAACGACATGGCATCATCATCGATTTGAAATTACCATTGGCATGACTGAACCATTTGTATGACTTCACCATCGACATGACATCATCATCAACATGACATCACCATTGATATGAAGTCACCATCGACATAATACCACAATTGAAATTACATCACCATTGGCATGGCATCATCATCGATATGAAATTACCATTGGCATGACTGAACCATTGGAATGACTTCATCATCGACATTACATCATCATCGACATGAATATTGTCACATGACATCACTACCGAAATTACATCAACATCGACATCACATCACTACCGAAATTACATCAACATCGACATGACATCAACATCGAAATTACATCAACATCGACATGACATCACAATCGAAATTACATTACAATCGAAATTACATCACCATCGAAATCACATCACCATCGATATGGCATCACCACCGACATGACATCACCATCGAAATAACGACACCATCGAAATTACATCATCATCGATATGAAATAACCATTGGCATGACTGAACCATTGGTATGATTTCACCATCGACATGACATTATCATCGACGTAACGCCACCATCAACATGAGATCAACATCACATAAAGTCACCATAACATCTATATGACATCATTGACATGAAACAATTCATTAGTGAATAAAGTTACTATGCTTCAAGACAGGCACTAACAAAATCTTCTTTTTGAAATATAAATATAAATAAAAATAAACCTAGGAAAAAAACTAGGGCATTTTCATATCTCAACTATCGCGGAAAGGAATACATTTTCAGTATACAAAATCACTTAGACAGACAAAGATGCCATAAAACAGTGGGTATTATATTGAAGTAACGTGAAAACAATCAGGGATTGATACAATCATACTTGCATATGCAAAAGTAAGCTACGTAGATATATTTTCAATGAATATTAGTACTTATGGACTTTTAAATGAGTTTATTAAATTGTATAACATTTGTATATTACATAATTCTCACGTGGCACATCATATTAACTGCGGTGATAAACCGTACAGTGAGCAGCTTGTGACGTAGCACGTAAATATATTATTAATGGTAACCTCCATTTACCCATATCTTGCTAAATTTATGTTATTAATAGATTTGCCGAGCTTTTGATTTAGAACAGTGTACTAAAATTGAGAGGATTTCATTATCGATTATCGAAGTCCAAAATTTGTGCTAAAAACAGTACGAACAAATCGCCAAAAACAATTTTCACAATAACTTTGGACCTTCTTTTTTCAGAGCGTCTGACTTATTAATCTTGCTTACCAAATGTGTGGCCAGTGTGTGCTTTATTTTGCTTACCAAGCGTCTTGCCGGTGCTTTTTTGCTTAACAAGCGTCATACCAGGGTTTTTTTCTCGTTTTGCTTACAAAGCATTTTACCAATGTTTAGATACTTTGCTTACAAAGTGATTTATTAGTATGTATTTCATTTTGCTTACCAAGCGTCATACCAGTGTGTATTTCAATTTGCTCTCAAAGTGTCATACCAGAGTGTTTTATTTTGCTTACCAACTGTCTTACCAGTGTATTTAATTTTCTTACCAAGTGTCTTACAAGAGTGTTTTGTTTTGCTTACCAAACGTCTTATTAGAATGAATTTCATTTTGCTCACCAAGCGTCTTCCCAAATTATATTTATTTTGTTTACCAAGTGTGTTTTATTTTGCTAACCAAGTGTCTTACCAGTGTAAATTTCTACCAAGTTTCCTGCTATACATACAAAAACTGATATACAATATTTAAATTTTGAAACTAGGTTACCTGTCAGTATATATTTTACATTAATAATAAGTCATTTTTCATTTGTAATAAAATGTATCCTTGATAGGTATCTGAACCAAATTCTCCAGATTCTTCGAATACTTTAGTAGATACATGACTTATAAAAATTATCAACTCTGATACACTTTCCTGTAGAGATACTCGTCACCCACTGAGCTATGTTATTATATGTATTTCAATATTTGCCATTTTGGAGCCTTCGGTGATAATTTTATTATTGGTCCTGTAAGAGTAACTGTGAAATTTTTAAATTGACCCTGTGAGAGTAGCCAGCGAAAGTTTTAATATTGACACATTTAGAATTAGCAGCGAAATTGGCCAAG
This sequence comes from Ruditapes philippinarum, assembly GCF_026571515.1. NCBI lineage: Eukaryota > Metazoa > Mollusca > Bivalvia > Venerida > Veneridae > Ruditapes > Ruditapes philippinarum. The sequence goes on from NW_026852001.1 coordinate 44,791, forward strand.
TGGTTAAGGTCGTGTGCTTAAAAATGTTTTCCCCATCCTCAACGCCGTGGGTTCGAATCTTGGCAGTAACTTTAGATTATTTCATGATCTTACAGACAGTCGGTGGTTCTAATCAGGTGCACGTTCGAGCCTTAAACCATATGCACTGAGGGGCCCCTGAGATCAACCGGGTTTAGAATGGATAAGTAAAAGTCAGAACTGATTTTAATCTCTAAACTAAGCGACGAAAGGGTTAAATTGTACCATAAATTGTTTAGGCTTACACTGTTCATCATTAAAAAAACATATTCAAAATTGCAACAACAACGGTTTATATCAGTCATGACATTTACTTTCAGTAAGATTATTTCTAGTATCAAAATATCAACAACAAAAAAAATCAGTATAAATCTGTTATTTCATCATTTTAACTTCCTACATGATGCAAAAAAATGTTGGTTAACACTTTGGCAACTTTTCACTTATAACGTGTAAACGTGATACAGGTTCTCAAATCATTTTGGCTAGTTTAAACAAACTGTAGGTTTTTTTATAACGATTAAAAGAAAAAAAAAGTATTCCAAGATACATTAAATTTGCACATTAGTGTGGTTCAATCCTTTTGTAAACGAACCATTGCTATGTTAGACTGAAATAATTGTTATCTTTTCTTTTGTCAGTTATTGCCCATTTAACTATCGCGATAAGCAAATAATGGGAAAATAACTTATATTATCTGCCGATCGCAACGTATAATAATTATATCAAACGATACCAGCGCTACAAAACTCCCATTTCATTAATAAAATGTGCCATTTCACTTGGGAGGTCCGAGATGCTATTCTCTAAATTACATCTAACTAGATCAACTTTCAATTCAATACAATGTTCAGTAGAACTGAAATTTTCAATAGAAAAGAATATGCGGCTATAGTCATCTATTCAAACGGCTGATAGCTTCTTTCAACAGTCACAATGATTTGTGTTTATTCCGCAAACACTGCCGTTTCAAAAGAAGATGTCAATCGTTTTAAAGACCGCATTGTCGTCCACACCAAACGAGTTGTATCTTTTATAAAGAATTTGACTCTTGAAATCTTTGCTACCTCTGTCAAGACAAACATATTTTTTTAGAGGCATTGTTACAAATTCACACTTCTGTGCGAGCATAAACATTTAATTTTATCATTTGAAAGATAAAAAAGTATGTTGAGAACACAAGTAATTTGCGGTTAACCCATAAAACAGTGCTGATAGGGTGTAATGGAATACATTAAAACAGAGATCTAACTGGGAGAGGGTTACTTGATGTATTTTAAACGGCGCTTGTTCCACTTATCATGAAGGTCTTCTGTCTATAATATCAAAACATTCGCATATCACTATTTATTATCCTTCTCGTAAATAGAGTAATATGGAACCATTACAATTCAGTCACATTCGTTTTACAAACTTTTAATGTACCGTGATGTCAAAATTGTAAATTATTAGTACGAATAATAAAATATAAGCGGGACACACGTATATAATTATGTGGAAAAGCGTATTTCATTTTGTCGGACAGAATATAACTATCAATGCGCATTTTATTTTTCTAAAAGAACAGAACAGAACAGATAATTTATTCCGATTTATACATAGTACATCATCTTATATATACATATTTTAAATACATATAGTTGTCACAACGGGAGATACAATAAGAAAAGATAGTAATTTTACAAATTTGCTACATTTATTGCCCCAAAAGTTGAAATTCTTCTTTATATTTGTTTCTTTGTTTGTTTACTTGCTTCTTTTACCAGTGGCATAAAGTATCATTATGATACAGTTTATACATGTTTATCATTGATAAAAATGAGTTTTTCACCGAAAAACGTAAAAAATAATAACGAATATTACATCTTATCGTGTAATTGAATTGGTTCAAATGTTACTAAACCAAATACAGAAAATTTAAGTAAGGCTGGTGTACCTATAATCAAAATAACTAAAATGTTAGAATAACAGCGTCTATACTAGTACTTAAGTATTTGTCGTTGTTTTTTTTTAGTTTTTTTTATGTACTTTTTATGTACAAAGAAGTACCGGCAATGTATCAGAAGAAGAACTACAATGATAATTTGAATCGAATAATATGACGCTATATGATCAAAGTAAAAAAATCATAATTGTTGACCTAATTCTCGGACAAGTTTCCATTTTTGGTCATTTAAATTACAGCTGATCTACGAAATACATTAAGGGACATTTAAACACCAAAAATTCATAATTTCAACTTCAGAGATATAAGTTTTCACAATTGCAACTTCATGAATTCGAAATTTCAACTTAAAATATAAAAATGTGAAGTTGAAAGCTTGAATGTGTTGAAATCGTGAAATCTTTAAGATGAACTTGTTAATTCTGATAAACTCACGAAATTATAATGTCCATATCGGTCTTTCGTACTGAAGATCTTTCAACTTCATGCCAGGTAACTCTTTGACACGATTGTTTTTCTGTCAGATTTTATATATTTACACCAAACATCGTTGTCATATTAGCATAAGAACACTTCATAGATTTATTTCTATACAGCTTGTCGACATATAAACGGTTAGAATACTATTTGTAAACAGAACGAGAAAGTTGTAGAAACTGACATATAAACATATGTTTTATAAGTGGGTAGATTCAACCCTGAACATTCGTTCATTTGTACGGAGTTTGTTTTTAAAGGACAGCTGTACAAGAAATGACAGATTAACATTGTTTCAGAAATTTCAAAAAAGAATTTGTCAGGTGTCGGTTATCTGTATCCCCGACGGAATTCGTCAGGTGTCGGGTATATCTGTATCCGACGGAAGAATACATGTGTGGTATATCTTCACACCATCACAGACAGGGCATGCTCACGTGAGCATGAAAATAGTAATCACGTGCAAAACAGACATGTTCTCATGCACATCGAACAGACCGAGAAACGTGCTACCATGGATATGCCAGAAATTCACGTGCCACACACCAAACTTATTCATCCTGTGAATTCACATCGTGTGAATTTATAACTTTAGCGCGTCATTGAAATTGTTTCCCTTATGGAAATCCGTCAATTCAGTTTGAATATTTATTACCTATTACTTAGGTGTTTGTATTGCAAAAAACTAATCAAACTTTAAAGTAGCAATTTCATTTTAAAGAAACTTGTCACCAAATTTCAGCTAATAGATTTTCATTGTATCGCATTAGGGTGTAATTTGTTATACCAATTAATGCCATAAACACAGCCGTTACATGTGTTATTTTTGTAAAATATATGCTCAGAACTGCACAAAGGAACCGACAAATTCTTGACATTCTCGAATGTTGGGTAGTTGTTTGGTAAAATATCAAAAACTTTTTACAGTGTCATCACACACATTTGATAAGTGATGCCAAAAATTAGCAATGCGTTTTTCAGCCAGCCAAAACTCCGAAGCAGATACCATGGGGAAACAAGGAACACATCTGGAGGTGTTGTCGAAACTGAAATGCATTCTTCAATTGCAAGAGGATGTTGCGATTGTGTGGAATTTATGTTGCTTTTGACAGCTTCTGTTTCAACAGATGTTTTAGCGGAAAACTACACAACTATTTCTCTCGCATTCAATGATGTAACAGGTTTCATGATTTGCATCGACACAATATAAACAAAAGATATAATGAAGGTATCTGTTTGCCACAATGGCAAACATTCACCTAGTTCTGGCAATATGGAACACCTGTGTTCAATACAGAACACAGACCTCGAAAATAAAATTTCGATAGGAAATAATCGATTAATTATGTTACTTTTCTCATGAACGCTTCCTTAATTTTTTTTCATCGAATGATTCTGGTGATTTTTTTTCTTTCAAAGTTGGACTGTTTCTTTGTTAATGAAACAAGCTGATTTGTAAAATTAATATTTTAATTGACGTGTCTGTTAAACAATGCTTGGGAAATGTGATATGTGATAAAAAAAAATCACGCCGTTGTTGAATCACATATTAATTTTTAAATGAATTTCTGTCTTTTGGATGTTAAATCAAATATACATAAGTGTCGATTAATATTTTCTGAGAGTCAGTTGTTAAAATTATATATATATTTGTGTTTACAATTTGCTTCTCAACAGCCCAAACTTGTGCCTTTATTGCAATCAGTTCAAAATATTTCATTGAATAAAATTTTACATTTTCTGGGTTCTGACGAAATGCACAAACTGAATTACATGTAATGTCTCTAAAATTTAAGTGTTTCTAAATCCAGTAAGTTAGGTTCTAAAATCCTCAGAAAAATAGCTTTAAATAACCGTAAATTTTCTTCTTTTTTTTCCTTCTTCATTAAATTAAACCTCTTTCTGTAATACAAATAAATGACTGGTTTTATCTGTACGCAATAAATGAACTCTGTTAACGGAAAACGCCACAATATTTTTCATTCGTTGACAACAGATGAAAAAGAGGAGATAAATAAACTTGATATAGCGGAGTGTAATCAAAATCTTATATCAAGTTAAGCAAACTTTACATCAATCTTTTCTTCATACGAGATAACAAAATAGGATGTTTCGGTGCAGTCCCTTTTAAGCTTCATCATTTTGACATTTGCAGTTTATTAGAAAGATACGGTACTCACTAACCTCTTCCGCTCATTAATCACAAACTATTAAATTCCCCACCTTCTTGATAGAGTTATAATTCAAATTCTATCAACAATTACATCAATATATCGTCAATGTGCTAGAAAAAAGTGAAGGTGTTATCCCTTTAACATATTAAAAGTTACAACTAGTGCGTACAGGATGGTCGCAATATATGATGATCTACAAAACATTGTATATTTAAAGTGACTTTCTCACGTATAATATGAAAACCATTCCGAATTCTTTATTGATGAATAACTTATTCGTGATTGTTATTATTTTTAATGACCCAGTATGCCTCAGAAAGGCTACCATTTTTATTTCACAAGAACTGAAAATTTTTGGTATCTTGTTACTTAAAATACTCATTTGCCATATAGATGAACAATTTTGCTTCTTTTGCTCTAGTTGGCAATTGGTATAATTATAGTGAATTAGTATTTTGTATGGAAGTCAAAATACTAAATGTAGTTTGTTTACAATTTCCTGCCGTTACGACATTTTACTGCACATTCAGCGCTACATTCTTCATCTGCTAAACATTTAACGTGTTCTTAATCCATTATTAAATCATTATTAAAACATGTTTGTAATTTATAATATAATAATAATAATAATAATAAGTATTAATATAGATTTCTGGGGTTTAATGTGCCTTAAAACTGTCCTTTTTGTCGAGCTACATCAAAATGTAAGTACTTAAGCAAACTAATCCATCTTTGTTGTCAAAACTTTTTATTACAGTATTTTCAAACAATTTGATACCACGTGATTTTTTCTTTGTATTTGACATTTTATTAAGTAGGTGTTTCTTTTCCATTGTTTTTGTTTTCCTTTCTCTTTTTTCTTTTTTTTTGAGATACGTTATTTTCTAATCGCACCTAGTACTAAACGAATATATATTGATATACACTTGTACGTTACAAAGGCAGTTCAATGTGTACGGGTTCTGGCTCATTGCAACGGAATAGAATAGTACCTGTTAACCTATTGTCAAGAAGCAGTAAAATGGAACAAACAATCCCAGTTCTCCGGTAATATAGAATGCCGGTGGTCTATATAAATGATGATGTTGTTGGTTTAAGAGAAGATGTTAACAGCGCGAATAAACATGTAGTTTCTACATCAACAAGATATCTGATGTATAACAGTTATTGACAGGCGACAGGATATATTACTACAGTACTAGACGGTGATAGGCGGTCTGTACAGATATATATGATAAAATGATAAAGTCGAATTGATAATTCTGATTGTTATCCTTTTGAAATATATTTCAAAAGCTAAATGGAGATAACAATATCATAATTTTATCGTGGGAGTTTGTGTGTGTTTTTGTCTTTAAAATATACTATACAATACATATGTTATAGGTTTATAAAGGATTTTTTTAAGGAAATAACCGACCTGTGGCTCTAAAAAGATAAGGTCTAATTTGACACTTCTGTCATGGACATTATTTCAAGAAATTTGTGACAGAAAATAACCTCTATAATCAGTCAATCCCACACTCCCAACATCTCCCACCTATCTAAAATCCCATGCCTCAAGTTTTTTTTTAAACTTTTAACAGAAATCTTTCTGTCCTGAAAGTATACTAAAATAGATATATAAATAAATGTATCTTAACGTTTTAAAATGCGTCCAAAAATATAACACATTAAGTACACTTATCTTTTCCTTTTAATAAATAACATTAATTACAAAAAAGCACAAAGTACCTCGTTAATTGTATGATTAATTGCACGTGTTAATGAGAATAATCTAAATTCTTTATAAATTGTAGTAAAATAAAGTAGAAGGCAATTAGTCTGAGATTTTTTACTTCTCTGTTGTGGTTATACTAAAGTTTTATGGAATTTTCAACCATAAGCAGCTCCCAGAATGCAATGCGTCGAAACATAAATTTCGATCATATATTTCTATAAACAGATGCATAACCCAAAGTTTCAAACGTTTTTTGTTTTAAATATATTCTTTTGATTGTACATACAATTATAATTTTGCATACTACAATTTTCAACTGTGCTGTCCTCCTCATTTATAAAACAATGAGAAAAATTGATAAAACAGGAAAACGATATAACCGCTACAGACCGCAAAATGATAAAATTAAATCCATGATCGCCACAAGTTCAGTCCATGCAACATACATTTCTCAGTAGAAGTTTACTTTTTGGTTGATAAAGATTTATTTATTCGCCCATATCATTGCGGCAAATAAGAAATCAGGTGCAAGAAATGGTCCTAATAAGCCTTTTATTTTTAGTGTACTTTTATAGTTTTCATAGAAGATATTCTTTGGCCAATTATCTGTGCACTATGTTGCTTCTGTAGCTTTTAGGCAACTAGGACCGTTACAGTGATTTAGTCTTTTGTGTGGAAATCAAAATCTACTTGGTTCCTAATTAGCCTGTATTGTTGTTCATGATATTAGCAATTTACTATTCTCTCTTATGTCTCATTTTGTAAATATCTCCAAAGATTAGTCATCCGAATGGTGTTGTTTAAATCAGATTTGATTTTAACAAAAACTTTGCTGACCCTGAAACGTCATGTGAAAAGTGTTGGTAATGTAATTTTGTCAAAGATACGATTAAACAAGTATCTTTTAATCAGATATATAAAGATAACATGTTTTTAAAGTTTCATGTACAATGTACTTGGTAATGAATTGGAAACAATAAAAAATAAATTTTCGTAGAAAGCAGGGAAAAAACACCAGGAAAATACAGTACACATCAACATTACCTATAATGACTGCAGGTGGTCTTTGGTACCCCCTATATGCTTTAAATGTTTCGAATAGTGTGATTGTGTATGTAACTTCGTCAACAAATGTCGTAACACATAGATAAGAACAAAAGACAGGGCATGTTTTGAGACATAACCCGGCTGTGATCAGTTGAAACGTGTCTCCGTTCAAGTGAGAAATAAGTTGTTTAACCTATCATTGTCGGTTTTAAAACAAGACCCACCATAACGCAAGCGTCGACCCCCATGAAAAAGTAAGCCATTTACTATCCGCCAAGAGGTAAGCGGCGTTTTTTACCAAAATAGTTAACGTTTTATTTTCTTTTTCGTTGTCATTTTCTTTTATTCGTTTTTTTTATTATTCATTTTTTGCGAATTTTTGTGTTGGATATTGTTTTATAAAATTCATACTTGACATATCTTCTTTATTGAGGGAGTATGTTTCCATCCACAAATATGTTTTTTTATTATTATTCGGAATTAAAGTTTTTGAAAATTAATTTTCTAATATTTTGTATTTTGAGTATCCTATAATTTCCTAGAGCTGATTCTTCTACTTTGTTTTATATCCGATCATTAAAGTAAAATAAAAGGTATTAAAGCCATGGCTTTCTCCAGTCGTCGCATCACCAGTTATTCCAAACAACAAATGAGACAAAGACTTCGAAAATGTAAATACATTAGAATGATACCATAAGATGCTAATGATACCATAAGATGCTGATATATTGAAGTTATCCTATCATACTTAGATAAGGACTTCTTTTATAACATCTTAAGACTCATTTTATTTTTCTCAATGGAAAAACTACCTGTAACTAATGAGTTTAACTCGTGACATGACACAAATGTTTTGCTGGCAATGTTGCTATCTTTCAAATTGGCTTATCTCTTGTAGACACGATTTTTGATAAACGGTTTGCCCGGATCCGTTCGAAATAATTCTTGCCAAACTTTAATTGTTATATTACAGATGATAGATCAGTTTGGACCTAAAAATCCATCGACAATGACGAAGCTTGGCTTAGAAATCATGTTAATGCTTAAGTTTTCGGCTATAACAGATAACGACGAAGATCCATGGAGACATTCGCGCCTACTTAAATTGCACAAGGTTATTAGGAGAGCTGACTGAAATTCATGACATTATGCTTGATCAGTAAAACCAATGAAACAAGAGAGGCAAGATGAACCTTTCATCACTCACCTGAGTGAAGCTTGCAACTATTTTTGATTTCATAATTACAAAAATGCGAGCATATTCAAGGCATGTTTGCCTAAGTTGACTTAACAAGTACTCTGAACAAGTTTCACCTGAATTTGATCAAAATTGTCACCTCTTGAGTGATACGAATGTTTTCTTGTGATATTACCGGGCGACCTTCTATTTTTAGAACAGATGTCCCTTTATCCCACCTTGACATAAAATTTGATAGATTAAGGACAAATTTAAATGATGTCACTTAAGCCTCATACACCAGTGTTTTTTTACCGTGTGGTTGGACACTGATGACAATTTACCCTTCAGACAAATTTTATCAACAATTATTAAAAAATATAGTTTAAGTTAAAACTGTGTTTTGCTGTGTTTTACAAACCAATGACAGACAAGTGAGCGCACAAGGTACTCGGTGCAGGGGATGCATTTTTGCAAATGACACCTATTATTTACATGCGTACGAGAATATCAGTACAGCATTAGACTTGACTTCAAAAATTGTAGGTCTCAGTCTGTTACTCTAATATGCAATAACATCTTTTATACATTTTATATCACCTAAACAAGATAATAAACAAAAGACAAAAGAAATCAAAGTTTGATGTCGCAGTATAAATACACTAGTTTGCAATATTCATTTGGTTAGAGCAAAATAAATTGTAGTATTCTGATAGTTGCAGCATAAATACCATTACAACATCAATATGCCTATGTCTGAAGAAAAACTGTATAATGTATATAGAATTTAAAGTTAAAGTATTCTTGCACTTATAATATATTCTTATAATATCACATGTATTTGCAGAATATTTTATGTGTTATTAAACTTAAAGATAAAAAATGAAATACACTTTCACAATAGGTGAAAAAACAACAGTATTAACTTATAACATGAATATAGTTACAGTATACTGAATAAATACTTTTGTAGCAATAATACACATTAGTAGTGTTTAAATAGTTTGCAGTACCTCTTTATTTGTATCAAAAATACATTCGTAGTATTGTGTTTCTTTTCTATAATTGTAGTGTAAATACGAGTGCAGTATTGATAAATTTGTAACATAAGTAAAGATAAAAGCATACTAAACAGTTGCAATATAAATGTCCTTGCAGTATAATAACCAATACTTGTAGCTTGACCCATCTTGATAAATGAACGCACGAAAAGTGACATTATTATACTTTTCCTTTTGCATTTGTCCTTTTAACGTTATGACACATCCTTTATTCCATCAGACTATTTCAAAAATGGAAATCGAACAATCAAACTTTAAGATAGAAATACGTGCTTGGCTTTGCATTAAAGCAGTATGTTAATTTTCATGAAAATTTTTGAAAATGTATATAAAAGTAAACAAAAAGAGTAATTTACGCATTGCAAACGGCATTTACAATCCACATAAATGACTAAAAAGAGGTCACAGTAAATACTGCAAAATCAGTCATTAATCGCATATGGCATGTTGATTATTACTTGATTCTTGAATCTTTTTACATTTTCTAAATATCTTAATACTTTTTTCTCAAGATTTATTTCCTTGAAATATTTTGGCTCCTCTGGAAGCATGCAACTTTAATAGTGTGCGGTGTAAAGATGCCATTTTTTGGATCTCAAATTATATAGACTGACCAACTATCAGTATAAGAACGAAACAAAAGGTATTTCTGTTTACTATATACGTGTCAGAAACATCACGTAAACTTCTGCCATGCTTCAATCCCTGTTGCCTTCAAATACATCGAGATATCTGTTCAGTTCGCCTGACACGGGGGTCGTGCCTAGCGCCTCTTATGGATTTATAATGTGTTGACACTTCTGTCAAAATTTGAAACGCGCATGGCAGCTATATTAACACGGATAAATCTAATCCTTGGGTAGATAACCTTCATTCACTTGAAACCGAATTAATAAATTTTCTACCTTACCGCGATCCGCTTGTTTGAATGCTTAATGGCAGTAAACACGATATAGGCAGTAATTAAAATATAAATGAAACCAAGTTTCAATATACGATACAGGAACTGTCTCTTCTCCGTGCCCTCGACTAAGATAATGTTACTTAAACAACTTATGGGGTGTTAGGAATGACGAGATAATTCTATTAAGTTATCTATGCGAGGTAAAGATGCCATTTGTCAGACAGATTATAAGAGTAAGTCAATGATCCCGGCACATTGAAGAAATGACATTTTATGAATTGCTGCAATTGTTGAACTATGTAAGGCGTATTTGTATGTGATATGCATGATAAAAGAGCCGATAGCTGTAATTTTCGATTGTCAAAGCAGATAGCATTTTACAGAATTAGCGTATGAGTTTATATAACAACACAAAAACAAAGTTTCCAGTCTATCCCTAAATACATAAATCAATTTGCAGCTTATTTTTTAAAACAAAACAAAAATAATAGAGCTGGGTTAATTTTTATGTTTTCTTTCTTTGATATTTCTTTTTTTATTCCAAACTAAAAAACTACGCTGATTTCGATTACCAAAAAAAAGGGGGAATAAAACGCAACTTATCATACCATGTTTGTTTTTGCATGCTAGATGTGAATTATTTTGTTGATCCGTGCAGTGTTGAAATGAATGGCACGCGCCGAACATTCCTTGCGTATACCCATTCATAACTTTTTTACGTTGTTAACATGTCAAAAATTGACATAAACGAAGTTCCTCACAACAAATCTACTATGTTATCAGAGAGAAGGCGAGTGGTTTTGTTTTACACTAAAATCAACTCAAGTACGTTAACGTGAATGGTATATTGATTTAACTCCTCCAAAATATCCATTGAGAAACGAATATCTCTATCTCAATGTTTGTTATTTTCAATCTAGTTATTGGAAAGTAGGTCTGATAGCATTCCGTTTTTTTATTCAAGACACTAAAGAAAATATAGCAAAATAATTCATCAGATACGAGACATAACGCGATCTGCAACTTCCGTATTTATTGCTGTTACTTCTAAATTTGTTTCCCCTTTTATTTTCGTATAATGTTTCTCCATTGTTTACTTAAATTTGTGTAGTAAATCAAAGTAATTTATGAAACTGTCTTTTGTAAGGTAATTCTGTGCCAAAAGATTTTAAACCAAGTGGTTTAAGATAAATTACATCTACTTTATTACATGCCAATTACATTAACTGTGTCACTGGATGTTATATTTTTATTAATTGTCAAAACAGACAAAAATAATAATAACTAAAGAAAACAACAACAATAAAAACAAATATTAATAATAATAATAAAACATTATATATTACTTAGATTATACCAAATTATTAAACATAAATATTTTTAATTTTTGTATATGTATCATGTAGTTTAATTTTAAAAAAATTGATCATAAAATGATTAAATATGAGAGATATTATAAAATAATAAACCAAGATAAATATAACAAATGGATATCGTAAGTAGTAACAAAACTGGAGAAAAGCAAAATGAAAAAATAAATTCTCCTCAAATTTTAGAAAATATAAGAAAAAAATCATTGAAACAAAATTTCCAATTATTTCATTAGGAACAATATTTCTATGAAATCAAGCATTTTTTTCTCAATGATACAATATCTGATTGTTCAAAATAAAAATAAATATTTACCACAATCTGAAAATTTAAGTCCATATTTGTCTCTTTTCTTTCTCCCCCGTCTACACTGGATTTCCTTCGCAAATATCACTATTGCCACGAATGTCCACAAAATCGTCAAGTAGAAACTTTTCATTATTCACTGTATTTATTTATCAATGAATTCCGTCAGCTATATAAGATTCACCATTGTTAAATATATTCATATCCCCCCTTTTATATATCGAACTTAATTTATTTGTTGTTTTTTTATATATATATTTACTAAAATGCGTTATTTTATTTCATTTCTTTGCTTGAAATATTTTTCAATAATATAACTTTCTTGTCATAAATATATATGTTTTTGTTTCTTTTTTTATTTTATTGCATTGTTCATGATTAAATTATAAATGAACGAACACCTCCTAAAGATCATCATTTTATAGACATATATATATATATATAACCAAACAATTCCCCCCAAAAAACACTGCACGTGGAAAGTCAAAGTTTGACAGATATCATTATTTGTCAGTTTCCAGCATAAGCTAATCTTATACACCTTCGTCCATTAAACAGTTCTAAATCCGAAATTGCAAGGCAAATATTTACGTATATGATTGGCATAGGACCCCACACGTCGCCCTGCCGAGTTTAAACGTCAACTTGAACAGTAGCCTGACATCATTTATACAACTATCGCTTTTATATTAGTTTTCCTTTCACAACATTTGCCGCCTCAAACTGACCAATACACGTACGGTAAACACTGCGTTAAAAGCGGAGGATGGTCAGCTCAAATCTTAAGTTTAAACACATCTTTTCAATAAACCATCTCAATACTTCAAAGATAGAATAACAAAAATCTTTTTGAGCATATAATTGATTCAAAAAGAATTTACGAAAACCATCTCATGGCCGATTTAACAATTTTATTGATATTTTTACACTAAATTAACTTGGAAGTCAACACAAAAAATAAACGTTTTTTTTCTAATTTTATAGTAAAAAAATGAAAATAATAAAAAAATAAAATCGTTAAACAACTGAGTTACTTTCATTAAATATTCAAATTAAAACAGGGCGCTTTTTTCACTATAAAGTATTTTTGAGATAATAATTATAGCATGGGTAAAATAATTACATATTAACTTTTATAAATCGTTCAGCCCTTTAAAACAATGACACGCACGGTAGTGGAAAATAAAAATTTTCATTGGTTCTGAACCTCTGTACGATCAGTGGTCAACTGAACGCTCCCGCTATATTTACTACTGCTGTTTTGAATGAAACGGACCTCACACATCGTTTGGATAGAATTTGTAGCGTAGTAAGTTGAAGATGTATTCTCTTACCGAATGTGTACATAGAGGCTTTCACGCAATTCACATTATCTACGAAATGGTGAACTTGTTTGAATTTGTAGAATCCTTACCTACCTGTTATTAAAGATAATTTTGTATCTTGGGAATAGTTTTGATTAATTGTAGGTTTTGTAATACATGGCAAGCAACAATGTTGGGCATATCCGATATAGTTTATGAGTGTAAAGAATTGATAAGCATTTGAAACATGGTGAGGAGGAATTTGATGGATCAAACATGATGTATTTACCGTACATTATCTCCGCGAGAGTGTTGTTTAAATCAAAACTATTTTATAACATTGATCAAAACGATCCCGACCATGTTGGTATTAAATTGCACTTATAAGTTTACCTTGACCCTGATTTTTTTAAATGACCACCTCAATTAATTTGAATATTGATTCTAACAAATGTGATTTATTGGTTTCTATCTCCGAATCATAACTACGAAACAAGCAGAATTGTCTTGTTCTCCACAAATGTCATGTATAATTGTATTTGTCATAAGTAGGTGCCGAAGCTTCGCTTTCAAGTTCAAATCTAACAAAAACTCATTAAAAAGATATTTAGTTAAAAATCCGCTTTTTATAATATTGTATAAAAGCTGTCTGATCACTTTTATTAAGTGATGGACAGTTTGATCGATGGTGTACATTCAATTGTCGGAGACCCATTATTTCTGAACTTTTTCCAAAAGGACTTCCCACGAAGTTAGTAAATGTTACAGGTGGTTACATACCGAATAAAAGTCACTGCGATCTAAATAAATATATTTGATTATTTCTCCATATGTTTAATTCGGCGAGTTTCATCAAATACAACAGTTACAATACTCTCTAAAATATTCGACAACAGACGAAATTTAAGAGTTAAATATACGTTGTACATTGAAATGGTTTTATATTGGCCGATTTTAACACTTGTGTTAAGGTTTGAATCTGTCCTGTCTAATTGCCTATTGCATTGATTTGTGACTATTTAAGTTATAACTTAGGCGTGTCTGAAATAAAATAAAAAGTAACGAGATCGAAGTAAAGCTTTTTAAGGCTTTTTATTATTGTTTCCATCATATCCAATGAGACTCAATGTTATATGCTTGAAAGTCGTTCGAATGACAGAAATTTTAAACAGTGTTTGAAAATGTGCAATTAAATTCATTATTTGTGATAATAAATTCATTATTTGTGATAATAAACATAACATGATGTTCGAATTTTCACAAACACTTTTATATTTATCAGTGACAAATGAGGTTCAAAAAGCTTGGGTCGCTTGTAAATGCTTTAATATATTTTCTTTTTCAATAAAGCGTTCAGAAAGCATTCATTCAACATGAACATTTCAATGCTAGGAAAGGCCTTCTACACGAAAGAGAAAATGAAAAGCGCGGGTGAGAGAAGAAAAGTTTACATGTCGTTTTACGACCATATTATGACGACTAGAAATGTTTCAATTACCGCCGGGGAAAAACAGGAATATATCAATTTGGATAAAGCTGTCTTAAAACAGTTTAAAAAGTCGGTGTATCTTAATACCCTAGTAGTTTATCACTCTGTGGTCGCCGATACTAATTTTATTGGCAATAAAACTTTAGAAAACCGTGAACACGTTCAATAATCTCCCCTAATCAAACTATAGGATTGCTTCTGATAAAATATGAAAGGTTATCTTTCTAAAAATTAGATTATTCACATATCATTCTATGTAGTCTGGTAGTAAAAGTAAAAACCTCTAAATCATAACTACTAAATTGAGCCTTTCCAATTCAACGCAATTTACTTTTTATTCTTTCAATTATTAATGTTAAACTTTATGGTCCGTGGAAATACAAATGGCGCTTACCAAAAGCTTAAAATATGAAGGAAACATCTACTGGATTGGAAATCGTCTTGTGGGGCCTAGTGATAAAATATAATTTCAATGTAAATCATACTTATAATGAGGTAAGGTGATATGAAATTGCCTTAATTGCCTATGTTCATAAAAACAAGAAAAAAATGAAAATGCATAATAAACTTGATAAGGACACGTGACATTCACATAATGATTTCTAATAAAATGCTACGTTTGAGTGGAATTGCAGTTAAAGAATATTAGACTAAAAGAAATAAAGTGCGAAAAAAGAATTATCAGTTGGAAACACCGCGATTGTGTTATTTGATGCTAAGCAAGAACAATCAACAGACATGATTTCATTTGATAGACGGTTTTTTTTTAAAAAGAAACAATCACTTCAGGATGCACACATTTATTTCAAACTTTCTTGTTACAGATCCATAGACAGAGATAGATGCATAATACAATTTGAAAAATAGAAGATAATGTGTCAGTTTATAACAAAAGACGTTTACACACTGAGATAAGAAAACAATTTATAATATGAATAAATAAGACAAAGTAACGTAGCAGCGATGCTATTGAGAGAGATATATCACAATAATCTATAAATAAAACTATTGTGCTACATAAAACAGTCATCATTTGGATCTGGAAAACAATGTGTCTCCAAACGTAAATATTGCGGGGTAATTTTTACACTAAAAGCAAAACTCTGTTGCGAGAGAAATTATATTAACAATTTTATTTTCTAAATAAAATAAAATCAAATTATAGAGCATTCATGAAATAAGATATCACAATATCATATTAACAGTTTTTTTAACATTAGCACAATCTGTCACCAAATTAAAAAAGACAAAATATAAACGTATGTATAAATAAAGAAACGTACAGATCTTTTTCTTGAATATCATACATTGAAAAAATAATTCACAGTTCATTTGTATTAAAGCTATCAGCAAAGGGTCTTGCATATCTTCTTCTAATTGCTTGTCCTGAACTGAGCTATTCCCTTGCTCATGAGGCTCCCCTTTTCGTGCAAATACAGAGGCGGCCAAACAACGTACTCCATTTCTTTTCCCGACTGTGTGTAGGCCTTAAGATCATCAAGCTTCATGTCAGAAAATTTCATGTCCATTGGTGGATCTTGAATAGCCACGTACCAACATAATTCAGCACATTTCTTGCAGTAGGCTTCGACTGGTTTCAGAGAAACTTCCGTTTCCCATTCTGAACCCTTAAATGTATCTTTCACTTCCGTTAGAACTTTCTGAAACAGTAAAATAAAATCAAAAGGGAAATCATTCTTGACACATAATTGGTTGTATACGTATTTTATAATCTCCCTTGCATTTCTAATAAAGGAATATTACGAGTACTTATGTACATTATGTACATCAAATTTTCTTTTGTATCAGTCAAATTAAAAGTATACAAGATATCAGAGAGTTGCATTTTGATTGAAATTAATTGCATGACCATCCTACAAGATACATGTTTTATTGTATATTGTCCCAGTTGTTTCCCTTTGTCAGTCTGTTTGCCTTGTTTAGATACAAATAAATATTTTAATCAAATGTGTCTTTAGGACTAAAAAACTTAATTTCCACCATTACTGTAAAGCATTCAAGGACATCAATAATGTGCGATTCATGGAAAAGAATTTCAATTGAAAAGGAAATTTGGCTTTACAAAATTACAACTAGTACATAGTTGTTACACACCTCTGATACATATAGCACCGTCTTCTCCGCTAGTATTTTCCTCTCATCCTTGAATCTCTTCATCACATCTAGATTAACACTGACATCTGCCACAGTCTGCAAATAAAATGGTTTTATAAACTTTAAAGATGGCCTTATTCAGCTAATGCAATGCTTTCTAAATAATTCTGTACAGTATATAAACATACTATCATACAAAATGACTGGCAAACACTAAACATTCACTACTATGTTCCGTGTCTTCAACATGAATAAATGTTTATATTCCAACTTGTCACTAGCAGTAGTAAAATTGAATTTGAAAAGGTATATTTCAAAACTAATGGAATACAATATCAAAATGAGAAAATTGAGATAGTATAGAGTGTTGCCAGGCTGCGCAGATTAATAAACATTCCTGGACCAATACTGGTGACAAAAGCTTATCACTTTCGCTTCAACCAGGTAATGTATTAATATGTCGTCATTAGTACTTACTTTTGTATCCGACATATCGGGACATACAAGGAGGTTCTTCATTTTCTGCATTTGTCCATTGGCATGCATCTTGCTCCATCCAAAAGAAATCTTTTCGAAAATAAAACATACAGATATAATTAATGCACTAATATAAACCGCGTCACGACAAAACCAACGTTCACCATGGAACCAGACCAGCCTGCGCATTCGCGCAGTCTGTTTAGGATCCATGCTGTTCGCTTACCAACCCTATTACAAGTAGAGAATCTGATAGCAAACAGCATGGATCCTGATCAGACTGTGCGGATGCGCAGGCTGGTCTGGATCCATTCTGGTCGCAAACCCATTATGTTGGTTTTGTCATGACGTGGCTCATATTGTTTGAAAACGGAACTACAAAAACTACACCAGCAACAAATTTAAAAGCGACAGTAAATATCTAACACGAAAGTACCATTTCACAATGACTATAATCTTTCAAATAAAAAATACAATAGAACTGGAAGTAAGCAAAAGGTAAAAAGAGTAACTGAACATTTTTTACAATTTTTAAGTTTAAAAAAAGGTTATACATGGGTACTCAACAAATGTTTAGTTGTCGTCTTAGTGTCGTTGACATCTTAAATTCAGATAACAACTATTTTATTTACTACAGGCTATAGACCTAGCTTTATCGGAGGTTATAACAAAACCCAGAAGTATATTATGAAATTCGTGGAATTGTAAAAATAGAACACATTAGCAATACTTTGACACAACCTTGGTAGACTTAACATGTTTAAACATTATAGTTGTATTATGTATATCATAACGTGAATGGAATGCATTTTCATTGAATTCAACGTTCAAGTCAATAACGCATGTATTAATCTATTGATTTACATACATGTTTCGGTAACCAGATAGTTTTGACGCTACTATAATAGGTATATAAATAAACAAGACATTCAGAAATGAATTCATGAATATTTAAGTAATGCAATTCCTAGAAATAACAAAACCAGGGGGTACAAGCTTTTATAAATGATCCTCATCAAAACTTTGTTATTTAGATTACTAGATCAAAGAACCCTTTGATACCCTCTTATTTCATTAAACGATATGTGTTTGTGCGGTTAAAGATATAAAAAAGACATAGTGGCGGATATAATTGTAAGCATTACATTTCCTTATTTGTGAAGGAAACGTGTCAAATATAGGAACCAAGTGGCATAAAGAAAACAGTAATAAATGCATTGTATGTTAATTTGATGTACGAATGTCATTAGTCATATTATCTTAACTATCGTTATTATATTTAGAATTATTTTAAACATGTGTGTCCAACTTTGAATTTAAGAAAGGTACATTAAACTACTATAAAAATACAAAAACTAGTAGTGATGTACGGTAAAACATGCCAATAAAGCAATGGATGACGTGTTTATTTCCTTACTTCTAAAATTTGCAATAGCAGGCCGATTTTCTCTTTATCCTCTCCTTTCCGGATACTTTCAAAGGCGCAAGTCCACTCATTATCATACAGTTCAGATAGCTCTTCAGCTAGTTTTGTTGGTCTCTTGACATCATTTAGATTTGCTATGTTCGGATTTCCATCCGTAAGTCTATCCGACATAATCTTGCTTAATCTTGAAAGAGTTAAATATAAGATAGAGATACAGAAGATTTAAACGTTATATGTACAATGTATATGTCATATTTGTGTGCTTCGATACCAAACGATTCGTGTTACAAAATGCATGATAACTATTCACCTTTTAAATAAATGTTACCAGAAAAAACAACACTTTCAATATGGTAGATCAAAAGAAATTTTTGGATGGATTTAAAGTGATCCAAGTGTAAAATAAGCAGAAGCATGCATAATGAATAGGTACAAAATGCGCATTACTTAATATTAGAAACAACAATCTGTCAAGCTACATAACAAACTATTCACATTACCAAAATTATATATTCTGTTGACTAAGGAAATAAACTGATTCAGCCTAGATTGATTCAACTTAACACACATATGAATTTACAAATGTAATAGCATATTTAACTTTTACCTTTGAAGAGCATCTTCCTTTTCTCTTTTCTCTTCATTGTACATGTCTGTGAGTACTTCAACTTTATGTATGGCGCTTTCTTTCTTTCTTCTTTCCTCTTCATAAAAGTCCTTAAACTTCTGTACTTCATCCTCGTTTCCATTTCCATGGCCGCCGCCAAGAATTGATGTGTAACCATTGGGTCGTCTGAAAGGAAATCTATGAGTTTCTGTATTAATGTATACTGAACGGAAATTTAGAAAATAGAACATAATGCAACGATTGCATGTATATTGGTTGTGAGACGTTATATATCTGCAAGTGTCAGGCAAACATAAAATAAGCAAAATGTATTAAACTAACCCATAGCCGTATGAATTATAAATTGCATTGGCTTTTATTAAATAAATCATAACTGTTGTTATTGAATTGATGATGATGATGATGATGATTGTAATATACATGTATATCAAAACGAATTTTATTAAGACAAATGTCTTTTCTGCAGTTTTGTATAGAAATGATTATGAAAATAACTCTTATACATATTATCACACACCCGTGCCGATTTTGCGACTCCGTAAATATGGTATTGCACGGCCGTGCATATATTTTGACGTGACGTCATTAGCGTTATACAAACATAGTGTAAAGACGCGCTAAATGTTAGCGTTATACTATAGGCGCGTCAATGAAAAATGACTCTTATTTCACTTTAAATGGTCTTTATTTTTGGTATGTGATAAATAGAATATTAAATTCGTGTAAGTTCATTACTGAATTTATTGCACTCGTTGAATAAAATAATATTATGCTCGCCAGAGGCTCGCATAATATAATTTTATTCAACTCGTGCAATAAATTCAGTATTGAACTTACACTCATTCAATATCCTCTATTTATTACAAACGTCTTAAATAAACAGTCTCCAAACAAGAAAGGCAGTTACAAAAAGAGCAATTTAATAGTTTATAGTATAATATCTTACCTTCTCAATTTACAAATACAGAAAATGAGCACTCCGCATAACAAAATAACTAGTACACATAATATTCCTATTGCAATGTAAAAGCCATCCGGAGAACACTGATCTGGTAAAAGAGAAACGATCAATATGTAGTTAATGATTTACAAAATATATTTCTAATACATAAATACAGAGATAATTTATGCTTTTAAATAAACCTAAATGTAAAGCATTTCGTTCAACAAATACAAAAGGGACAAATCAAATGAGAATAAAAAATGTTCCTGGTGTGTACAGACTACTTTCCGACTAGTTAAATACTATAAAAATGAGACTCTTATGGTATATATTAAGAATGACAGATATTCCCACTAATCTAATTGACTTTGACAACTGTACTTAATTTCCTTGTACAAAAATGTATACTGTATGCACAAATAATCGTTTTTTTAGAAGTAAACATGTAGATAGTTCATAACAAGTTAACATTAAAACTTTAAATATTTAAAAGATTTTAAATAAAATATTCATGTATCATGGCATGTATTAATAAATTTATCAAAACAAAATGTAAAGCTTACCAGCCATTTTCGTTTTAACCGAAATTGTCGTATTTTACTTCCTGGTTTTGATCGACCACGTATTACGTTGTCATGCTCATTCAGCCGTATAGCATAAAGGCATGTAAAATGTATAGTGTTTAAATCGGTGCATTTTCGAGAAGGGAAAAAAGGAAAATAAAATCCAAACAGATAGTCCACATTAACGTTTGATGCATCAAAGTCATATACATGTACATGTCGGTCGGTCTTTAATGAAACAACAATTCAAATATACGACAAAGATGTTTTTCACTTCTACTGAAAATATAACACAACGACTCTCGTTAGAATGAATGTTCATTCGAAATTTCATTATTCAAGATTGTATGTTTATAGCTTGTATAGATGATAGTGTAAAAGTGATCTCTATAACAATTCTATTTTTAGTTTATACTTACTAAGGGGTAATAAAAAGTTACAGTCAAACGAAATAAATAATAAACCACTTTAATTTAGAGTGAAATATATGTCTAAATTAAGCGATTTATTTAGTTAAGATTTTTTAAAGATTAGTTCGTTGCACTTCTTTTCACTACCGGGTGGCACGTTTGCAAGCATTGATTTGAATAGTCGGATGAGCTGCAGAAAATTGCATCACAATATACGTAGATACCCTCGTGGTTACTCGTGTATTCAAAATCTTGAAAAATAAATCGAGTCTCGTGTGAGGACTGCGAGATAATATGTGTATTCTTATCCATCTCGCACCTGCAAATATATTGAAATATTTGTATAAAAGTGTATTTTATACATATTCTAAGAAAATGTGCGTATTCAAATATAATAAAACACAACTCGCATTCTTGGTTTGCAAACTGCAGCAATGACACTTATTTATCGAATAGAAATGTAACTGTATGCTCCTACTTGTTTATTTATTTTGTTATTTCAGCTGAGCAGTATCTATACTGTCAGTTAATCTTTGCATTTTGAATCTGCTAATATTGCTCAAGCTAACTCATGTCAAAAAATAATTTCATATAAAACATCAAAACATACCCATTCTTTATAATATAGTATCGCATATGCTCTTGAGCATTAGGTGTTGGCTTGGTATAACATGTGTGTACCCTCATCTTGACTGACCAATCTGATGTTTCCGTGAACACCTTCACGTAAACGTCGGATCCGACTGAAACTTGTAAAGGATGTCCTTGTATTTGGTGAAGAAAGTTTGGATCAGTAAAGAACGTCATATTAACAGGATAATGACTGTTTCCAGAAACTTGATGTGCATTACTGTTGCTAGCATCATGATGGAGATGGCCTGATAAACCAAATGAAAGAAACTCAATACATTAAAGACAAGGTGACGAACGAATACACATATAAAATAAATCGAAAATGGTAAAACCGATTGATGATCCCGTTGACGAGGTGCCACAGGTTAATAATATAATAGACTTCAAAGGAAGGCTCTAGGAGGAAAAAAAAGAAACATATATTCTTAGCCTAAATGACTGTTATAGAGAAACTCAGTCTCAAATTCCGACAAAGGGTGGATATCTATGTAAGGTGCTTCCAAGCTATATGTCTTAGTTGTCTAACAATAAACAGGAGCTGGCAAGTAATCATCACGGAATGATTGTAGAAAGACAGACAGTTCAATATTGTCTTAATCATTTATGGGGGCTTACAAAGCGCATGGTCTTACAGAAGACGAAACTAATGAAAATATATGTTTTATGTGTAATCTTTGTTCCATGGAATAAGATTTTCATTTCTTAAATGTTAAAAAAGAAGAAGGCTATATATATATGCGACGACGTCACATTTGCCCTGATGATCATAAGAGAAACCGGTTGGCAAATAATTAAATAAGTTAACTCATGGACTGTGTTTTTTGTTTTATTTATATATATATATATATATATATATATATATATATATATATATATATATATATATATATATATATATATATATATATATATATATATATATATATATATAAAGTATGTTTTGGGAAATGCACAGTACAAAGTTCTTTAATTTTTTATACGTTTATTTCTGTTAGCGCTTTCAAATGTTTCTACATATCTTCAGACAGTAACGTATAATATAAACATAACAAATATAACAATAACGTAACGTTATAAAAGTGCGGGAATATATATATATATATATATATATATATATATATATATATATATATATATATATATATATATATATATATATATATATATATATATATATATGACATAGTAATGAGTTTTTTTAAGTGAATGTATTTAATGATTTACCTGCTGAAGATTCATTTCTTTGAACGTCACATTCAACTTTGATAGTCCAGTTGTAATGCCTAATGATGAAGGGATGGATAGGGTCATGTTCCGCATAGACTAGCTCATTGTTGTATATCAATGCATTGCCTTGTATCTTTAAATCAAAGTTGACAAATTGTTACTAGTATGTTATCCCTTCTTTCAAGAAGGAATTATATGTTAAATTGATAATAATCGAAACCAATTACAGAATCAGATGATGATAAAAATGATCTTATGATAATATATGATTATGTTTCTAACAGGTCTACAGGTTAGACTGTTTTATACTTGCCCAAACGTTTAAGTACATATATGTTTCGGTATATAAATCTCATGTCAGAAGGACAGACATTATTAATCGAAGTAAACTTATGTTCTTGCTTATAAATAAATTCCAATCGTTACATAGATTATCAGAATGATTTTTGAGTCCAACGTGGTTGCAAGGAGGAATTCTGAAATAAAATATTCCTCCAATCCATGAGTTTTTAAGTTACGGTTCTCCTGCTGCCTTTTTGTTAAAATATATGTCATTTGATATAACTTGAAACTTTGTACTGTCAACGTTCGCACCATTGTCTTAGAAGGTCAACTATATTTTTGTGAAGGCCGTAATGTTTCTGACTTACGTAAATTGCGACTGCGCGAGAAATTAAGTTTTCCGGTCAATATTGCATAGCAATTGACCGCGTCGTAAAAAGGTCTATATCTTGCAAGTTTAGTACTTGCAAGTAATAACAAATTCGTTTTAAAATCATAGTTTACAACTTGTGGCAATCTACCGTTTCAGATGTCAGACACTCCCGCAGTCCTTGATTGAAAGTGAGTACATTCCACGAGTAGAGTCCGTTACATGTGTTTTCACCGAGATAAATGTCAGTTGGCTTTGAACCAGGATACACTTGTTTTAGTATGCCCATATCAACCTTTATGTCCCAACCATTGACGTTGCAGCTCACTTTTACAGAATCTTCAAGACGTAGAGCTGTTGAAATATTTCAGTAAGGTTGATTATATAACTGTTTCAACAAACACGATTTTTATACTGTTGCATTTATTGGGTTTAAGGCAAATTGACTATCACGTTCTTTCATTTTACTTTAAATGTATTTTCAGTATTTTTATGGATAAGGAACGTTTGGATGAAGAAAAAAAAACGTGTATAAAGAATTAAAGATCACAAGAGAAGCATTCAAAGTCATTTTATTCAATCCCTTTATTTTAGAAGTCGGACATGTGGCAGTGAAAAGTGTATCACGTATGTAATGTAGATTTATAAGGGCCTAGTATCATTATAAAAGCCATCAGAAACTGATCGATGTAATACTTCAATTTTCAATATCATTTATTTGTCTTAAAATTGATTTCTATATTCTAAGATTCGGTATTGAAACATTTCTGAGCAGCCTTTATCGTCTAACCAACCCTTTTGTGTTGTTATTTCCAAGGGAGTTGACGTAGTTGTATCGACATCAAACGTAAATTGAAAATGCCACGGTAATGTTACGTCGCCATAAGGACTTGCTGGAATAATATATCAAATCTATACATAGCATATAATCTCTGAAAAAAAATGTTCTTAGAAACATATTGAATGATAATCATCTGCAACATTTCCTTAAATTATTTAATTATACAAGTTTCAACAACATCTATTTAGAAAATAAAAGTTGATATTGTAACAGTTGTTTAAAAGATAATTAACAAATATGCTCTTGAAATTTCGTTATTTTATTTAAAAACTGCAAAACATATGCATAAGATAAAACATTGCCCCCGGTCTGCTTCTTAACCGCATGAACTGGATGATATTTAAACATTCATGAGTGGGTTCCTTTGCTCTCGTTGATTGAACAATATTGTATACAAAAGCCCGATCTATTCAGCCAATCAGAAAAGCACGTACGTGAAATGTTCCATTTCTACCAATATCCAGTCTTATCTAATTCCAAAATAACAAATTATGACTTCAAATATATTTACCGTTACAGTCTACTCCAGCATCCCTTGAGTGTCCACAATAACCGTTACCACCCCAGCCATAGAACCTGCACTGTGTGAGATCGTTTTCATAACCTACGCATCCTAAGCTACCAAGCCATATCATGCCTTGCCCCGCACCGAAATATGCATTATGATAAGCTTTGCTATAACTAAACGTGTTCTTTAAATTATAAAAATGTAACACGTGATGTAGATTTGACATTTGATAAAGGAAGGCAATGGTACATCGGAAACAATAGCTATTTTGATAGGCATTTTCAAGTTGTTTGTGTGTGTGTGTGTGTGTGTGTGTGTGTGTGTGTGTGTGTGTGTGTGTGTGTGTGTGTGCGTTGGTGCGTGTGTGCGTGCGTGTGTGCGTGCGTGCGCTAATGTGTGCGCTAATGTGTGCGTGTGTGTGTCTTTTGTTGTTTTTTTGTTTAAAACTATAAAGAGTGAAAACGATTGTCTCGGGTATGTCATAGTTAATGAAGTTTGATAAAGCAAAGGTGTACTAAAGGGGAATATTTTCTCATGTTGAAAAAGAGTTCATTATAAAATGTCGTATGTTTGAAAATAAAAACAATCAAAATTCATGCTAAAATGAAAAAACAAACTTACAAACCGAACTATTTGTCTTGTGTTTAGTTTTAAATTAATGTAATCGTGATATATATTACATACGAGTATGCATAATCGTACATGTATAAGATATTATTGGGAATAGAGTCGTTGTTTTCAAATGTTTGATTTATTAAGTCATTTGAATGAATAAAATCGTTGTTGACAGATCATATACATGTATATGAATTATTGTATGTTTTTTTCTGTGTACATAAACGTGTTTTGACAGACAATACAAATGTATGATCGTATAAAGTCTTCCATACGACTAAAATATGTCTAGATGGAATAACAAAAAAGAACCAATGTTATACTCTGACTCAATTTATTACTTCTTAATTTATTTTTAAAAAATAAGACTTTTTTACAGTTAATTTGATCGCGCGCTTTTTCAGTAAGTTTGATAGAGTTTAAGGGAAATGGAACAAACCTGTCACCCCTATACAGACCAAGCATTCTGCAAATTACCCTGGCATCAAACTTGTCAAAGTAACTGTCACAGACTGTGCCCCATTGACCATTATGGTACACTTCTACACGTCCGGAATATCGTGTTGGTCCATTTCTCAAACGAATTGGTGTCGATGCTTCATAGATAATACGATTGAAAATTGAAAACAGCAGCAACGTCAAGGTTGTTTTCTTTTTTGTAAACATTTACTCAAATTTAAAGGGTCCAAATAAAGTCCAAAAGAAATAAGCCTTTCTTAAACAGTGTAGTTCCTAACTTCATTACAACTTTGCTACAAATGAATGAGATGAAGAGACTATACGTTTGTTTGAATCCCCGAAGGTGTACTATTTAGTGGCCTCATATACAGCTGTCATAGGCGAATTTCAGGTTTAATAAAAAGTACTTTACAATAATGATTAAAAAGCAATTAATAATAGATGGGCAAATTACTTATTGAATAGAAAATGCTACTTGCTGAGCTGATGAAGTATATATATATATATATAATATCTCCTAATTACTTTACAGTACGAGTTCCTGTTAAAACTTCATAACATATGCATTAAGCACAGTCCATAAGTTAACTAATTAATATTTAATGATTTGCCAACCGCTTTCTCTTATGATAATCAGGGCTAAAAATAGACGTCGCATATTCATATATTATCTATTTGATGCTAAACCGTTATGTTTTCCTTTTATATAGACATGTTGCAATATCTTTTTTAAAGTGACAACACTTTCGAGAAATAAGTATTTTCATGTATTTAGATGTATATTGGCTATATGGCAAGATACGCTACACTGATATTCTAAATTAAATGAACTTCAAAAAGACACCAAGAATGAAAATGAATATCTTGGTACAGTTCAAAGACACAGTTTTTGTACAATGACTTTAAATTAATATACTAACTTATCGGTTCCAAATGTATGATTTTACAAAAAAAGAATGAATTAAAAAAAGGGAAAAATATGCTATCAATGTTCTCCAAACTATGTGATAAACGTTGCACCGAGACTTACCATAAGTGGTGCGAAAACTGTGAGATGGAGTTGTTAGCCATGGCAACTTTGTCGAAAAATGTGTGGTCGAAGGATACGTTTTCGACATTAACTTTGCTGTTGTTCTTCCTTTAAGAACAAATATTTGACATAAATTTTATCATTATTATTATTATAATTGTTTTTCAATATTTAGTATAATGCCTTATCGAATCGCAGAGAAATTATATCCAAATAAGATCCAACCAATCTAAATCCACATGAATGATCATTTCTTAATATTTCTTAAATTTCAATTATAGATTTTGCAATAAAGGAATGGACTATGGGATAGTAGGTTCATCATATTCACGAGTTATTTCCATATTTGACGATTCATTATATTGTTTTTAAGAAAATTAAGAATATATATTAAAACGTACCTAATGTTAAATGTGGTATTGTGGTCATTCTCAGTTTTGTATACATTAAAGTGGTTGAATCTGCAACACAAAATGAAAATGTCATCCGAAGTGTATAGCAAAATTATTCAGACCAATTAGATTGGTGTGAACAAACTAAAGCATTACAAAAAGATAAACTGTTTCATTCGTACCACTTAAGACTTCTATAAAATAATTCCCATCAACAAAAAAAAAGTTAAAATGAGACAATTGATGTGCAAAAGTTTACTCTGTTTACCCAGAATAATCATTGTATTCTGCAAATGGACCCAAAACTGAAGAATCATACATACATTTTAAATGAATAATTTGATCTATGTATGAATCTAAAATCCTATGTTTTAAGGCTTTGTAAATTCATTGGACTTTCTTTACGAATAAGAAACATCAACAAATAAGCGCGTACAGTGGAGATAATTTTACAGAGTTTTTAATGAAACAATTCAATCAAAGGCGCTTACTTCGAAAGTGAGCTATATATAATACAAGTAAATTTATCAACTATTCACACAATGTAACATTTAATTTGCTGATAGTCCACTCGCTTAGCTAAATAAGGAGAGCTTCGGATTGGTAATTCAGGGATTGTTGATTTGACAAAAATGTTTTAAAAGCAGAAAAACAAACAAACAATTTTACTGATGTTTCCAAAAAGATACTGAATTTAACACACCTTGACCATAGCAATCTACTCCAGCATCTTCTTGATGTCCACAATTATGGTTGAACCATCCATTTGACCGGCACTGGCCAATATCATTTTCATTACCACTACATTCTAAATTGTCTATTGTAATACAACCGCTCCCACTTCCGTAATGTGCATTAGTCCACGCCTTTGCGTATGTTGTACTGCAATGTATTTCAGAATGTAACAGAGCTATTGTAAGAATCCATTGCTCTTTGTTCTGATATGAACCAAACTGGACTTTGATGTGCCAGAATAGCAAAAGGGTTGCAATTCCGTTTAAGAATAAAGAAATTTTATGGGAATAATTATTTAAAAAACTACTCATTTTTAAACTAAATGTTATCTAAAAAAATGAAATAAATGATAACACATTCTTATACGCATGAACAACTATATGTTATATTCCTACCTGAAGCCAAGCATTCCACAAACAACCTTCGCATCAAAATCATCAAAACTGTCATCACAAACAGTGCCCCAAACACCGCCATGGTAAACTTCTACTCGACCTGAATATCTTGTTGGTCCGTTCACAAGCCGAATGGGTGTTTGTGCCAGCACTAGATGATAAACATGTCAATTTGTATTATGCTCTTACCATGTAAAAGAAAAACGTTCAATCTATATAATTTAGATATGTTTTCGTCATTGTATTTACGGAAAGGTTTAAAAACAGACAAATTTGATAATGTTTGAATATAGTCGAATTTTATGATATCTTTATTTTGGTTCAAGTTTTATGCTTTTTTAATATACTTTAGGAAGGTAGTATGTTTTCCTAACCTCTTGTTATATGATTATACGACCAATCGGTACTTGTCTGTAGATATTGACAGTGTGATGCTGAATATGGCGATCTTGTTATTGCTGGCAAAGAGCAAAATTACAAAGTTTAACAATTTTATTAACCGAACTATTACTTAATTATGTATAACATTTACATATACACAGCTGCCTGGGACTTTAATAAATTACCAATTTATATTTACATATTGAAAGTTATTATCTCATCAGTTAGGGGGTTAAAGAAGGATTTCCAAATTTAAACGTCTACTCGTATTCTGATTTCTTAAATTGTCTAATGTCATTAATAATAATTACTAGAAACGACATATCAGGAAAAAAAGACACAAAGAATGAAAATGAATATCTTGGGTACAATTCCAAGACACAGTTTTTGTGCAATGACGTCAAATTAATATACTAACTTATCGGTTTCAAATGTATGACTTTACGGAAAAAAAGAATAAAGTAAAAAAAAAAGGGAAAATATGCTATCAATGTCCTCCAAACTATGTGATAAACGTTGCACTGAGACTTACCATAAGTGGTGCGAAAACTGTGAGATGGAGTTGTTAGCCATGGCAACTTTGTCGAAAAATGTGTGGTCGAAGGATACGTTTTCGACATTAACTTTGTTGTTGTTCTTCCTTTAAGAACAAATATTTGACATAAATTTTATCATTATTATTATTATAATTGTTTTTCAATGGTTAGTATAATGCCTCATCGAATCGCAGGAAAAGTATATCCAAATAAGATCCAACCAATCTAAATCCACATGAATGATCATTTCATAATATTTCTTAAACTTCAATTATAGGTTTTGCAATAAAGGAATGGAATATGGGATAGTAAGTTCATCATATTCACGAGTTATTTCTAAAGCATTACAAAAAGATAAACTGTTTCATTCGTACCACTTAAGACTTTTATTAAAAAAATTTCCATCAACAAAAAAAGTTTAAATGAGACAACAAATGCTTTGCTCTACGCAGCAAGATTGAAAATGTTGCAGACTCAGTTCATGAAATGCTGTGGTAAATACAAGATATTGCCACGCCACTT
Source organism: Ruditapes philippinarum (assembly GCF_026571515.1). Lineage (NCBI taxonomy): Eukaryota > Metazoa > Mollusca > Bivalvia > Venerida > Veneridae > Ruditapes > Ruditapes philippinarum. Next base: position 75,272 of record NW_026852001.1, read on the forward strand.
TGTAATGACTTAAGAGAAATGCATAATTATGAAATATTTTGTGTACGACATTTGTTTGACATGAAGTGATTTGAAATATGCTTTGTTATATAATATTATGACGACATTTTTATCATTTGGAAAATGTTACAATATGATAAATGATTACTTCATTTAACGATTATTATCATAACTTGTATTAAATAACATTGGTTTTTGTTTTTGTTTTTTTTTTATTTAAAAAGAGAATTACTTGATGCTGTTGGATATGAAGTTGTGGTCGTCCTCCATTGTGTATACTTCATAGTAGGTGAACCTACAAAACAAAGTGAACAGAGTATCCGAAGAGTAATGAAAGCAAATTAAAATTGCCAACTGATAAAGATTGCTGCTGTAAACATGTAAAATCATTATAAATAAATGGGTTACTTTTGTTTTGTATGCCCTGAGACTGCTCATGAAATCCTTTGGATTACAGTGACAAGTATGCGATCCCACCACACCATCTAGCACTAGATCAAGTCAATACATTTTAATTTGTAGAAAATGTGTAATTAAGAAATAAATCAAAAATATGTTAGCAGAGTCAATAATAGTGTCATAAAAACACAATTTCGTATCATTTCGAAACAAAAATGGTCTATAATTCCAATTATTTTTAATGTATTATTAAAACTTCAATCACTCACACAATACAGTAAGCGTTTTAATAAAATTTTCAAATGCTACTAGCTGAGCTGATGAAGTATAAATATATATAATATCTCCTAATTACTTTACAGTACGAGTTCCTGTTAAAACTTCATAACATATTCATAAAGCACAGTCCATAAGTTAACTAATTACTATTTAATGATTTGCAAACCACTTACTCTTATGATAATCAGGGCAAAAAAGACGTCGCATATATTATCATATCATATATTATCTATTTGATGTTAAACCGTTGTTTTCCTTATATAGACATGTTGCATTATCTTTTTTAAACACTTGCGAGGAATAAGTATTTTCATGTATTTAGATGTATTGGCTATATGGTAAGATATGCTACACTGATATTCTAAATTAAATGAACTTCAAAAAGACACCAAGAATGAAAATGAATATCTTGGGTACAATTCAAAGACACAGTTTTTGTGCAATGACGTCAAATTAATATACTAACTTATCGGTTTCAAATGTATGACTTTACGGAAAAAAAGAATAAAGTAAAAAAAGAGGAAAAATATGCTATCAATGTTCTCCAAACTATGTGATAAACGTTGCACCGAGACTTACCATAAGTGGTGCGAAAACTGTGAGATGGAGTTGTTAGCCATGGCAACTTTGTTGTGGTCGAAGGATACGTTTTCGACATTAACTTTGTTGTTGTACTTCCTTTAAGAACAAATATTTGACATAAATTTTATGATTATTATTATTATAATTGTTTTTCAATGGTTAGTATAATGCCTCATCGAATCGCAGGAAAAGTATATCCAAATAAGATCCAACCAATCTAAATCCACATGAATGATCATTTCATAATATTTCTTAAACTTCAATTATAGGTTTTGCAATAAAGGAATGGAATATGGGATAGATAGTTCATCATATTCACGAGTTATTTCTAAAGCATTACTAAAAGACAAACTGTTTCATTCGTACCACTTAAGACTTTTATTAAAAAAAAATTCCATCAACAAAAAAAGTTTAAATGAGACAACAAATGCTTTGCTCTACGCAGCAAGATTTAAAATGTTGCAGACTCAGTTTATGAAATGCTGTGGTAAATACAAGATATTGCCACGCCACTTTGTAATGGCTTAAGAGAAATGCATAATTATGAAATATTTTGTGTACGACATTTGTTTGACATGAAGTGATTTGAAATATGCTTTCGGTACTTGTGTATCATGTAGGTCTTAACTCATTATTGATGTGCAAAAAATTACTCTGTTTACCCAGAATAATCATTGTATTCTGCAAATTGACCCAAAACTGAAGTATCATACATACATTGATGTTTTACTTAACTCTCAGTATATTTTTATATATATTGTATATTGCGCCTGCTCATGAAGCCCTTTAGATTTCAGTGACAAGTATGCGATCCCGCCACACTATCTAGCACAAGCTCAAGTGAATACATTTTAATTCATATTCATAAAAAATGTGTTATTAAAAATAAATCAAAAATGTGTTAGCAGGGTCAATAAAAGTGCCATAAAAAACACAATTTCGTATCATTTCCGAAACAAAAATGGTCTATAGTACCAATTATTTTCTGAAGGTATCATTAAAACTTCAATCATTCACACAATACAGTAAGCGTTTTAATAAAATTTTCACCAAACAATAATCATATGACATGTTATTTGACACAGTGTTACCATAGCAATCCACCCCAGCATCTTCCCCATGTCCACAATTATTGTTGAACCATCCATTTGACCGGCACTGGCCAATATCATGTTCATAGCCATTACATCTCAAATCATCCAACGCTATGCAACCATTTCCGGTACCAAAGTAGGCATTTCCCCTTGCACGAGAATATCCGTTACTGATAAAAAGAAATGATGTGTCTGTAGTAGTTTACAAACAAAATCAAATCACAATGAAAAACTAAGTTTAGTCATTTTTATAACACAAATGAACACATTGTTAAATCAAAATATCTGAGCAAGCAAAACATAGTCTATTCAAGTATAATCATAACCACTGATCAAAATTTTCTTACTAAAGTCCAAGCATCCTGCAAACGACTCTAGCGTCGTCCTCGTCAAAACTGTCGTCGCACACAGTGCCCCAAACACCACCATAATAAACTTCTATGCGCCCTGAATACCGTGTTGGTCCGTTCACAAGTCGAATTGGTGTATGCGCTGAAATAATAATGTTGTCTTATAATCAAGATAGTTATTGTACCCTTAGTAAAACACCGTTGTGTATTGAAAATAAGACTTGGCAGATATATGTCACTATGAACCAGTAATGTTTTAATATAAAAATTTTATTTTAGAATTTGGGGTTTGTTTTGTGTTGAGAGACTAATGAACACGTATTTGAAATTATTACGTCAAAAAAAAATTTAAATAGTAATTGAAATTAGAAATTTATTACATTCTGTTGTAAATCCTTGTTGCTTTGACGTCACACCTAAATATTGGCAGTGGCTGTTCTTGCTTGTGTAGTTTGCAATAATTGTTCTTCTGCTGTTTGCCTGTGTTGCTGAACCTTTATGCATCAATAAAAAAATGAATATAATACAGTTCAACATGAAATGATTTGTATAACTAAAATAGAACGATTTCACCACTGTGAACAGTATTTCAACAATCGATAGCTATATACTAGTTTCAGGTAGATTTAATCTGGATTTTTAACATTTTAAAATTAAAAATTTGGAAAATGTTTATCTATTTCAAGTTAATATATTTATAGCAGAAGATAAACAAAATTATACATAGCTGTTTAACTACTTATACTACAAAAATCAAATTTAAAAAAATTGACAATATCATCACACAATAAAAAATAAACTAGATAATCTCCATAAAACTATGAAATATCATTATTAGTTAATTATCATGTTATTTATTAGGTTTTTCATTGACAGGGCAATATAACTAATCATGACCGATCGATTTACGATCATTTAGTTGAGAATTATCTGAGAAAATGTGTGACAATTATATAACAGCACTTTAAAGATTTTTAAAAGAGGAAAGACTAATTCTGAATCTATACAATTGATCTATATTAAATGTTTTTTCATTCATGTTTTAGTTATTTCTATTGTCAAACAATTAATTACCATATCAATGCATAAAAATGAAAATACTAATCTAGCAGAATTTGAAATGAAATGTTACGAACCGTGTAGTCCATTGATAAAACATATCAATACAAAAACAAAGAACGTGTCCATCTTGATACTTTGTTTGTAATGTGGGCTATCTCAAGATGTTATGATTATTTTCAAATATTATCGTTATATCTGTGTGCATACTGGATCTGAAATAGATAGTAAGATTAACGGGTGTATATAGGTGGATTTAGGCGAACAGGTCTACGTATCAATTAAATAAGCTTCAACTAAACTGTAGTAATGATTCGTTGTCATTGTAACTACATTGTATGCTTAAATATACATATCACATTCCGGCTATATCAAGGCACGATCATAATATTTTGGTTATATAGTTTTAAGTTGTCATAAAAGTTTCAAAATTGATCATTTTCACTATAAGTGTTAACGTATGTAATGGCCGTGGACAAAATTCATATTTTCGTTTGATGTTTGTGCATTAAATGCCTGTAAGATCAATTTTTCTTCAGTTTTTCTCATTCAGACACGTTTATAAAAACAGTGCCTTTTGATAAACAAGAATGCGATACTTTATTCATTCTTTTAAAGGCCCTTTTTCTACAAAAGTTTTTTGAAACCAACATGTACAAAAAAGGTTGTAAATATGATTTTAAATCTAAAAGTTAAATCGATTGCATGATACAAGATTTTTACAGAAGAGATACATTTTCGATAAAGAACATTAGTATAAATTACATCATAAGTGTATCACTAATATTTTTAAAAATGTTTTATTGATATTGAACTTAATGTTAATTAATGTTTGCCTTTGCCTACGTAGTAATCCAAATATTACGTTTTTATCTTTCTTGCAGACGATAATGCGTATTCAATTTTCAGAAAAAGTAAATATATATATTTTTTTTTAAATTGATAACAGTCAATTTCCCCTTCTATATCAGTACTTAACAAATATTGCTGATGTGTAGGAGAACGTTAAATACTTCCTTGAAACTATAAATTGTGTGTACGAGGCCTGATATCGAAAGTATACGGGAACAGCCGATGTTTTACGATTGGTCTGATACATGTTGCAGAACAAATCAGAATGATTGATAAATCATTTAATAAATACTTCCTGTATAAAGCAAAGACAATTGATTGAATATTGAAATATATCATTTTAGACCTTACATGAAATAATTATACTTCTAAGTATTTTTATGTTAGATAAATAGTCTACATTTTTTATGTTTAAAGGTGACCACTTTTCCCCCATTTTATAGGTATAGCATTTGATTCATAAACATTCATGGTACTTCCCTTTACGTCACGACTGTAAATATAGATAACTTGCTTGTAGATATCATCTTATAAACTAGGTTATAACTTAAAGTAAAAAATTGGTTTCTTCATTATTCGTTCAGGTAGAAAATCTATAATATACACTTGAATTTAAATAGTTTAAAGTTGTTCGTAGTAACAAGTGTAATTTACATCCGCGTTGTTAAATAGGAATAAATATTTATCAGTTTACTTAAAGGTAAGTTTATATACTATATTTCTTTTATTTTTTTGTACATATTGAATTCCTATTTGCATTTAGCATCGATTGGTGACTAATTCCTAACTTCGCTTCTTGAAAATGAAAGTAGAAACATATATGGACTGACCTAGGAATGGTAAAACTGAAAAGGTAGTATGACTTTTTTTGATATCACTCTTTCTTTTTGCAGGATGTACACCAAATACAATACGACCTTTTAGTAACGTGCTATGGGAAATTCGAGTAGTTCTAAGCGAAGAAAATGCAGTCCGGGATCCCCACAACATAACAAAGATTCGACACAAACAACTAAAAGAAACAATTGGGTCGAAGACAGAAGCCCTCATCACAGCTTTAGCGGCTCGGTAAGAAATATCTTTGATTTCTGAGTTAATGCATTGTTATGCATTATCTGCGTTATCATAAATTTCATAGATAAATCTGATTTGTATAAATTGTTTCAGAGAGAGGTAAATAGAAGTCTTCAACAGCATATTTGTAACGAGAATGACTTAGAAAAGAGGTAAATATTATCTATGTTTAAACCCTTATTATTTCCTTTACATAAAACAAATAATCTTTCAACGCTGAGCAAGTATTTTCGTGGGATTTAATCACTACTATTAGACTAAAGGTTTGATTTGTTTGTTTGAAAGAATCACATATGAATACTGATTATTTCTAATATCCTGTTGTTTTTTCTAGCTATATTTCTCTAATACAACGTGTATTGTTAAAGACTGAGATAGATTTATATATCTTTTATTTAGTTATAAAACTTAAGTACACTTCATGTATATGTTTGTTTTCAATTTCTAGTTATCACAATGAAAAGGTTGGTAACATAAGTATGTTATATAAGGATGACATTCGGAAAAAAAATGAATCTCAAGAAACCAAAAATCTTCACACTGAAAATAAGATGTTGACGTGAGTATAAATATCAAATAATTGAGTTAAAACGTTAATAAATAGATTTACGTGTTAGCACGTGTAGGGCAACTAATAACCACTTTATATGTCAAGCATCATGCAAATATTATGTGTTCCGTTTCTCTTGTTATGTATGCCTCATTTCAAACAACATTATATATGACTAAAAAATCAAAACCGATATTACTTATTGTAATAATATATATTTGTTAAGGTTGGACAATGACAACCTGAAAAGTGAAAGAAGAGAGCTGATATCAAAACTGGAAGGTCACAAAGAAGAACTTATGCAACATAAAAAGGAAATTGATGATCTTAAAACAAGGTATTAAACACGGCTTATTCAACATGTATGTGTTTGCTAAATGGTTAAAGGGAAATAACTTCTATATTTTTAGTAGACCTATGTAAAACACATCGATTTCATTGCGCACTTTAAAATATTTATGCTTTACACTTTGTTTCCTCTCACTAAGGGTCTCACTTAGATAATTCTAAATTGTTTGATAAACCTTACTAACGACTGTACTTGTATGTGCTAAAATGATGTTCCTACGTTTTTATTTACCTCCAGACTTAGTAAATTGGCTTCTGATAGGCTTACTGACAATAATCCGAATATCACTGATCTTAGCGACGATAATAGAGCCATCAAGGTGGGAGAGAAGTTTATTGAATTGTACAACAATGAGTGGAGTGATGCATTTGAGGAACTGACTGAAGTTTCCAAAATGGAGGAGGTTGAAGCAATTAAATACCTTTTTGATACAATTAAAGTAAGTTAATAAATGTTTAATACAACATGGTAATAAAAACATGAAGTTTGTTACATTAGTTATATAAAGAATAAGTTTCAAATTGAAATAATAAATCAAAATTCATACACATGAACTAGAATAATTAGATTAAAAACCAACATAATATTAAATAATTAAATAGACATGTTTCGCTTTATTAGCTTCATCAGTTGATACATGTACATTACAAAGGAAAATATGTAGTTTTATGTAATTTTTGCATATTTTACCAGGTTATATGTAATGTTTGTGAAATTTAAGCGGCTGAATCGGGAACTTTCTCTGTTTATAAGAAAATCTGTATAATGTATTATAACATTTTCTTAACTTTCAAACAAATCAGCATGCTTCTTCAAAATCAAATTACAATCATTTTCAATTCAAGAATGAAAATTTAGATGTTTAACTTATAACAGCAAGATGAATAGTTCAGTCATAAGATAATGTAATCTTATAACTAGAGTACACCAAATAATAAATTGAAACAACACATGACATGACTACGTTGACTTAACATAATATTGTCAGGAGTACACAAACCTTCAAGCTGTTTCAAGCTTACCATCTTCTTTTAAAAACAGTCAGCAAACTAAAATTGTATTTGTTTATGGTTTGTCAGATAATTTCTTATATAGATAATTTGATTTGTAATCCGAACATAATTGCTGATTTCCAGAAGATATTTGACAAATGCAAGGAAACAGCAGAAGGACATTCTAACAAACTGGAAGAAGCTATTCTTGAGTTCACCGGTAACGAAGAGGTAATAGAAACGAGTCAAAAACAAACCAGAATTTCTTTTTCTCATTATATATTACAAATTGTTCTTATAATCAAATTAATGTCTGTTATAGCTTGTTAATTGATCATTTATTTTCTCAAATCCAAACTTTTTCATATTAAAAAGGATAATATTTATATAAAAGTATACAGTGTAACTTCTTAAAACGGAACACCTGTGGGAGTAGCCAAAAAGTTTGGAATTTTCCAGAATTCAGAATTTTCTGAACAAGTAGGAACATTAAAGATCATGTTTAATTAAGATATGATGAAAAATAAAATGTATATAAATAATATTATTTTACAATTTATAAATAATGTGTCAGTTCAAGCAATCAAAGAAAGACAAGCTTACTTCACAGTATATGCTCGTTCATATTTATTAAGGAAACATAGCAACCAAAAAGAAATCACTTTGGTGAGAATATGTCCACATAGAAATTGGTTTGTTTTACATATGCATAAGCAAATCTTAATTTTTTTGAAGACAACTTCTAGAATTATTTTAGTATTTAAATATTAAAATTGAGAAACCAGCCGTAGGAGTCTGACGGTGCATGCTTTACACTTTTCCAGTATAGGGCACACGTATTCTTTTATTTGAGGACCATACACCGTTTTCCATGTACGGCACAGACGTGTGTCATAGGTTGTTTTCTAAATTTAAAATCTCACCATTACCGTGTTAAAAGGTTGAATTATGCTTAATTGCTTGATTGGGGGCGTGGACTGTAGCTTGCACTTTTCAGTACCGTCCATGAACTTCGAGCCTGTAACGTTTTGGACTTTCTCTAGGGTTTCGTTTTTCTTTATTTTATTCTGGTAACATTTTTAATTGTTGACGCAACTAAAACCTCAAAGACTAAGGTTTTAAGATTTATCATCTCATATGTAACAAAAATATTTTTTTCTTTACCAATGTCCGAATTACGTAATATTCAAATGTTAGTCGTCAATGTAGACTTTGCATTATTTGTTCAGATTCACCCGATGCTGGCCATGTCCCTGAAAGTGTACAAAGATGAACGAAAAAGAATGTTTAGAAATACAGTTCCAAGTACTAAAACGGTTTGTTTATATTCTCCTTATGTAACTTTCTTAAAAAAAAAAACAGAAACATTTTCTTTGTCTATATTATTTGATGGTCAAATTCAATATAGTACAATTACATACAATTAAAACGATATCATTTTCAACATACCGTTCTGCTAAATAATTAAGAATATAAGATATGAATGGAGAATATATCTTTCTGTTTTAGATAATTCAAGCAATTGCTCCTTCGAAAGAAAGAATATTGGGAAAATTGAATATATATGTGGAAGCAGCTACAATAATTTGCTGGTTAATGTGTATTCAGGACCCTCCAATGGTTCTTTATACAACCAAGAAAGGAAAAAAGTTCGACGGAAAGTTTTTCAGTGCATACACTGAACGCGGTAAACGCGTAGCGTTCCCTGTTTGGCCTGCGTTGCTCCTTTGCAATGATGGACCAGTCGTTCAGAAAGGTATAGCACAAGGAAAAAATAAGAAGAAAAGGAATTTGGCGAGCATAAGTCCTTCTGCAACGAACAATAACGAAAAGGCACATACATTGGAGCTAGAAAACAATACTTTGACAACTTTAAATACTGATTATCAGGAGTCAGGCACAGATACTCTCATAAGAGTTTTATCTAAAGATATTCAGGAATTAGACATAAATACACTCACAAGAGTTGTACCTTAGATTTTCCTGGGAACAACAGTACAGTAAACTGAAGAAGCACAATCATAACATTCATCTTTATATTAACAGAATGCATTCATATTATGATTTTGGAATGCGTTGTACTAATCAAATATTACAATTTGATTTTCACTTTCCTAAAATGGAACAATTGACATGCCTTGCTTAAAAAATTAAATTCGGAACTGTAGATTTAATGACAGTTCAGTGACAGTATAAAATAACAAGTTACTGTACAGTGATTTGTCAGACTCCATGAGTTTGAAAACTGTCCTTGCGTAAAACTTAACATGCATTTATATTTATTATTACTTGATAGTAGAATGTTTGTCGTGATCAAGGTAAATGTTATGTGAATATCAACTGTTTGACATCCTTGAAATACGTAGATTATATAAGCAAACATATATTTTGCTAGTAAAAGGAGAAATAAAAAGTCAATTTAAACAGGTTATTTGAATATACATGTAAAACATATCCTATTATATTAACAGACCTGATCAAACTCTGCGAATCTCTTCTAGTATTGATTTCATTTCCATCGAGGGATCTTTCCTTTTTTATTTTTTTTATTTTGTTTTAATTACATTATCAGATAAAGTTATTTGAAAATAATGCATCCCTCAACACAATGTTAAAGAAAATTGAGAACGTTTTGAGAAAAATTACTTGATATATGCCTCTTATAATCAAACTCAAATCACAAAACTTGTGCATATATTCTACTTATGGTAGACCCGATCTTTATCGAGATTTATTTATATTTATGATTGATTTGAATATAGTTGTATTTATGATTGATTTGAATAAGAAGTGTTAATAAAAACTAGTATTCTGTTCAAAAGATTTTGTCTCAGATAAAACATACCCCTTAAATGCTTTTTATTATAAAGTAACGAATTTAGTCATCGTGGGTAATACTCTTTTCATCTTACGTTGTGGTTATAAGGTTCTCCGTTTTATTATATTTTTCTGTTCCTCCGGGATCATTGATGGCAAAACATTTAGTGTCGGGGGATTGAATACTGCATTAATCCGCTATTAGCAGGAAAGATGTAATACTAGTACCTTACATTTATCACTCACGAAAGCTCTCGATCACATCGCGTCTACAATTTTTATCTTTTTAGTTTTGCTTTCATTGCTCTTGACAAATTTTACAGGTTCAATTACACCTTTACTCTTCTCTAGAAACTACACATTATCAATGATAACATATATATATATTCTATACCTAAAGGCATTTAAGAAAAACACGATTTCGAAAAGTGAATCTTAGATAAATGTTAGCATTTTGTTGAATGAAGTTTGGGTATATCGTATATAAAATTTGTAACTTTGGCATGTACAAAACAGATTACTTTTCACATTTGTTTATCCACAGTTTTCTTTCAGATGATTTCTTATTTGTTTAGATATTTGAATAAAACCTTAAATTACAGTTGTATGGCCAATTCTTTGAAGCAAGGAGGTTAAACGGTTTATAGACGTTTTATTTATATTTACCGCTTGCTCGATTGTAAACCATGTGTTTTGCCAAAACAATAAGTGTATTGTTAAATCTATAAATGGTTTTACAGGTATATTGGACTTTAAGCAATATCGATTCAATATAAATCCCATTTAAATTCAAATGACTTGGCTTGAATGTCGTTCAAAACTCTGACAATAAATTAACTTCCTGGTCTGAAACCATACAACTACAAATCGTAAAGACATAACACATATTAATAGTTATCAAGACAAGTTAACAGTAGGATTAAACGTGAACTAGATAGATTGAAAAAAATATCTTTACTTATCTGTTTAATATAAGTGACTTAATAAAAATAATATCGTTAGGTAATACAATTATACGACGAGATATGTATTAAACAGTGTAAACAGAAATAGTAAGAAAGATCGGTGATAATATTGGAAGATTATTTAAAAGTATTGTACAAAAATGGGAGTAGTTGCATCATGTAAACCGTCTAATAAAGCTGTTAAAGACAATGAAACGAGGCCTATTGATGACCAGCAACCAAGACCATGTATATCTGGTATGAAACATGGTATTCCTACAGGCGCGGGAACATCAAATATTAAACAGCATGTTCATTTTCGTGAAGACGACGATAACAACGAATATGACCGATTGTGGGTAAGTGGTAAATAAGACATTTTGTCATATATTTATCATGTCTATTCACGAAATCAAGATTTTATCATGATTTGTGTCGTTTCCTAGTTCGCAATTTATTTTTTAATGGTATCGAGTATTTCGTAGTAGATTTTATACTTTATGCACTTTTTTCAGCCTCATCAACAGAGACAAGGATTTCTACCACCTATTGACGATGAGCAATCACACAATCAGTACGTTCATTTTGAAAATACGATCTTGCACAAACTTTTGCCTTATGTTTGGTTGAATATTGCGGATTTTATCAGAGTATAGAATTAAACACACGTATCATGGTTTGGTAAGTTTTTGTGGAACGTTTTGTTTTTAATGATTAAGTATAGATGCCTTAAAACAACAAGGAAGAGGCTTGATTTTTACCAATGGCCAGGAGAAAAACCTTTTCAAGTTATAGAGTAGAAAAATTAATTAAATTTTATCCTAAATAATCCATTTAATCATTATATATTGCACTCACAGACAGACCAGCAAACGTAACCCAAAGAAACGTAAACCAAATGAACAGAAACTCCGTATAAAAGAACTAGAAGAAGAGATCAGTTCACTACGGTTAGTACAATACAACACTTTGGACTTTACAGTACCGTTTCTGAACAGGCTCAATCAAACCGAGCATGAAACATATTCAATGTAGTCGTTTAGGGGTTCTTTAGGGCTTTTTTAATTTCCCTATTTTGTCAGTTTCGTTCTCATATAGGTTTGATGTCATCTATATCGATACATTTATGATCTTTAAGTATTTTTCTTTACTTTCATGTATACATGCATTTCCTAACAGTGTTTATGTATCTTTAACTATTTAAATATATGTAATATTTATAATAAACTTCGGTTTAAGTTAATTGCATATTTCTCGATACATTGATTTAAACTCGTATATAAATAGAATATTGATTTACCTTCCAACATGTGTATTTTCCATTTGTAGTAAATCGAGTTTTTTAACTGAGTCTTAGAGGTTGGCACCTCAAATTTGACATGCCGTGAATTAAAATTTCTTCAACTTGATTTTTACAAAGGTCTGAAATCACAGGACTGAAAATGCAACACTTTGATGAAATGCAAACTCTTAAACAAGAGGCAGATGACTTAAAACTGAGGTAAATATGGCAACTAGAGGTTCACTATCTGGATTGCAAAATAGTAAAAATAAGGTGAAAAATGTTTACCATTTATGATTTCCTGTAACCAAATTAAAAAAAATACACAAACAGAAAAATATCAGTTCTGTATCACATACTTATTACTTTTAAAAATATGTATTTTACATGAAAATTTAGTTTAGTAAGGTGCTGAATTAAAATGTCAGAAACACCAGCAGAATAGCTTCGTCATTTTGTTGAATACCATGCATTAATGGTCACTTCAGATTGAGCAAGGTGGCGTCTGACAGACTGACAGACAATAACCCAAATATAACAGACCTTAGTGATGAAAATAGAGCTATCAAAGTAGGAGAAAAGTTGTCCGAGCTGTACAGCAATGAGTGGAGTGATGCTTACGAGGAACTAACTGAAGGTGGTCGTAGAAGTGATATAGAAGCTATAAACGTTCTACTTGAGATACTGAAGGTAATTGTGGTACATACATTTTAATTTCTCTGCCTTTTTTGTTATATACATTTGACATAAATACAAACAATACAGAAAAGTTCTCTTGACAGTTGAAACATATAGTCAAAAGAGGGTTTTAAACAAAGCATCTAACATCTGTTCGAAACTTTTATATTTCATCATTACATTTTTATAGTCAGACGAGATAACTGATTCTTAACACTGTGCTCAAGCGATTACATGGAGTGTGAGAGGTGATGCACTTTACAAAATCTCTCATGAAAATACTATTCACATCATGTCAGATTATCTTTCACCGTATTATATGTCGTGAACTTACAGTATGCCTACTTATTTTTAATTATTGGATTTCAGATCATATTTGGAGAATGCAAAAGAAAAGCTGAAGAAGAAATACGTGATATTGGAACGAAAATATTAGCATGTACTGGACATTCGGAGGTAACTTTTTATGAGCTATTAAAAGAAACATATTCTAAAGTGTAAGTTTTTCGGAAGAGGTTGTAAATTTTATGTTTATGATGAAATTGCCACAGACAGAATGACAATACAACACGAATGTATATGTTCATATGCTCAGTTCTTCTAACAAATAAATATTTTAAAAAACATATGCAATCACTAGTAATTTCATTTTCCAACTTGAATTTCATCTCTAGTATTCATTTCTGTTTATTACACGAGAATAATTTTCTTTCTCTCTTGTAATATTGATAATAAATTGTCCTTTGTTTTGTTTTTATTGCAAAAAACAACATTTTTAACGGTATATATACGATTAAACACTCTTGTATTATTATTATTATTCTTATAATTATTATGTTTTTGAAGTTCATATTTATTTCAGTTGAACAAAGAGTTAACTGCGGCAATGAAGCTATTGAGAACAGAACGTAAAAGAAATTTCAAAGCAACAATGCCTTATCTTTTGACGGTAGTGTAAACAATCATTCATTTAAAAGTTAACATTTTTTAATTTCTTTTTGAAACTCAAATTTGAAATACCCAGTCATATTTACGTTTCATACCTTTTGAATATACAGCGAGGTTTAAAATTATAATATCTATCAAATTTTATGTGGCGTCGACATACTGTCTGTAAACCACAAAGCCGTTAATTCTCGGCCAACAGTATGTTTCTTTAAACGTTTTCGGAACTGGTTTGTCCAGGAAGTGGACTCATTTAATGATAATTAAATGCTTCAAAAACGTGCTGCATTAACTTTAAATTTTATTTAATATGTCATGAAACTGATCAACTTTTAACGATATTTATTTTCAGACTTTGGAAATATTTGTACCTAAAGAGGAGGAAACAGTCAAATTGCGAAATTATGTTCGAATCACAACAGAAACATGCTGGTTAATGTGTATACACGAACCACCTTTAACATTTAAATATTGTGAAGACAATAATAAATTCGATGAGAACTATTTTAGCCCATACACAAGAACAGGTGACACTGTAGAGTTCCTTGTTTGGCCCGCTTTACTTCTCCACGATGGTGGACCGCTTTTGAACAAAGGTGTAGCACAAGCAAATGACTCAAAACAAAAAGAACAGAAAGTACAGACAAAACATACAAATGATAATGATAATACTGACTACATTGTTAATGATTCTAATTCCTCCAACGAAACTGAATTGTCTAGAAGAGAAGAAGCTGATGTAACGAGAATTAACGAAGATTTTGTGTCAAAAATAGACACAATTAAACCAGTACCAAAGGCAAGACGAACAAAGGAACATTCTTCTAAAACACACAATGAAAATACAAGAGAAGAATCTTCTTGAATTACATATCTTCACAAAGCTTTTTCTTAAACAGGAATTGACTTACATTGAAACTATTTATGGATTAAAATAATAAAAAAAAATCTGTTACAATGACGGCATGCAGAACGAAATATTAAAAACACAAATGTACATATTTTAACAACCGCCAGTATTTTATATTGTATGTGATATGTGATGGTTGGTGAACTTGATGTACAGAAAGGAAGTTAACATTAACGCCTATTTATTTATTTATTTATTTATTTATTTATTTATTTATTTATTCATTTATTTATTTAAATATACTCACACCTTATATTCGCCTGTGTTATTTGAATGTTTCTGATTCATTTATAAATACCGTGGATTCCTTATGTTCACCTGCGTCATTTGAATGCTACTGATCATTTTATAATTTTAATGGCTACCTTATGTTACCTTGCTTAATTTGAATGGTACTGATTTGAAGCCGGTACTAGCGGGGCATAGACAGTAGTTTGAACTTTCCAGTACTGTCAATGAACAGGCTGAATCAAATCGAGCCTGCAACATTTTCATTAATTTTGCCATGCTAGGCTTTCTTTTGGGATTCTTTTTTTATTATTATAATACATAATGTCTACCTTATGATCGCTGGTACTGATTCTTTAATACATACATTTGCTTAAAATAAAACGTTACTGAACAACTTTTACTGCTCTACACGTGTAAAAGTATTCTACTGCATGTAAAACAGTATAAAGGTGTTTCATATTCATGTATATACAAATGCAGTAAGCAAGTGTATTGCTTGATATCAATAAATTAAACATTTGAATTTAGTTTGTTTGCTTACTACCCTTAATGACCATGACAAAATATGTTTATGTGTAAAACTTGAATGTAACATGTTGTCAATCTTCTTCTTGATATTATCGTCTTTTTATACGCCCCCCCCCCCAAACAAAAATAAGAAAAAATTAAATCGGAGTTTATTGTTATGCACCTGGCTGTCCATCCGTCCCGCTGTCTGTTAGCAATTTCGTGTCAGTTCTGTATCTTTTGAACCGATGGAAGGAAATTGAAACTACTTGGAATAATGATTTTCGTTATGTTTAAATTTCAAAATTGCAAAAACTTATATACAAATGTATTTAACATGAAGAATTACACAGTAAACCTTTACAAAAGAAATATGCATCAAGTGTTAAACTACATTGTCTAAAGCTTGAATAGTTTGCGTACAGCATTGCTTTCTGGACCTCTATAAACCCGATAATTGTCATGACATTGTTCCTTGGTTCAAAATTGGACCCGTCACGGGGGTTCATTTATTTGATAAATACTTATACTGGAAAACACATTTAAGTTTGATTGTGTCAAACTACATTTGTACATTGATTAGACATAAGACATGAATCATTGCTTTGTGATCCTCTACAAAACTGGTATTAATAATGCCCCTTGGAACAATATTGGTTCCTCCACTGGGGAAGTTGATTTGTATAGACTATGTAGGAAAGACATTTATGTCATATTGTGTGAAACTACATATAACATGTAACAATACTGATATTAATAAATCATATATTAACAGAGTCCCGTGGCCATACCGTTGGTGACATGATCAGGAAAACACATAATGTTTGATTGTGTGAAACTACACTATCCAAAACTTAAATATTTGGCATGAAGCATTGTATTTTGGGCCTCCATGAAACTGGAATTGATCATGTCCCTTGAGTCAATATTTGCGGCGCCCGGAGGTCAGTTGATATATATAGACTTTTATAGGGAAACACATTTAAGTCTTATTGTGTGAAACTACAATGCTCAGAATTTACATAATTGGCATGTTACATTGCTTTGTTGATCTATACAAAACTGATGTTAATTAAAAACCTATTGCGTCAATATTTTTCCCTCCCTCGGGCAAAATACGAAAAAATGAAAAAAGATTTGTACATATACATATTAATTCATGATAATTTATTTAAATATGTCCTTGTTCGTGGAACAAATTCTGTGGCAGTAAAGAAATTTGAAAGTATAGATACACTTGTATTAGTGGTCAAGTTCTAATGAGAATCAATGCTTTACACGGAGACCAAACGATCACAAATTATAACTGGAGTAATTTCTCAGGGCTCAGTAGACTTATATAAGTGTCTCTATATAAAGATGATGGACTAAACAACGATTACTAGTAAATACAATTTCAATCAATGCTTTTATTATATGAATAGCCCTAACAAATTTAATAATTATACTTATCAAATGATACTTAGTTTTACATCAAGAATAACTCTTCTTTTATTTAATTAAGATTGTATTTATGATATATTTATATGTGGTCGATTACAATAAACGTAAACGTTTGTATTAAGGACTAAGTCCAGTTTAATGTTTCAAGGCTAAGCCTTGTAGTACTGACCAGAGAAGGTACAGTACCTAACCTAGCTAAAATTGCAAAAGTCAGCTTATTTATACAATTCAGTATTCACTGCAGCAATTTGATTGGTTGACATACATACCATGCAATAAGTATGAAAGATAGTAACTCATAATTATATGTTAACTTAGATTACCGTAAATACCCATCCTATTACACACTTAACATAAGTAAAATTTAAGTTTATATATAATGCGAATGTAAACATTGAAAGTCTTTCCTGGTCAAAACATTTTGTAATGGATTAAATGATTTTGACAATACAATTTTCATTGTGAAGCACATCGATGAACCTTTTCATATAGGTATCAAGTCATTTATCCGGCTTTAATTACAGTCGTTATTTGTCTTGGATGGCTTACCGGAAAAAAATACATTAAACAAATAATGTCACTAAGATTGAAATTAGATAGCCATGATGTGCTGCTTGGGGAAGAAAAATACTTAGATTCCTTTGACCTACAAAAATATTACGTTATAATACGGTACCAGACGGCGAAAATCCAGAACTTGAGTACTCTTCAGCAAGAAAAACATTGGGTAACCGGCAGGTTATTTCTGTAGTTTTAATAATTTTAATACAGCAAATATGGAACTGAACAAGTTAGCCGTTGATCAGCTGGATTTAAAAGACAAAAGAGTTCTTATCAGGTATGCGTGTTGTTAAATACCATTGACAAAGCGCGATTATGCAGTAATTATTGTGTTGACCTTCGTTATTTGGCGACCTTCACCTTTAATGCACAGGCTAAGTAACCCCTAAGTAAGCCTTGAACCTCCATGAAATATAGGGGATAAGAAGCACAGTACATAAGTTAACCTTACCATTATCATTTGCTGAATTGCAGAAAAAAACTCTGAATCCTTCACCCTCTATTTTGACACCTTGATTTTAATAAAAAGAAAAGATATCCAATAAACAGACTAATTCACTAATCACTTAAACAATTAAACATAAAGTTTAAACAGGTCTAGAAAAGTCCTAGATTTACACGTTAGCTATAAAAAATGCACACTATCTATAAAATTATAGAAAATACCATCTATAAAAATATGGATGTGTTCACACAAAATCATGTTTTTCTCGTGTGAATTATGCGTTCTAAGAAATTTGTGTACATTTTCATATATAAAACTTGTCAATCCACTTTGAGTAAGCAACATAGCAAGTTTGGTGGTCTTCAAATGCTGCCTTCGAAAATTCAGGCATTTGATACATTCTTAAGTTCAGGGTAGATGTATTTCACACGAGATAAACATGATTTTGTTAGAACACATCTGTTGTTATATAGATGGTATTATCTATAATTTTACAGATAGTGTGTGTTTTTATAGGTAGTGTGTAAATATAGGACTTTTCTAGACCTGATTAAATCCAAGAATTTTGATGAATAGACACTTGAACAAAATATGTTGAAGACGTTTGTTCTTGTAAAATCTTTTTATTCTCCCATATAATGTTCACCTTTAAATTGGAGATGCATTTGCAGATGTTTCAGTGTTTTTTTTTTTTATATAACTACTACCCTAAAACGGTACCATTCCCAATAGAAAATAGACATTAAAATTCCCAATTTCCAATGGAAAATTCCCAAAATGACTGTTCAAAATGCCCACAAGGCAAAGTGATTTTTCTAAAATCATTTAAATCCAACATATTCATATAAATCACCACTCAATAGTTCTATCTAGACAGTAGAAGCTGTTAGCTATCTTTATTCATGATGTCTAATCTCATTTGTAGCTGAAAAAATGAATTATAAAAAATCCCAATTTTAGTCAAAATAACGCATTTTTTCCCAATCAGTCTGGTACCGGCACCATTCCCAAAGTAGAGAAAAAAAACGCTGTGTTTTTGTTTACTTCTATAGCAGGGGCCGTTATAGGGCTGCTTCCCCAAGAAAAATTCTTTAAAATCATGCAGTTTTCAACAAAATTGAATTTACATCAAGTTTTTTCCTCCCCCTTTTGCAAATATGCCGTGTAATTTATACCCAAAAATCAGGGCAGGGATCAGCGTCCCCGTCTGCGTTGGTTAAAGTTTTTTGTAAAGTCAAATATCTCAATTATTACTTGAGATACTCAATTGAAACTTACAATACTTATTTATAGTAATAAGGTACATCAGATTGACAAGTTGGATAACTCTGCCTACAATATTGACAGAATTATGCCCCTTTTTAACTTAGAAATTTTGGTTAAAGTTTTTTCTAAAGTCAAATATCTCAATTTTTGCTTGAGATATTCAGTTGAAACTTACAATACTTATTTATAGTAACAAGGTACATCAGATTGACAAGTTGGATAACTCTGTCTACAATATTGACAGAATTATGCCCCCTTGGAACTTAGAAATTTTGGTTAAAGTTTTTTTATAAAGTCATATATCTCAATTATTGCTTGAGATATTCAGTTGAAATTTAAAATACTTTTTTATAGTAACAAGGTACATCAGTTTGCAAAATTGCATAACTCTGCCTGCAATATTTGCAGAATTACATGTATTTGCCCCTTTGAAACTTAGAAATTTTGGTTAAAGGTTAAAGGTCTTCAAAGATATTCACTTGAAACTTTACACATGCACTTAGGATCATAAGTGGAGGGTCATAATTGTATGTCACTGACCAAGTTCCATAACTCTATCTTGCATTAAGGCTGATTCATATCCCCTTTTCTACTTAGTCTCTTGGTTAATGTTTACATGCAAGTTTTACATATCTCAATAACTATTAAAGATATTTATTTAAAACTTCACATATGCATTTAGGGTCATAATTGTAGGTCACTGACAAAGATCCATAATTCTATCTTGCATTTAGGCTGATTTTTCTCCCCTTTTTCAACTTAGAAATTCATGGTAAAGTTTTGCTTGTAAGCTGTTATCTCAATAACTACTGAAGGGTTTGTGCCTTTTTTGGGACAATTTTATGCGTTCATAATAATAAAGCAGTGATTTACTTGATAAAACATCTTAATAACAAGCCTTTGTACCTTTTCTGTCAAATTTATGTATTCATAGATAATTAGTATTGTTATACTCAATAAAACACCCTTGTGACATTACCTTCCGAATAGTCAAGCCAATACTGTATAATTAGACTCTGTCTAAGGCCTATAGCATGAATTTATAAAAAAAATTAGCCCTTTTGTGAACTTAAAAAATTTAACATTATCAAGGCTCTTTTACTATCAAGCACTTAGAATAGTCGAGCGTGCTGTCCTACCGACAGCTCTTGTATATACATGTAGTAACCATGCCTTTGTTGTAGGTCAAAGGTCATGGTTCCTCTACTGTGTAATCAGCTTAGAAGGCATTTTTCAGTTTCCATTAACAGTTTCTTTATGATTTATCTCAACATTTTGAAAAATTAATTTGTGAGACTGTCCTACTTAAGTCTCAAGATCTGATTAAGAATCCACTGGTAACTTGTAATATTTCATTTACCTGTAAAGTTATATTTATTTTCAAGTCGGTTAATTATTTGAAAAAAGAGTTTTTCTATCACAACTTCTGTATGTTACATGTAAGTGCGTATAATTTTAGAAATATAATATACCGTTGCGTTGTGACTGTCTTTTTTTAATGAATTTTAATGAAGTATAAATATACAATTTTCTTTGATTTATTACATATATATTTATCATTTTTATGTTTACAGAGTTGATTTCAATGTACCTCTGAAAGATGGGAAGATTACTAATACACAAAGGTAAATTATAGTTTTACCAGAGATCGAAAATTCCACTTGTCTGCTTGTATTAAGGAATAGAATTTAAGAGAACTTGATGCAGGACGTGTAGAAAAATGTTGCCTACACATTTGATTTAGAAGCTACTCGTCCTGCAGGACAAGTGACTTTGAAAATATTTTTCGATGCCTGTTTACCCTTACCATGCTAAATATCTTATATGGGCTTGTTCATCTTTCATTCTTGACATAACCATTCTATGTAATTTTTAGGGAACATTTCTAAAAAAATGCCACGACAAGAATTTAGCACTTACAAAATAAAGAAATGCTAGCAACTTTGTGGTGATATTTTACCCTTTGAATCATGGCAGTAAGCCATTTTAAATTCACTATAGCACATTTCAGCCACTGTGTCATTCTTAGGAAGGCTGTCAAGCAGTTAATCAGTACTAGGGGCCTTCACTTTCACAAGGAACTTTTCAACTTCTGTACATGATGCCAGAGCAAAGGTACATTGCTAATGATAGTAGAAAGGATTTTATGATCAATCACAACAAAAGTGACTTGCATTGTCTGGAAATCAAACCCAGGCCACTGGATACACAGTCTAACACTATACATGTACCTAAATTGAGCTAACCAAACAGTTACATTGCTTAGTATAAACAGTTGCAATGTTATATTACCTGAACAACTAGGTGATGGTTATATAATTGTTAACAACCCGTTTATATATACATGGCCATTTAATATGTTGCAAAATCCTGTAATTGGAGGGAAAAGGAAAATTATGTTAACATACATGTATATTGTTAAACTTTGTTTTATTTCAGAATTGATGCAGCTTTGCCAACTATTAAGTATGCACTGGATCAGGGAGCAAAATCAGTGGTATTGATGAGTCATTTAGGCAGACCAGATGGACGAAGACAGGATAAATACACAATGGCACCTGTCAAACCACAACTTGATGCCAAGCTTGGAAGGTATAACAAATATACATCTTCTTTTAATGACTTCATACAGAGATTGCATATCAGGTGCTTCAAGTGACATTATGCACATCCAATGGCATATACTGAGTGAACAAGCGACAGTCAAAATAGGTTTACATTCTGCCATAATTCCTTTTTCAATCGCCTTAGCTATAAAACATTTTCCAGTATCAGCTGTTGGTTATTCACCATTTAAAATAAAAGTCAATCTTTAGCAATATAGTCAGGTCAACTTGACAATGAAAAAATGAGCATAATGTCACTGAAAGAACTGAACTTTATCAGTCTTTATCTATCTTCACTTTATCAGAATTAATACACTTACATGTATTTTAATGTGAAGGAGTTCTGTAGTTGACTGGTAAAGGAAACTCAGGGTGAATCACTACTTACCTCCTTGCTGGTTTGAATCCCACTAGGAACTGTTTGTTTGAATACCACTAGGACCTTAGAATTCTGGGAGAAATCTATTTAACTTTACAGTACTTTTTGTTAACCTCTTTGTGCCTGAAATAATGCACAGAATGGCAACTGAGGTCTTCCTCTTCCACCAGTTAAGCTGGAAGTTTCATTATAACCTTAATTGGTTGATATGAGCTAAATGCCAGCTCTTGATAGATTTTATCGTATTGAATTCTCTGAGAAAACTTTTTGCCTGAGTTCAATCCAAAACTGTGATTGATTACTTAAAGGAAGTAAACTTACATTCTAAGATTTAAGTAACTCACTTGTTTCAACCCATTTTAGGCCTACTTATTATAGTGTTCTGCGCAGTATGACCAGTAATGTGTCAATTTTGTTAAACTCAGACAAACAAAAATAAAGAAAAAAGGTTATATTCATTAAGGGATTATTACTGGGAAATATTGAAGTTTATCTTATTTCTTGTATTATACAGGAACGTGACATTTTTATCTGACTGTGTTGGGCCTGAAGTGGAAGCAGCCTGTGCTAGCCCCGCACCTGGTTCCGTGATTCTGTTAGAGAATCTACGTTTTCACAGAGAGGAAGAAGGCAAAGGTGTTGATGTTAAAGGAGAGAAGGTACATGTATAAATGTATATGTGTACATTACTTTGAAATATTTCCATCTTCTTGACATACAAGGTATTCCCTTCAGTGTTTGTTCCTGTACATACAGGTTTCAGTAAAATTTTGTTTTGTTTCCCAATCCAACTACCTACCCACAAAAATCTGTGCTAATTGCAAAAAAATTAAATAATTTTTTCCTGCTTAACATTAGAAGTACATGTATTCCGTCTTTGAGAATCACATCTTGTATCTGTTTATTATACAAACCTTGGTTCTTTAAACAAATGCTAAATATTCACACGCTTTTTGAAATCCATAATACATTTGTAATTATGTTCAATAAAAAAAAATTTCAATGGTAAAAAGTTTTCTGCCTACCCTATCCAAACTGCCAAGGGTCGCAGAAGGGGAAACTTTTAAGACTGGTTACGGTTATTTATCAAGTATAGGTTGTATTTAAATATGTTGACAACTTTTTCTAAAACAGCAGTGTTTTCCCAAAAAAATAGACTTTTTGTGTGAGGTGGACACTAAGATAAGTTTCATGTACGAATTCATAGAAAAGGTGTCTAAAATTAAACTCTCATTACTACCCTGGCACCATTTAGATTTTCAAATTATCAACTTCATCATTTAATTTAAATGTTTATTTGTCACTAAAATTGAAACAGTGTGAAGATCATAAATGTAGCTTTTTTCCTGTGCTATCAATTGGTCTTGCTATTGAAACATCAAATCAAACGTAAATTGTTCATTTTATAGGTAAAAGCTTCTGCCGCTGATGTTGAAAAGTTCCGAGCATCTTTGTCAAAATTAGGAGATGTTTATGTCAATGATGCATTCGGCACTGCTCACAGAGCTCATAGGTAATCAATGTTTATACTTGTATATTACATATAATAATTGTATTTTTAGCTCGACTATTCGATAAGAATAAGTAGAGCTATTGCAGTCACCTGAGTGTCTGCGTCGGCGTAACCACTTATGTTAAAGTTTTTGTAATAGTTCAAATATTTTCAAAGTCCATTGACATATGGCTTTAATACTTTGCACACTTGTTCACCATCATGACCCCAACTTGTAGACAGGAGGAGGTAACTCTATCAATCATTTTGACAGAATTATGCCCCTTTTTCGACTTAGAATTTACGTTAAAGTTTTTGTAATACCTCAAATATTTTCAAAGTTCATTGACATATGGCTTTGAAACTTTGCACACTTGTTCACCATCATTACCCCAACCTGTAAACAGGAGGCGGTAACTGTATCAAGCATTTTTTTTTACTATCAAGCACTTAGAATAGTCGAGCATTGCTGTCCTACCGACAGTTCTTGTTAAAAATTTTTAGTGTAACATGAGGTTTAGTTAATACTAATTTATATTAGTTTGAATGTGTTGGAAGCTATAAGTTTATTGAAACACTCTCGAATTTGTTCCTAGAACCAACCAGTTCTAAGCTATGAGTTAAAGATTCTTGCTCACCAAAGCAACGGCTTTAAACCCACAAGGTTTATACCCACAGGATTTATTGATACTGTGAATTATTCACAATATTTTGGAAAAAAATGAAAATTTACATGTTAGGCACTGCTCCCAATGTTAGTCCTGTTTAAAGAGAGAGAGAAAATACTGTGATGTTTGGAATGCTAGCCAGCAATAATGATTTGCTTATATAAGCAGAATGATGTCAGACCTGGCAGCTTATTTTTGGCACTTTTATAACAAAAATGCCTCACTTTAACAATTGACAGTTCTGAACAAGTTTATTTTTTTGTAAAACTCAAGCATTGTAAGAATTGAATCTGAAGTGACAAAACATAATGTTTGAATCTTGCAAAGAATAGAAAAAGGTAATGAAACTAGGTTTCCTGTTTCAATAATTTGTTTCAGTGAACATTAGCATAAGTTAAACAACTTGAAGATTTTTAAAGTCTGTTCTTTACGTATACCAGCACGTGTCAAAAGTATTTAGACAAGCCCAACATTTTGTATTTTGATATTTTTTCAGTTCAATGGTCGGATGCCAGCTACCCCAGCGGGCTTCAGGATATCTATTGAAGAAAGAATTAACATATTTCTCAAAAGCTTTAGACAACCCAAATAAACCATTCCTTGCCATACTTGGAGGGTAAGAACTGTTTGTGTGACAAGTTTGCCTTTTATTACATTGCTTTCATGTTGAATAATTTTACGAGTGGTGTCATGTTTATCCACTTAAGTGGGTTTAGTCGGTTTTTAGCCAAAATTTGTTTGAAAATTAAATAAATGCTAACCGAGGTTAGTATTTGACAAACATCTGAAAAAATTTGAGATTGATATTAGTCAAAATATTATAACTCATGTATGTTCATTAATCACTTTAGAACTGTATCAACAATTTGCTTTCCATAATTATTTCGTTAGAATATCCAAGTGATTTATTTATAACGTTTTCATTAATATTTGAATTATGTATGGAAATTATGCCAATTTTAGACCATTCCACTATATAATTGATTGCATCAATATTTAAAAACTTATCATTATTCCTTCATCTAAATGGAAAATGTGTCCATTGTAGAGCAACCCACTTTAAACAATGACAAACCAGTGACCACCTTTATTGTAACGTGATATTTTATGTTTACAGAGCTAAGGTGGCTGATAAGATACAGTTAATTGAGAACTTGCTAGATAAAGTTACAGACATGATTATTGGTGGAGGAATGGCATTCACTTTCCTTAAAGTCTTGAATGGCATGAAGGTAAGAAATTGTTCCAGGCAGCACACTAATGTTCCATTGGTACCAGGCAGCAAACTAATATAAGAATGGTTCCAGGCATCAAATTTATGTAAAAATGTTACGGGATGGCAAAATAATATAAGAATGGTACCAAACATCACACAAACCATAAGGGTATATTCAGGCACCAAGCTTACCTAATTGTTGTACCAAGCTCTAATGTTCAAATGGTGCCAGGCATTAAACTTATGTAAGAATGGTACCAGGCACCACACAAATGAAATAATGGTGCTAACATGACTACTTCTCACTTGTTTGATTTTCTAGAAAAAGTAAATTCATGACTTCTTTATAGAGTTAAAAGATTTGCATATATGAAATACATCTACATTAAACACAATGAAGATCTGTTATTTTAATTTCAGATCGGGAATTCTTTATATGACGAGGAGGGGGCTAAAATTGTAAATAAACTTATGGAAAAAGCCGAGAAAAAAGGTGTCAAGATTTATCTTCCAGTGGATGTAGTGACTGGAGATAAGTTTGCTGAAGACGCAACTGTCGGCAGTGCTACTGTGGCGTCTGGTATTCCTGATAATTCAATGGTAAGTTATTTGTATCTAGGAATACTTTATGAATGTGGTTCTGTAATTGTTAAATCATAATGTATACTGTATTATACAGGTTACATGGGACGGCAGTGGCTTAGTGATTATGCCCCCATTTCGAAGAAAAGGGGGTATATTGCTTTGCACTTGTCGGTCCGTCGGTCCGTCGGTCCTTAGACCAAATGGTTTCCGAGTGATAACTAAAGAACCCTTAGGCCTAGGAACTTCAAACTTGGTATGGTGATTGGTCATGACCAGTAGATGACCCCTATTGATTTTGGGGTCAAGGGGTCAAAGGTCAAGGTCACATTGACCTTGTAAGCAAAAACGGTTTCCGATCAATAACTAAAGAACCTTAAGGCCTAGGAACTTCAAACTTGGTATGGTTATTGGTCATGACCAGTAGATGACCCCTATTGATTTTGGGGTCAAGGGGTCAAAGGTCAAGGTCACATTGACCTTGTAAGCAAAAACGGTTTCTGATCAATAACTTAAGAACCTTAAGGCCTAGGAACTTCAAACTTGATATGGTGATTGGTCATGATCAGTAGATGATCCCTATTGATTTTGGGGTCAATGGGTCAAAGGTCAAGGTCACATTGACCTTGTAAGCAAAAATGGTTTCCGAACAATAACTAAAGAACTTTAAGGCCTAGGAACTTCAAACTTGGTATGGTGATTGGTCATGATCAGTAGATGACCCCTATTGAATTTGGAGTCAAGGGGTCAAAGGTCAAGGTCACATTGACCTTGTAAGCAATAACGGTTTCCGATCAATAACTAAAGAACTTTAAGGCCTAGGAACTTCAAACTTGGTATGGTGATTGGTCATGATCAGTAGATGACCCCTATTGATTTTAGGGTCAAGGGGTCAAAGGTCAAGGTCACATTGACCTCTTGGTAAAAAACGGTTTCTGATCAATAACAAAAGAACCCTTAGGCCTAGGAACTTCAAACTTGGTATGGTGATTGGTCATGACCAGCAGATGACCCCTATTGATTTTGGGGTTAAGGGGTCAAAGATCAAGGTCACATTGACCTTGTAGGTAAAAACGATTTCCGATCAATAACAACAGAACCCGTAGGCCTAGGAACTTCAAACTTGGTATGGTGATTGGTCATGACCAGCAGATGACCCCTATTGATTTTGGGGTTAAGGGGTAAAAGGTCAAGGTCACATTGACTTTGTAGGTAAAAACAGTTTCCGATCAATAATGAAAGAACCCTTAGGCCTAGGGACTTCAAACTTGATATGGTGATTGGTCATGATCAGTAGATGACCCCTATTGATTTTGGGGTCAAGGGGTCAAAGGTCAAGGTCACATTGACCTCTTAGGTAAAAACGGTTTCCGATCAATAACTAAAGAACCCTTAGGCCTAGGAACTTCAAACTTGGTATGATGATTGGTCATGACCAGTAGATGACCCCTATTGATATTGGGGTTAAGGGGTCAAAGGGCAAGGTCACATTGACCTTGTAGGTAAAAATGCTTTCAAATCAATAACTTAAGAACACTTTGGCCTAGGAACTTCAAACATGGTATGGTGATTGGTCATGACCAGCAGATGACCTATTGATTTTGGGGTCAAGGGGTCAAAGGTCAAGGTCACATTGACCTTGTATGTTAAAACGGTTTCCAATCAATTAACTAAAAATGCTTAGGCCTAGGAACTTCAAACTTTGTATGATTGGTCGTGACCAGCAGATGACCCCTATTGAGTTTTGGGTCAAGGGGTCAAAGGTTAAGGTCATGACCAGTAGATACTTGATAACCCTTATTAATTGTTTGATCACTGGGTCAGAAGTAATGCATAATAACCTTATCACATGACTAATTGGCTGCTGATAGGGGGCATACATGTTTTACAAACATATCTTGTTAAAGTATGACTTTCAATCTCTTGCCTCTCACATCTATGGGTTAAAATCCCACCAGGACATTTTGATTTTTCCTGTGAGGAAGCTATCCTTCTGGATTATTGAAGACTTAACTGCTTTTGTCTGAAATTGTGCATGGAGGGGCAAATTGTTTATTCCTTTACCAGTAAAATCTTGAATGTTACCATATTCTGAATGACTTGTGCAGTATAAACTATTGCTTTTGAGACCTTTTGTTCTCACTGCACTGTAATCTCAAATTGAACAATTTTGTGGTAAATGTTTTAAGGTACTCTGAAGTTCAGGTTTTTAAATCTCATATCAGCACTTTCTTTTTTTTTATAAACCAACAAAAAAAATGATCGACTTAGGGTTTTCAGGAGTTTTTTTTGTTGACATTTACATATATTTTGTTTCTTCTGAATGACGGTATATTATTTTGTTGCTGTAAAAGGATATACTAAAATGGCTGAATTGGTTGCATCATGATCAAGTAAAGTTAAGTACATATTAAAAGACCTTTTTATCCTATAATTTACAGGGTCTTGACATTGGACCAGAATCTATCAAGTTATTTACAGCTGCCGTAACAACAGCAAAGACAATAGTCTGGAATGGGTATGTGATTTAAGAATATAGTTTCATATTATTTAGTCAGGTTTATTTCATTTTGCTAAACATAACTTAAAGACATAGGCATTATTTTTTATTAGAATACAAGATTATGCCTATATCCATTGTGCTAAAAACTTTTGATTTGGGGATGTCTATGACTTTAGCCATTATGCATTACTGCATTGAACCTTTTCTATAGTGATTAAAAATCCTGCAGTGGCCAAATTACATTATGAGCTAGTTTTCAGAATGTTTTTCCCCCATGCATTCTTTTTGCGAGCAAGTAGCTATATTTTAAATTGGGGAACCTTTGGAGAAATAATCAAGACAATTGATTAATTAGAATAATTAAGCTGTTTATGACACTATTGATAAATAGAACTTTTCTAGGCTGTGGTCTAGAGATGCATGCTCCGGCATTGATTGAGAAATTTTGTATTCTTGTTCACTGCTTATCTCTCTGGATGCTGTTGGCCATAATATCATTGATCTTTCTGACTATGACACAATATACCTCAAGACAAGAGCTTTATTTATATATTTGACCTTGACCTCTTAATGGCCTTGACCTTAAAGGTTAAATTTTCAAAATTCAGGTACTTTTCACATATTTAAACAGATATAGAAATGAAGCATTTTGCTTTACTAAATAAACATCAATAATTCTTGTGTGTGTATGTTATGAAATTGATGGAATTTGTTGCTCGCTATTTCAGACCTCCAGGTGTGTTTGAGTTCCCAAACTTTGCTAAAGGAACCATTGCTTTGATGGATGCAGTTGTACAAGCTACACAAAATGGTGCAACTACCATCATTGGTAAGGGATCACAATGTTTACCAGTTCATATTATCACAATTTAGAGATTCTTGCAGTTTTATATCTCTGTAGTGCATGTCAATGTTTTTACCAACAACTTTCTAACTCGATAGACTGATTAAGAATATTTTGAGTTTTTCCCAGTTGATCCAAGGGTACAAACAAACTTTTAAAGTTTAGCACAACTGGTTGACTAATCTATTGTGAGTGCACCATGAAGTTACAAAGGTAACATGGTGTTTGTACTGGGGGATTAACTTGGATAAATCGACATTTGCCAAGTTCCGGATAACATCTATTGAAATGGATGATTGATATGAATTCTGCATGTATGAGCTTTCTGAACTAAACATTTTGCAAATTTATTTTTGTTAACATTATATCTTTGCTATCATCATCATGTTCACATCTTCTAGTTTAAAATGTATAGAAACCTTGAGGGATGTTTCCAAGGTAACAGAGTTTAAGTTGATGGCTTTCAGTCATTCACTATCCAAATTTTATGCATTAGGATACTGATTGTGATGAGGGATGCTGTCCATTAAGAAATCTATTAAAATTTTGTAATCTGTACTAAACTAAGATTTCTACCCATCAAAAAGAATATCTTGTGTCTTCCCCTATTAAAATATCATTATTTCGCCTGAAATATATTGTGTCTTCGTGTTGGTTCAGTGAGCATATTATCGTGTCTTCTCCTTCGACTTTTGAGGGGCAAAGACACAAAATGGCAGAAATCAGCCACCATACATCTTTGCAGTTTGCCAAGCTCTGTCTCATGGAGGGTAAAGTTGAACTTCTTTGATCTTATGTTGGACTGTTCCAAATTCAAAGCTGGTCAGGTCCATTACCCAAATCGAGTAGGGTATGTGATAAGTAAGAGAAAAATAAATTGAAGAAAGACTTTATGAAATCCCTAAATCTTGCAATGGACTTTTCCAACTTCAAAGGAGGACAGGTCCATTATTCAAATTTAGGACAGTTCGGGTAAAACAACAGGGAGTAAAGCAATTTGTACACTATGTTATAATTTAATTACAGGTGGTGGGGATACAGCGACATGTTGTGCTAAATATAACACAGAAGATAAAGTCAGCCATGTCAGTACAGGAGGCGGAGCTAGTCTTGAACTCTTGGAAGGTTTGCTATCAATATCATTTTTACATTGTAACTAGGGGCGTCCATTGCCGAGTGGTTCACGGAGGGGCACCGGAGGTCTTCTTCCACCTGTAAAGCTGGAAAGTTTCCATATGACCTCTACTGTGTTGATGCAATGTAAAACCCAATAAAAAATATATTTTAACTTTTCTATGCAGCTGATGTGAATTTATTAAATAAATAAGGTCTATTCTTCATATTGAGAGATGTAAGTCATTCATAAGTACTGTGCAATTTCCGCAGAGTGACCCTCTTTGTCAAGGAAGGTTTTCAGTGAGCTTTTGGAAGATTGATGGGTCCAATCAGACCGCTTGTAACTGTACCCATTGGCACCAAAGGTATTCATCCACCAGTAAAGTTATAAAATTAACAGTTCAAAATGTTGCTATATTTAAGAAAAAAGAAATTCTCTAATGACTGATTTTGTGTGATGAAAAATAAACATGTAAACATAACAAGACTAAATGGATATAAATGAAAATATATTAAATTAAAAATATGTTCTTTTTATTTTTAGGTAAAATTTTACCAGGTGTTGCAGCACTGTCCCCAGCCTCGTAAGCATATCCTGTCGGTATCCTGAGAAGTGGAATTTGATGTCAACAACAGGCACTAGATTTACACAATTTACATGTTTCTGTTGTACCGTCATTATAAGTCATCCTTTATTCTGATGTTGAAGTATGTTAGGGAATGGTTTTATATTCCAATCTGGTGTAACTATTGCGAGATTAAATTATTTGGAAAATTTGATAAAATATATGCGGAAAATAATGTGCGTAAATTTGTGATGGATATTATAAATACGGAAACTATCGAAACTTTGATTTATGGATCCTAAAACAGTACCTAGTTTAAATTTGATTAGTTTTCTCACTTTTGCTTTTTATCCTTGTCCAAGTGGTAAAATTAGGTATATTTTTGTTATTTATGTGTACTGAGCTGTAAATCCAACATAGAATTTCCTGAAATGAGTTACAATGCAACTCTGCCATAATTTCTATAGATTAATGTTTATTGTGATGGTGATCTTGGATTTTGCAACCTGTTTCTATAATAGAATCTCTAAAGTGCAGTAGTTGCTACCGTCATGTGTCAATAGGAAATGGAGAATATGTACAAAATCTGCAAACAGTTTATACCTGAACAATAAATATAGATGCCGTGTCTAGAGGTGATGTTTATGGTATTTCAATGATGACTTCAACTTACGCATCAAAGTGCTATCTCTATACACTGACCCTGTTATATGTAGTATAAATTTTTCTTCTGTTTTAGGTATTTATGAAGAGTTTGTTATAGATAATGTCTATTAAATTGTATCAGATGCTTAGTCAGCTATTTTTCTTTTATTTACAATTTACATGTCAGATAATGTCCAGAACATTTCCAAACTTGTATTAATGATAATAAAAATGTATCAGTTACGAGACCATAATCCATTTGGGGGCTCTTTACCGTTATCATTTTTTTAATTTTCAAAATCCTATTTATTACGGTAACGTTGTAGTTTTATGACATTGATAGTACTTTGTCTTGCTTATTATAGAGAAGAATCTAACATGTCTATCCTTTTTCACACATTATAGCTTCTTTTTTTTTTCAGAATTGGCATTACCAAAATTAAATGAATCTCACAATTCTAAGTTCTTTTTCACATGTTTCAGTCATTTTATTTGATTTCTTTGCAAATTCAAGATGGCTGCTAAGGTTCAAACACCTTCAGAGGCATGCCATTTTTTCCATGTTGAAAAAACTTTGCACTCATTTCTTAGTACTTGTTGATTACAGGAAGGGATTTGAGATTTGGACTGTAAACTTATAGTTTCCTACACTATTAAACTAAAAAAAATTCTGTATATTTGAAACTTTAGATGGCAGTAAATCTTAGGTATCATGTGAAATGTGAACTTGTGAGAACTTGGTCTCTCAAATATAGATTTATTAGTGATTATTCCTGAATTTCAGGATTTTTATACTCCCAAAAGCCATGTTTGCCCATATAAAACTTCTTAAAAAAATTCAGGATCTTTTATAATTGGCAACTTTTACCCATGTGGGGACAGGCTTAGGAAAGTGATATTTACTATCTATCTTTGCTTTCCTTAGTTCACGATGCAATAATGAAAATGCACAGGAGTTTCTGCTTATATCAGCTATGGACTTTATTTTGAGACTATTAACAGAGGGGTGTTTCTCTGTAAGGATGATGAATATCAATCAAATCAGTATAAGGGTGGTGCCCATGTGTAACATGGTACTTAAGATTCTGTAAGTTTCTAAGAATGAAAATGACTTTTCATTGACTTATTGAACAAGTATTGACTACTGTCTCTTTACTTAAAGGTACATGTCTTTATCAAAGATGAGTCAATAATCAAAAGCAAAAACATTTAGGTCAGTCTGCCATATTTATAGGTGGCACTATAATTATGCAAATTAACACTATATCTTACTGCATTATATGCATGGATGTGGTACCTTCAGGGTAATAATTATTAATATAACTAAGGTTTTCAAATTTATAAGTCTGATAGTCAGGAATGCTTGTCTGATAGTACAGGCTCTATACTGAGAACAAATTCCTGATCACTTTCAATTCCAACAAGGTAAGTGTTAAAAGAACTGCAGGTCACAAAGCCGAAAAACATTAAATTTGAAATTCTTATATAGATGAAGTGAAGGACTTAAAATTGAAAAATCTGCAAAGGATAATAAAGAAAAATATTCAAAATTAGATTAATATCAGGTTTATGCAATTCATAGTCCGATTTGAGCAATAAGCGTTGCAACACTTTTCATTTTTTGGCCATTTTGCATAATAATTTTTCTGGAAAAACTGGGATGAGGGAATGATCTGAAAATTTTCACCCTAAGTTATTGGTCCAGACCTACATCAAATAGTGCACAAATTTTGGTCCTGTCATCACAAAAAAGTCTCTTTAAAGAAATTTAAAATCAAAAGACTCGTAAAGTAACCAATAGTAAAAATCTAGATCTGAAGGGCATGGAAGCACAGGCTGGCTTAGCTCTATATTGGTGGCAAAGGTAGATGATTATAGATGTTTATTAACCCTTACTCCACTAAATATCTTAAATGGACTTGACTATCTTTTAATCTGGACAAAACCATTCATGATTTTTAGGGAAAATGACAAAATAAATACTGACTGAATAGTAGACAGTGCAGAACATGATAAGACAGCCAGACATGTTGGCTTATGTTAGTCTGCACTGGTTACATTTACATTAACAAATAGAAAAATAATATTTTGATAAAAAGGTCATGAAAATTTACTTACAACAAACAAGATTTTGCATTTCATTGCCTTTCATACCAACAATGATTCATGGCAGTATGAACCAGGCTATTCATGTATTTTACAATTATGTATATATTAAACAAATTGGATGTTCACAAATTCTAAATAAGTGAAATATGTAAAGTATACTACAAATTAGTTCACATATTTTTATTTTTAAAGTTTTTAATTTCATTTCAGCAAAAAAGTACAATTTACTTGATGTCCATTATTGTAATCATTAATTCAAAGAAATATTGAGGACAAAGTTTTAGTTGAGGGTTATTTCTTAGTTTTAATTTCTTAGCCAGAATGGAAAAGCTTTAATACTGTGTTATTGTTTGATTTTATTAACCTGTCAATTCCATACTCATTATACGGTCAATGCACAGAATATATTAATATTCGATAAGTGTTCGGTAAATTCCGTGAGAGGTACGCAGTAAGATGCGATTAAATTCATCTAGTTTCTATGAATTAGTTATACTGACCGTTATAGCGCAATAGAGTAAACTACGGGTATATAATTTCAAAATGTCCTACATGTAAGGTCGAGACCGTGTATGTCCAGAATTTTTTTCTTATTCATAACGATTTTCAAAATTTTTGAAGTTATGGTTGTTCTGTTTTTAATATGTATTGCACTCTTTTGTAAATACTAGATTTTTGTATATAACATTGTTTAAGAATTGATACTGAAATTACATTCGGATTATAATCAATAAATGTATTTCTAGAGCCGTAAAATACAATACCAAATGTGACAATTCAGTGTTTCTTAGTTGTTTCATATCCGTGTGGACAATTTTGCAAGCGCTTGACCATTTTCTTTAAAATATACCTAAAATTAAAAACAGAATAAGTCTAAAAAGAATGTCAAAAAAGGGATCGAACCTCGGACCCCTCATACATTAGGTAATCACTTAACCGACTGTTCTATTGCGGATGTTACGAGAACTAACATTAAGCTAGTGCGAGTTTTCCAAATGGTAGTGATATACTCCAATATTAATTCTCGTAAAATAAACGGACAAAGCCGAAGTGGGATCGAATATTCAAATGAGTGCTATAATGTATTCATTATTGACAGGTCAATAAAATCAGACTATAAATCATATAACTAAGATAAATAACTCATGCAATTACAATGAAATGGTTTATAAGGGTTTCTTCCCTTGGTACATTTCTCTACCTATTATTCAGTCTGTGAAATATATTCTGTCTGACCTTACATGCAAAACAAACAATTATCCTCAATTAATGACATTTTTGTTCAAAATTTACAACAAATGTTGTATTTTCCTTGATGTATGCAACTAATTCAATTATGATACTTAAGTAACATGCTATTTGTGCTTTCAAATATAGTTCATCTGCAGTAAAATTACATTTTTGATACATTCAGTGTGAAATTATCAAGATGTAATACACTGCTATCATGGTAATTTACTGAAAATCATGTAATAAACAGGAAGATTACATTCTAATAAGATAACATCCACAGTTTTAACATTAACAGAGAAAACATTAACAAAGTTTATATAGTGCAAGTGTTTCCATTAAAGCAGCATGCCTCCTGTTTCATGCTAATTTTCATTGAAAAAAAATTTGAAATTTATTTAAAAGTAATATATTGTGAAGTGAACAAAGAAAGTAATTTATACATATTGTAGCTTTACAATCCATGTAAATTACCAAAAAGGGGTCAAAACATGAAAAAATATTCCTTACTGCTCTAGTCACACAGTATATATATATATGGTGATATATACTGCAAAATCAGTCATTAATCACACATAACATGTAAATTATGTAAAAATTGTGCATGTATCATTAGGATTGATAATTATTTATAGAATTACATTTTTAAAAGGATGTAAAGATATTCTTGGTAAAATGAAATTTAGAAATTTAAAATTCAACAATTACTTTGTGATATATGGATAGAGCTTCAATAAAAAGTCTTTTAATATGTTTTTTATAAAACATAATTGATTTATATAAACAAACAAAATAAAACATTCCTTTACAAAATCAAATTAAGGCACCTCCAGATTTGTCGAGCATGTACAAAAACTCGGTATTTTCATTTAGTTACTTTGAAAAAAAAAAAAATATATTCTACAGGTTACAGACATTCAAATATAGTTTTATACATCTTTTTTTTTCTTTCAAAAATTGTTTATTCGAGGTGGAGGCGTGCAGCTTTAAGGAAGGAATGTTATATTAAAACCGCACCATTTCCAATTTATCTTTATCAAAGAAAGTGATGCATTTAATTTAAAAGATAATAAAATGAGGGAAATTTGAGCAATAAATACACAATGTATGAACAGCATTATTTGATTTATTTTCATGAAAGAAAAAAAAATGAACAACTTTAATCAGTAATTTTATGATTTTCTTTGTGAGGTTATAAATTGCCGTTTTTTTCCGATCTTTTCAGAACGTTAAATGTGTTAAAAGACCTAATACTGCAATGTAAATAGAAGCGACCGTATTGAAAAAAATTCACCAGAATGTCATTATCATTTATAATAGTTAATTAATTGTAGCCCTTTCGATAAATAACATTTTTCCTAATTATAGGTATTAGAATTTTTGTAATTTTCTAGTTAGTCATTTAGGTGGCATGTCTCCATCTTCTAATTATAAATATCATATTCCGTGGCGATTTCAGAGTAGCATGTTTACGTTCCATTGTTCATGGATTATTTGAAGATGAGTTACATTTTGGGTCCAGTTCAATACGCCTGGTTAGTGTAAATATGGATTAGAAATTAGATTTTCCAATTTCATTATTGCCCGATACAAAAGACCATAAATTAGTATAGTTGACAACAGAGAAGTGGCCTTGTTCTGTATGGGAGATAGATGGGAGATAGACGGCAAGGTTTATATCACGTGGAGATTTATACAATGATGTCACACCTAACAATGGTAGTATAAAGATATAGATATCAGATAGGTATAAACCCCATAACCCTCGACCCCGCCCCTGCCAATATATCACAGAATATTATTTCTATACTTTGTCATAGTGTTTTGTTATCATCCAAAATGTAAAAAAATATCAGATCATTCAAAATGTAAAAAAATATCAGGTAGCTGTTTTCTTTTATTAATCGATGATTATTAATCAAAGTATATAATAGCATAAGGCCCCACTGGATTTTCTTGTTGAATGATGATATATAACACTTACATTGTCATCATATTCTAATCATTTTATGCCAAAAAAAAAGGAGTTCAAAAGAAAAGATCTTGGTCAAAATGATATTATTTTGTTTTCATTGTTATAAAACTAACATTGATCATATTAGGTTATTATAATTTGGTATGCATACAAAATGTTAAGATTTGTTGAATTGCATTTTTTTTTCTACAATTCCTTGAGCTAAAGCCTTGTAAAGTCCACATTTAAAGGCACATTATGCCTAAGATATTCGTTTTTTTTTAAATTTTGTTAGAAAGTCAAACAAGTGTTTAGTAATGTTTTAACAGTGGATTTAAAGAATATTAAATGCTTAACAACTCAAGATAGTAGAGCTGAACATGCAAATATGTGCCATAAAGGTAGCAAAATGTAAACAAAGTACTAGTATTCTGACTTCCAAACAAAATACTAATTCACTATGATTATACCAATTGCAAACAGCGCAAAAGTAGCAAAAGTTGTATTTTTTTTATAAACTTTAACAATTTCAAATATAAAATGTTCTAAGAAAATGAAAAAGATAGTTTTTCTGAGGTATAATGGGCCTTTAAGTTACAGTCGAACATCGGATAAACAAGAATAAACATTATGGAGAAATTTTGAAATATACTAAATATGACCATGATCTAGATCCTTATCTTTTAAACTTAGTGAACAGGTCCCATGAACAGACATGATATTTAGACAAAAGAAAACAGAAACTACACTATTGTTTTATTCATCACAAGATATTATTCGTTTTGTCATATTTCTTTTTGTTTCTGATCCATAAATTCACAGACACTTGTCTGCCAAAGTTATGGTTATGAATAATTGTTATTAATCATTACCAATTTTGTTTAAGTTGATCAATTTTTGAAATTATAATCAATCATTGTTAAAATCCTACTGGATCATAAAGAAAGAAATTTTTTATATTTTTTGTTTGCCTGTCTGGCAGCCAACGTGCGTGTCTATTAATTAATACCTGTTTGTTTGTTAGTCTGTCTGTCTGTCTGTCTGTTTTCCTGTCTGCCTGCCTACTTACTTATCTTTTTGTTAATACCGTTTTGGTTTATTAGTCTGTCTGTTGGTTTGCTTGTCAGTTTGCATGTCTGTCTGTTTGTTTGCCGCTAAACTGTTTATTTGTTTGTATTCTTGTCATTTTGACTTCTTGCTTGTCTGTTTGTTTGCTTGTGTTTTATGACATAGTAATAGAATAACACAATAGTTATAATATATACCAGTATTGTGGACCTGTTGAAATTGAAATATTTTTGTAATTTAAAATTCAATATCAAATTATACTCTGTGGAAGCTATCTAGCTTAGCGTTTAGGGAAGGTCAGTAATTCTACTCAGGTACCAAGGTGTTTGTTACTAAGTTAAGTTGGAATGTCGCCATATGACCTTCACAGTGTTAGTGTGACTTTAAACCGAACAAAAAACTCTTACTCATTTCATAATTATACATTCCAGCATTTACTTGGATCATTCTTTGCTTCCATTTGAGTCACAATTTCAACTACTGTGAATTTACTTAATTTCGCGAGCATGGAATTTCGTGGTTTTAACCGTTTTGTCACAAAAAAACATTTGTGTGGGTTCTTAAAGTTGTGGACTATTTATATTTTCCTTAGGAAAATCTAAATAATGTAATGCAAAATAATCTTACAGCAGATGAAATGAAATTTTGTTGGATCTTAAATTTGCGGATTGACCTATCCAATAAAATCACGAAAATTAGTGCTCCATGAATAATTATGATTTTGCAGTAACTGAGTGCACTGATATTAATTTTTTCAACATTTCAATTTTACGACTACCAGAGCTTAGTTCTTAAACCAACTGCACTGCACATTATTGTTTCCAAACATCCAGTGGTTTATATTGTCTTTTATGTTAATTATAAAATCATTTAAATTGTTAGTTAGAAAACCATTAAATTTCATTCCACGAAATAATTATAGTGCATTTTAACGTACAGCACTTGAGTAAGCTATTGATATGCTAAATTTAGCTTACATTATTGAAACAAACTTTCTTAATTACCTTCAACTGCTAATTGTTTTTAAATCTGAAAAAGTTAAAAATTCTGTATGTATGCCAAGAATGATTATATAGTGCTTACGGGCGGAAATAACATATACTTTTATCTTATATTAAATTTTAAGAAACATTTGTTAACAATTTTTCAAGGATTATTGAATTTATTTTCTGTAACCAGACAGTAATACATGAAGTGTCTTCAAGAGATAAGTTATTTCAGTTCAGTTTAACTCAGCCTTACCGGTACCTTACCTAGGCCAGCCCGGTGTAGAGCTGTGAAGTCCGGCCCTCTATTCTGTAGGCTGACCAACTTCAAATTTTCATCTTGAATATCCCTGTATTTCCAAATTGTATTGTTAGCTGGTTTAAAACACTCAAGCCTGGTTCCAGGACTAACAAGTACATGTGTCATATGTGTAAACATGATCAAGGCGAAAGTTTGGCTCAAACTTACAGTCCATTGATGAAACAGAAGCTTGTTCTGCCCCCATAGCAGCAAGACAATCACTTTTTTGCTAGTTATACAGCAAGCATACATGTATGATTGGGGAAACAGACTACTGTTTTATGTTTTTAATATGTAGTTCATTTTTATTTTTTTTTTTTTTAAGAACACTGTCATTATAGGGACTATTTGGAACTACCAAAATGTAGTTTAAACTTTAGATAAAAGAAAAAGCTGTGAAACCTTTTTTTCAGATTGATCAAATTTGTGGGAATGGTAATTGATAGTTTGAGAATACTAATTTCCTAGATACTTGTTACAAAAAAAGAAAATGAAAATGATGTATTCTGTTTGTAAATACCGCATTGGAGAATATTTAAGATTTATTATTCTCATTGGTTTAGACCTTGTTTTATCTCCCTATCTCCCTTGTTGTTGGGTTTTTGTTTGTCAGCCATTTTTTTTGCCTTCTTTAATTATTATTGGGAGCGCGTCAAATAATTTTTTTTGTGTTTTAATATTTAATCTTAATGATTTATTTTCAATGATATTCTGTGGTTACTATGAATTATTGATGAAGACCAAAGTTTGACACATTTTGGAACTGTGTGAGTGCAATGTTACCCTGGATTTTTAATTTTGCATTATAGTTGACTTAATGTTTAATGACTTTACACAGGAAAATAGAAAAGTAAAGTATGAGGTATAAAATTGTAAATGACATATAAAAATAAACATGCTTCAAGGGCATGGACCTGTCACTGCTGCTTGCAAATTGCTTTCTTGTAAAGAAGACAAGGGGATGACTGTAAAAATCTATTGTAATTATCTGTTATCAATGAAATAGAAATGAAATTACCCCAATTCAGTTTGGTCAACAATCTGTTTGTTTGCTGTTTATACATTTCATTATTATATTATCATATCTTTTAGCTTTAAGTTTTAAGTTACACAGTGAATGTGAAGGTCATAAGGCTATTGACCCCAAGTCTGTATTTGGAACAGGACCTTTGATGCCCCACTGTTCATTATTATGTCTCCCCCACCTCGGGGGGAGACATATTGTTTTTGCCCTGTCCGTCCGTCAGTCCGTCCGTCCGTCAGTCCGTCCGTCCATTCTTCGTTTCCGGACGATAACTAGAGTTCCTTTTGACCTACAGCTCTCAAACTTCATAGGATGAATGGTCTTATTGAGCAGATGATCCCTATTGTTTTTGGGGTCAGTAGTTCAAAGGTCAAGGTCACAGTGACCGTTTGTCAATTTCTCGTTTCCGGATGATAACTAGAGTTCCTTTTGACCTACAGCCCTCAAACTTCATAGGATGATTGGTCTTATAGAGCTGATGACCCCTATTGTTTTTGGGGTCAGTAGGTCAAAGGTCAAGGTCACACTGACCGTTGGTCAATTTCTCGTTTCCGGATGATAACTAGAGTTCCTTTAGACCTTCAGACCTCAAACTTCATAGGATGATTGGTCTTATTGAGCAGATGATCCCTATTGTTTTTGGGGTCAGTAGTTCAAAGGTCAAGGTCACAGTGACCCTTGGTCAATTTCTCGTTTCCGGATGATAACTAGAGTTCCTTTTGACCTACAGCCCTCAAACTTCATAGGATGATTGGTCTTATAGAGCAGATGATCCCTATTGTTTTTGGGGTCAGTAGGTCAAAGGTCAAGGTCACAGTGACCGTTGGTCAATTTCTCATTTCCGGATGATAACTAGAGTTCCTTTTGACCTACAACCTTCAAACTTCATAGGATGATTGGTCTTATTAATCAAATGATCCCTATTGTTTTAATGGTCAGTAGGTCAAAGGTCAAGGTCACAGCGACCGTTGGTTAATTTCTCCTTTCCGGATGATAACTAGAGTTCCTTTAGACCTACAACCCTCAAACTTCATAGGATGATTGGTCTTATTGAGCAGATGATCCCTCTTGTTTATGGGGTCAGTAGGTCAAAGGTTAAGGTCACAGTGACCATTGGTCATTTTCTCATTTCCGGATGATAACTAGAGTTCTTATCAGTGAGGACATTTAACTATTATTGATATATCAGTGATATATCAGTTGTCTGGTTTTATATACTCTGTTCTTTTATCTCCATTTCCATTCCTGTTTCCATTCACAGTTATTCTCAGCAGTGGGGGAGACATGCGCTTTTTTACAAAAGCATCCTCTAGTTTCAGGTATATTGAAACCAAAGAAGAACTCATAACCTTGAATAAACTAGCTGAGTTCTCACTCAGTAGGAACTCAAAAGTTCCAGTGTTGTGATTTGAACCCACAGCAGTGAGGGTCATGTGAGTAAAAGTCTGTGACCATCACCAGTCGACCTTATGATATGAGAAGTAAATGTTAGATGTTTTATCCTTGACCTTGTCAAAAGAACAAATTATTACTTTTACGAGTATTATAAAGTGTTATAAAGGACATCCCTTTGTTGTACTGGTAGGATGTCTTACAATGAAGCCTATCAAACATTTCTATTTTATAAAAGCTGATAAGGAAATCCTAGTAGTGGTAATTGATCTTTC
Source organism: Ruditapes philippinarum (assembly GCF_026571515.1). NCBI lineage: Eukaryota > Metazoa > Mollusca > Bivalvia > Venerida > Veneridae > Ruditapes > Ruditapes philippinarum. Next base: position 117,837 of record NW_026852001.1, read on the forward strand.
TGTCTGAGTGTGATTCTGTCCTATTCTGTTTCATATTTGTCAGGAAATACAATTGTTTTTATCATTTTTTAGAGACTGACTAACAGACCCTGTAATAAAACTACCTATTACAATAATTGTAGTTAGTACAGACTTTCTTGGGCCGGTATAGACGTGGAAAATGGTGAGCGAGAGGGGCATAGACTTGCTATTCCAGAAGATCTTTGCTATTCCAGAAGATCTTTGCATACAACTGGTTGTTATTAAAGGTAAAATGAGTGTTTTTTTGTCCTTTAATTTTGATTACTTTAATTTTGATTTTTACAAAGTAAGTTTATCAAAATTAAGAGCAAATAGCCTATGAATTTTCTATTAATTGAGACACACTTAAAAAAAAGCCATTTGATATTTTTGATACTAATGACATATTGTCATATAGGTATGTGAACATTTGATCCTTACCACATTAAATATCTTAAATGGACTGGTCCCATGAATCTGGAGGCGTATTGCTTTAATCTTAGTATACGTTTGGTCTGTGAACCTACCCCACTATTTCAGGTATGTATTGTCACCGAACAGGAACCCATAACCTTGAATATCTTAGTATACGTTTGGTCTGTGAAGGCTGGCTCTCAATTTCATTAGTTCTATAATGAATTCATTATAAATTTATGTTAATTAATTAATATAAATAAAAATCTACCGCAACTAGGATGGAGACTGGTTTGTTTACTTCCTATTGACTCAGACTGGTCGCCCTGATTGACATTTTAATTGCTGTATTTGGTAGCCTTTCATCTGATAAATATTACAGATAATTACTTGAGTGTTTCATCAAGTTAAAATTTTATGACATTTACACTTACAAATTCTAATAAATCTCGACAGTATCTCAAATTATTAACCGATCAAGTACAGAAAAATCTTTGTTTTTATGGTCAATATAATGAGAAATTAAAGTCACACTTTAAATAAATGTTATTTTTCAAACTGGGTAAATGCCAAACATTAAGGGTAATAATTAGTTTTTTAAGTGTAATAAAATAGTTAAAGTTTATTAAATTTGGTCATAAGTGGGTAAGTAAGTACTTTTACATAGAGAGAGAATGTTCCTGAATTAAAGCCTTTGATCTGCTGATACATAGTTTTATAGCCAGAATATTACAAGATAATTTGTTTTTAAATACTAGTAGGAAACAGTGAAAATCTGATTCTTTTCATAATTGTTTAAAATAAAAATGGCAGGGAGCCATTTATAATGAAAGTGGAGGGAGTTGGGGTGGGGGCGGGGGTAGTATTATTTGAGATTATTGGTTGAATTTTGATAAAGGATTAATTGGGAGTATTCAGTACTACATATTCAAAATGATGACAATATTTATTGAAACAATGCCCCCGCAGCCTTCTTGGAATAGATATAGGTGGTCAGATCCACAATTTTTGCAGTTAAATGCTTAAACCCCTACTTATACACAATGAGAGATAATTTGTCCCTTACTATTTTGGTTGGTATTTACTACACACGCTATCCAGAGATATCAGTAAAGTAAAATTATTGTTCCCACCCAGCCTCTCCTATCACCATCCTTCACACTCGGTCCCCTCCCCTCAAAATATCCTCCAAACTTTAAGCCCTCCTAACCCACCCCAGTGCATAACCAATAAATTTATCTATATTGCATTTATCAAGCACCTTGTTTATTCATCTTTCTTGCTAGATTAGGTAAAGGAAGGGAAAGAAGTGTAAGAATAAATAAATAAATGAGCAAACATCAATGTAACGAATAAATGAATAAATGAGCGACCATCAATGTAACAGTAAACCATCTACAAAGCAAGTTATTTATTCGCTGCACCATGTAAATATGCATTTGTGTGCGTAAGAGAAATTAAAGCGAACCAAGAACTATTTACAAGTTGTGCCAATCTGTGATTTGTCTTCATAAAGCTATTTTATACCACATTTTTTCCCCCACGCTGCTCTTCATCAAATATTGATGCGATTGAAGATTCACTTTCGAACGAGCTCACAATACTGAAACCTTGTCATCATTGCAACATATTATTATTCCACCAGGATTTTTCCTGAGCCTTCAATGTCTTCATTAAATGCATACAAATAACAGTCTATAGGACTGATTTCGTTTAAACTTGATTACGTTCGTAAACCATTCATAGGTGTAACTGAATTTCTAAATTAGGAACAGTGTCTATAATAGCTAATTCCGAATAATAACACCTTTCAATCTAATTATACTAGATCTAGAGGGATATGCAAAATATTGAGAGTGCTAGATATGAATTCAAAGAAAGATTATTGCATTTTATGATTTGAACTTGAAGAGGTAAATAATTAAATTAAACAGAAGTTTAATTTAAATTGTATTTATTGATAGATGAATCAATTTATTTGCGTAGCCTTGAGGAAGAATTTAGTTAAAGATGTTATGTGTTGATGGAATATACGCTAAAAAATTGTAATACCCAGCCCTATGTGAAGAATTATGAGGATTTTAGAAAATAATAAAACAATAAATAAAAACTTCTGTCTGTCTACTTTAGGATGTAAGACGTCTGTATGGTAAAATGTCAAATGTTATTGTAAATCTTGTTTTAGCAAGGCTTTTCGAAAAATAGGGAGAGCTATTGTACTCATCGCACCGGTGTTGGCATCTCACTGTGGTTAAGTTTTTGTTTGCAAGTTGATATCTCCAAAACTACCGAATGGAATGGGTTAAACTCTCTCCAAGGCCCCCCATATCTTTAACATGGATTTTGACAGAATTAAGGCCCTTTTTGAACTAAAAATTCTACATTATCCATCTTTTGTTCACTATCAAGCACTACAAGTAATCTAGCACACTGTCCTTCCAAACAGCTCTTGTTTTTAATAGAAATTTATAGTTATTATATTATTAGATTTATGTCAACTTTAATGAAAGTTTTAGAAATTTACCAAAGTACATGTTACCTGACTAATATGAGTTGTTAATAAATTGTTAAAATTAAAATATTAAGTTAAGTAAGCAAGAGTTATTAAATATAAGGTTTAGTTATGCAGATCTACTGATCTTGTGGAAATAGTGCAGCCTGCTTGTATTGGCTTACTGGTTAATTTGGATGACAAACTTGTCCTGTCTTGAATCTGGTACAGTCCATTTGTTATTATAAGGGGCTTTGTCTGCTTTGATATCAATGCTAAAATCATGTAGCCAATGAAATACAGCCCTTTCAGACTACAAAAATACTTGTGCATGCTGACTATGGCTTGTCTGTATGTATCTTGTGGCCCATGCATATTTTATAGCATCGTCAGATATCCATTGCCGAACCATTAACATTATTATGTTACATGTTATTGTTAATCAACCATGGGTAACCCAAAAAGATTTCATAGTCATTGTCACCCCTATTTCTTTAATTGTAGTTAAATTTTTGATAAAGAAATTGTTATTATTAGATGAAGAAGCAAAGTGGGGATTGTCTGGTTTGTCTTGACTCTATGTCAGTTTGTATTGACTCTAGATATGTTTAATTGATGCCACATTTAGCCCCACGGCTGATCAACATCACTATTCTGAAGTCTCCTGACAATTTTATGGCACTCTCTACCAGCTACATTGACTGTTACATTGTGAAGAGCAATGGACAGAGTCTGAAATACATTGTTTCTGTCCTTTTTTATTTAGACTAGAAGAAGAATATAGCAACTAAACATAACTTATCCAGATGCCAATGTCTGCATTACACATTCTTTTTGCAATTTAAATATTCGCTAAAATCTCCAATCTGTTTTACAAGATCACTATTGTAGCTATAACTGCATAAGATCAATAACTCTAGCCAAAATATTTTACTGAATTATAGCCCTTTTTGAACTTTGAAAATTTTGTTTGTGCAATATAAGTTCAGGACTTACAACTACTGAAAATATTAATTTGAAACTTAACCTCTAATCCCAATATTAAGTCTTCTAGTATTGGTTTTCTCTGAATTATTTATTTTCTTTTTTTGAACTCGAAAAATGCCTTCATTTATATTTTGGTACTTGTCTAATTATTAATATAGCACTATGAATACTAAAGCATGCTTGTGGACCTCAGGTAACTGTTGCTTAGGCCATCCTTAAAAAAATGTTTGTTTGCAGTAACCCGACCCAGATTTTTCAAGAAGGGTAGGTAGGTCGATTTTTTTTTTTTTTATTGAACTGTACTCCCAAATAAACATGGAATTTCAAAATGCTAGACAATTTATGCTTTGATAATTAATAAATTGATAAATGAATTCTATTTAAATAATACCTACATTTTATTTCTTCTATTAACCTTTAAAAGAACAAAAACAAAGCACAAGGCATAATTTTTTGATGCAAAAAAAATTTTTTTTTATCCAGACCATGAAAAAAACTTTTGAGTAGGGGCAAATTTTGTGAGTCGGTCGCGTTACTGCAAACAAACATTTTTTTAAGGATGGCCTTAGGTACTGTATTTTGTTTGAATAGTAAACCTGGTACTGAACTATAGTAATATTTTTTTATTTGAAACTTTAAAAGAAATATATATCTTTGAAAATTTTAAAGTTATTTATAATTGCATAACTAGCAGTTGGGGACTGTGCTTACTTAATATGAGAAAAATAGTTTAACTGTTAAAATTTATGCCCCCTTCTTTGTTTAAATCATATTAGATAACAGAAGTTCAAATAACACCCTCTTTTGTCTGCCTCTCAACAGAGGGATTTTGGGTTTGATTCCTATTTGGGTCAGAACCATGTTTTCTAACATGAAACCTGAGTACTGGTTAGTTCCGGCAAATAGACTCAAGATTGGTTTAACAAGCTTTGAGCTTTTTTCGCAATCAAACTAAATGAATAATGTTTAAACTTTTGAATTTGTGTGCTAGGGAAATGGTAAAAACGTCACAGTTTCATGGGGAGGGGGCATTTATTGCGGAGTGGTTAAGGTCGTTAGCTAGCTTGCGAAACGTCCTTGGTTCTACTTGGGTGCCTTTTTTGTGCCTGAAATAAAGCATGCCGAGGGGAAACTGAAATCTTCATCCATCAGTAAAGCTGGAAAGTAACCATAGAAAAAGCCGGGAAAAAAAAGTTCAGTAATTTTTGTACAGTATTAACAGGTGTCCATGATTTCTGTAAAGAAAACTGTCGCAAATTAAAGATATTTCAAAACGCAACCAATAATATGTTCATCACACATTTATATATTAAAGTTTTCTATTCTTATACCAACATGTCATTCTTGAAGTAAATATAATTATATATACCAAGTTACAACAATATTAGCTTACTTAAAGCAGTAAATAATTTACCTAGAACTCATTAATTAGTAAATGTAGAATCCCCACAAGGCCTGTGTTAAGCCCTAAGAGCAAGGTTTAAAGTGAGGAAAGATGAATGAAGAGTTAAGATGATGATACCTGAGGTGACATCACTTCAACATTTATCAGTGTCTGTCAATCAACACCTTATTCTATATCAATTATTCAGACAAAGGTCAACATAGCGTTGTCTTATCTCCCCACACTAATTACTGTAACCTGAGATAAACACTGCAGCTTAACATTGTTTCTTTAATGCTTTTAAAAGTATGGTGTACAGTATAGGTCAACATTAATGTTTCTTTAATGCTTTTAAAAGTATGGTGTACAGTATAGGGTCAGCATATATGTATCTTATGCTCCTGTCTGATTTTGTAGAATGATTTACCAAAATAATTTACAACTTTTGCTACTTTGGACAAGTTGTGAGTCACTGCCAAGCCCAAACTTTAGTGATTCTCACTATGCTACCTTTATTTCAATGGATGAACAAATTCAAATCTTTATTTCAGCATTAAAGATATAAATAAGGCAAAGAAATTCAGGAAGATAAGTGTTAAAAAGTTCCTGCAGCATGAGATAGTAGTATTGCTTCATTATGTCAGATACATTGCATTTTTGAATCATTATGATGCACATGATTGGTCAACATATTCATTATGATTTCTATTTTATTTGAATTATCATGGAAACATTAATAATATATATTGATAATTCTTGTAATTGCTTTATTAATGACATATTTTGTTGTACATTGTAGAATGTGAGTACAAAGATCATGAAGTTGATGCTTCATTTACTGTATACAGCTCCACCAACAAAACCCTGCTGCACATGCATGACCACCGATAATGTATCCTGCAGGTCACCAAACGAAACAGGCGAAGGGACAAGGGCAGATCATTGCGGCCATAGTGCTTGTGTATTCAGGTGCTTTCTACATTTTTATTTATAAATGTTGTGAATAAGTTGTCAGTCACTTGCATACCAGTTAGTTATCCAGGAAAGCCAGTTAGGTAGACCAATTGTCCCTTTAAAATCCAAAGAAAGAAAAAAATACAAACCAGGCAGTGTATGAATTAGTTGTCCATGTGATCTTTGTGTTGAACTTCCAAACTCATTAACAATGCTATAATGATGTGCTAAGCATTTAAAGGTTGCTCCCTTCTCTTCCCCCAAGGGACCCACACCACTCCTCCCCCAAAAGGTTGCTTGAACTACCAACATATACTATGTTGAATTTCATCTTTTCTTGATACAAAATGATGATTTAGTTATATGAATGGCCAGTATGACAAAATGTAAACTGTAATGTAAATATAAGCAACAATTAAAGAGAAAATATAAAGCTGTTTAGATAATCACCAACTAAGTCAGGATCTACTATTATGATCATATCACAAATTTCTTAATCTTCTATTCTACATCTCTACCATTACCTTGATACCCTTGTCTTGTTATACTCCCCCAAGCCAGTCGGTTGGTCAGTCTGTCCGATCATCTCCCTCATGGTTTCCGAACGATAACTAGAGTTGGGAATGCATTATTATAATCAAACTTGGTATATAGCAGCCTTATGTTGAAACCAAAGTTGTTAAATTTATACGATGCACTTGCCTTATTTAAATTTTTTTGTCTGGTATTTTCAGTGAGTTAAGAATTGAAATATTGAAAAATACGCAGCCAGATGGTACAAGATGCTAAGCCTCAAGACTGAACAGTTGTCATGAAACCCTCTAGGTCTATAATGGTGATAATAAGTCTGTATATATAAAACTCAAAAGGTTGAGGCTTCTGGTATAGTGATAATGCTTAAGCATTTCAGGCATTTAAAAAGTATTTTCGTAGCAACACAAAATTGTTATTCTCCTTAAAAACATACCCTTTAACTATATAGGTTTGTAATTTGTTCCTGGACAGGTTTTATTTTAGACTTGATTTCTTTTGGAATGGCAGACAAATAATTGTCAGTTTATAGGCTATTGATTGTGAAATGAAACTATCAAATCCCAGGAATACAAATGTTGCTAAAAGAACACACACAGGCAGACATTAATATTGAAGTGCAGGTATTAAAATCTTAATACTGGGGTAAAGCAGGGTGTTATTTCTTGTGCCTTCCTATTTATATAAAGAATAATTGATGAGACTTGGAGTGGAAGCTTTCTTTTTTCCCAGCCCTTGCGTTTCTGATCTCCAGTGTAAATTAATACTTAATTCCATGAATAATTAATTCATCTGTTCGAGTGATAGCAATAGTTTTTCTCGTCAAAATAATTAAGGTTTGTAATTACATTTGTAAATTGACATTTATTAGCTTTCCTCGAACATACAATAAAACAAACTAACTTCCTTTTGCGTCTCTCTCCCCATCTTGTGTGCTGCAAATGAAAGGTGGATTTTCCCAATTAGCGTATTTTGTTGATTAATTAATTAACCACGGTCCTGAGTGTAACTTACATCAAAAGGTGAGGTTGATTTACTAACATTGTTTCTATTTCTAGACAGTGTTGTAATACACATAAATGGATAAAATGCACCAAGAGGTGTTCATGTATTTGTATGGAATTAATCTTTAATTGTCTCCTAGGAAAAGGTACAAGGAATGTAACCGGATATAAATTTCATTCCTTGCCTTTGAAAAAAAAAAATGAATAGTACTTAAGTTTTGAAAAATTGGATTTAAAGATTTCGTCAAATTGGTTTGTCATGTAAAATGCTCAACCATACTGTGCTTGAAGAATAGAAGGAAAAGAGCATTTACCGTACCTTAATAAGGGTAAGAACAAAAATATTGCTTAAGTTTTGCTTTTTCAGCCTTAAGTATGAGGTAAGTCACTCAGTTATTTTGCATTATTTACCTAACTCTGTCAGTTAGTGAGGCATTGAATTGTACCCCATCTCTTGATTAGCATGAAGCATACATTTATATTATTGTTTAAAACTTTTTTTATTATGAATTAAATTCACCTTGAAAAATGTATGAGTGAACTGTTAGGTATGGTTTTTCTTTTCTTTTTTTTAAAGAATTTTAATACTGATCAGTATCATATTCTCATATTCACCTGACTCTCTTTACAGTTATTTTCCGAGTGATATTTATTCACATATCTATTGAAATATTTAACTTCAGAAGTCATGGTATTTCATCATAAGGTTTGATGTTGGCACCTGATTTCAGAAATTCTTAAATGGACTTGCCCAGTGTCCTTGTTTGGAACTATCATTTCTTGCTTTTAGGGATATCAAGGTAAAAATTTGAAGTTCAGGCCTTGAGATTATAAAACATATTTCTGAGTCAGGATTTCAATGGTAATTGAACAATCAACATTCTGTAGCACTTTCTGACCAATCAAATACTTGATATCTGAGTTTGAGCTCAGAGATTTTATCACAACCTTAGACCCAGGTCAGCTAACAGTATCATAGGGCCTGGTCACATAAGGCACAAATTGTGCTGGTTAGCCTGGCTTAATACTGAGGAAATGGCTCTTGACCATCGGTTCAAGCGTTAGAAATAGATATTGTTTCAATTTTTTTTTCACGTCTTTTGTTATTTTCTCCTTGAAAAACAGATAACGTTATTACAGAAATCAAGTGTTCATTAATGATTATACATTGTAGTTACATACTGATTGATCTGAGTGCAAATGGACATAACTCTTACATAATAAATTTGTAATATGAATTACAGCTAATTTGCACCAAACCCTCGATACAATGTATAACTATTTTATAGGGATTATGATTTTGTCCAGTACCTTGAAATTCTAATTTTATATTGTTTATTTAATGATCTCCATAAAGTGAAATGTATATAATTCAGATGGAAATGATAACGGAGGGATTTTTCATCTTAAGGTTTTAATATTTCGGTCATAACAATGTAAATGTATGCTAATGGAAACAAGAGTAAAGTTTTTTAAGTGGTAAAACATGTAGTTTGTTGTTTGAGGGGGGAAATTGCTCATTATTTCGCTTTGTGGCCTTTGGCTTTTACTTATGAATATTAAATATGTTTTTTCAGTTGGTGAAGGAAATGTTGGTTAAACTATATTGGTAAAGCCAGTGGGCATGTATAAATAATTTATGGTTTTGGGGAGGTAGTAATTTTTTATGAAGTTTTTGTATATAGGGAATTGTTGCACTAGAAATTAGCTAATTGTAATTTGAGAATTTATAACGAGCCTTGTGTAATGAAATTCAAGCCTATAAGGCTTTAGCCTTTCTTTTGTTCTTGTTGTTATCTAAATTTAGTATCAATTGACTGAATAATAAATATTTTATACTTATTGTCAAACTAAACTTTCTTAGATTTGTGCTTCTGTATGTATGAATACTTGATTTTGCCATAATAATAGCTATTACACATCTATCTTGCATAATTAGAACCCGGGGATGTGAAACAAGGTTTCCTGCGACAATTTTTTTGTGACAAAAATGTTTAATACCATTGAAATTTGTTGTTTCTTCAAAAAAAACCCAACTGATAACAGCACTGGCACATAATCAATGAAATTTTTTTAGAAACTTAAAGTACCTGTTTATGACTGAAATACTGTTTAATTTCTTAACTCATCCATTTGTTTTGTAGGTGCATAATTTCAGTATCAGGATTATATACTGTATGACTTTTGTTTAGGTTGAGCCTTGATAATTATTTGCTATTTTAGTATTGGTATTTTAAATCATATCTTTTATCACTATCTGCATTTTATAACTTTCTCCAATTTTTAGCTCACCTGACCACGAAGTGGTCAAGGTGAGGTATAGTGATGGGGCTATGTCCGGCGTCTGTCGTCGTGCGTCGTCAACAATTGGGTTCTTAACAGTCTAGCAGTCACAGTTTTGATTGGATCATCATCAAACTTTGTCAGAATGTTTGTCTCAATGAAATACAGATCGAGTTCGAAGATGGGTTATCTCGGGTCAAAAACTAGGTCACAGGAGCTAAAAATAGAAAAAGCTTGTTAACACTCTAGAGGCTGCAGTTTTCATCCAAATATTCTGGAAATTTGTCAGGAAGGTTGTTTTAATGATATCTAGGTCAAGTTCGAAGATGGGTCATCTCCGGTCAAAAACTAGGTCACAGGAGCTAAAAATAGAAAAAGCTTGTTAACACTCTTAACAATTGGGTTGTTAACAGTCTAGCAGTCACAGTTTTGATTGGATCATCATCAAACTTTGTCAGAATGTTTGTCTCAATGAAATACAGATCGAGTTCGAAGATGGGTTATCTCGGGTCAAAAACTAGGTCACAGGAGCTAAAAATAGAAAAAGCTTGTTAACACTCTAGGGGCTGCAGTTTTCATCCAAATATTTTGGAAATTTGTCAGGAAGGTTGTTTTGATGATTTCTAGGTCAAGTTCGAAGATGGGATATCTCCGGTCAAAAACTAGGTCACAGGAGCTAAAAATAGAAAAAGCTTGTTAACACTCTAGTGGCTGCAGTTTTGATTCAAATATTCTGGAAATTTGTCAGGAAGGTTGTTTTGATGATTTCTAGGTCAAGTTCGAAGATGGGTCATGTCTGGTCAAAAACTAGGTCACAGGAGCTAAAAATAGAAAAAGCTTGTTAACACTCTAATGGTTGCAGTTTTCATCCAAACATTCTGGAAATTTTTCAGGAAGGTTGTTTTGATGATTTCTAGGTCAAGTTCAAAGATGGGTTATCTCAGGTCAAAAACTAGGTCACAGGAGCTAAAAATAGAAAAAGCTTGTTAACACTCTAGAGGCTGCAGTTTTCATCTAAATATTCTGGAAATTTGTCAAGAAGGTTGTTTTGATGATATCTAAGTCAAGTTTGAACATTGGTCATCTTCGGTCAAAAACTAGGTCACAGGAGCTAAAAATAGAAAAAAGCTTGTTAACACTCTAGGGGCTGCAGTTTCATCCAAATATTTTTGGAAATTTGTCAGGAAGGTTGTTTTGATGATTTCTAGGTCAAGTTTCGAAGATGGGATATATCTCCGGTCAAAAACAAGGTCACAGGAGCTAAAAATAGAAAAAGCTTGTTAACACTCTAGTGGCTACAGTTTTGATTCAAATATTCTGGAAATTTGTCAGGAAGGTTGTTTTGATGATTTCTAGGTCAAGTTTGAAGATGGGTCATGTCTGGTCAAAAACTAGGTCACAGGAGCTAAAAATAGAAAAAGCTTGTTAACACTCTAATGGTTGCAGTTTTCATCCAAATATTCTGGAAATTTTTCAGGAAGGTTGTTTTGATGATTTCTAGGTCAAGTTCAAAGATGGGTCATCTCAGGTCAAAAACTAGGTCACAGGAGCTAAAAAAAAAGAAGAAGCTTGTTAACACTCTAGAGGCTGCAGTTTTCATCTAAATATTTCTGGAAATTTGTCAAGAAGGTTGTTTTGATGATATCTAAGTCAAGTTTGAACATTGGTCATCTTCGGTCAAAAACTAGGTCACAGGGGCTAAAAATAGAAAAAAAGCTTGTTAACACTCTAGGGGCTGCAGTATTGATTCAAATATTCTGGAAAATTTGTCAGGAAGGTTGTTTTAATGATTTCTGGGTCAAGTTCGAAAGATGGGTCATCTCATGTCAAAAACTAGGTCACAGGAGCTAAAAATAGAAAAAGCTTGTTTACACTATAGTGGCTGCAGTTTTGATTCAAATATTCTGGAAATTTGTCAGGAAGGTTGTTTTGATGATTTCTGGGTCAAGTGCTAAGATTGGTCATCAGTACCCGGTTAAAAACTAGGTCACAGGAGCTAAAAATAGAAAAATCTTTTTAACACTCTAGTGGCTGGCAGTTTTGATCCAAATTTCTTGGAAATTGGTCAGGAAGGTTGTTTTGATGATTTCTAGGTCAAGTTTGAATATGGGTTGTGTCCGTTCAAAAATTAGGTCACATTGCCCAAATATGAAAAAATCTTTATAACACACTAGAGGTCACATGTTTGACTCAGTTGTCATCAAACTTGGCCATGATGCTTGTTTAAGACATTGCTTGGATGCGGTTGTGTCAGGTGAGCGATCCAGGGCCATCATGGCCCTCTTGTTTAAAAGGACTACACTGAGGTTTTTAGCTCGACTATACGAAGTATATGGAGAGCTGTCCTACTCGCCCCGGCGTCGGCGTCGGCGTCCGCGTCCAGATTTTAGATTAAAGTTTTGGTGCAGTAAAATATTTTTCACTATAACTTTGTCATTTCTTAAGGTATCAACTTCAAACTTCAAATATATGTTCCTTATCATCAACCACATCTTATGTGACAAGGTTTATAACTCTAGCACCAATATTTTCAGATTTATCTCCCCTTGAACTTAGAATTTTCCTTAAAAAATACTATATTTTACTGTTACTTCTTTATTTCTTAAGGGATCAACCTCATACTTCAAATATATGTACCTTATCATCATCCCCATCTTATGAAACAAGGTTCATAACTCTAGCACCAATATTTTCAGATTTATCTCCCCTTGAACTTAGAATTTTTCTGCAAAAAATACTATTTCTTACTGTTTCTTCTTTATTTCTTAAGGTATTAACCTCATACTTCAAATATATTTATGTTATCATCATCCCCATCTTATGTGACAAGGTTCATAACTCTAGCACCAATATTTTTAGATTTATCTCCCTTTGAACTTAGAATTTTCCATAAAAAATATTATTTTTTACTGTTACTTATTTATTTCTAAAGGGATCAACTTCATACTTCAAATATATTTACGTTATCATCATCCACATCTTATGTGACAAGGTTCATAACTCTAGCACCAATATTGCAAGAATTATCTCCCCATCAACTTAGATTTTTTTACTAGAAAAATGTTATAACTTTTTTATTTTTAAAGGTATCTATCTCAAACTTCAAATACTTATTCCTTATCATCAATTACATTTTATGTGACAATGTTCATAACTCTTTAAGCAATATTTACAGATTTATCTCTCTTTGAACTTAGGATTTTCTTTAAGAAAACTTCTTTACTTTTTAAGGTATCTACTTCAAACTTCAAATATATATTTCTTATCATTACACAAATGTTGTGTGACAAGGTCCATAACTCTAGTATGACTATTTCTAGAATTATTCCCCTTGATCTTGGAATTTATGTTAACAAATGTTATTTTTTTACTATAACTTAATACATAATTATACATAATTGATTTTTCTTTCATAGTTTTGTCCTCTTTACTGCGTCCAGGATTTTATTAGTCGAGCTTCGCTGTCTCCTGTGACAGCTCTTGTTTGACATGACAGCACTGAAAATATTTTTCTGAGATTTGTGTACCAGTTGATGATGATCTGGACCAATAACTTGTGTGCAAATTTAAAAGGTCTTTCCCTCTCCCCATTTTTCGAGAATAATCATTTTTATTCTGCAAAATGACCCAAAAATTGAAAAAAGAATTGCAATGCTTTTCACACAAATCTGGCTAAGAATCACAGAAAATTGCTTTTGAATTTAATTCTGAATAATTATATTTTTTTGTTATTCTTTGATTTGAAAGATTTTCAAATTTAATGTTTTCAGGCCTTTGGACTTACAGGGAGTTCCTTTAATCAATTTTCAAAGTTATAGTCTGCATCATTTCAATGTTTGGTTACCTGAACAGACCTATCGATACTGGCACTTATGAAGATATTGGTCATATGGTCAGTAGCCAGTTTAACTATTGGCTTAATAATCAATAAGAAATAGTTTTAAACCAACATACTGACAGACATATAGGAAATGTATTGTTTGTTTTTCAAGTGTTCCTACACCAGATGTGATAGCAATTGAAACTGTTCTCTAAAGTCTACAACCCCCAGATTTATTTGCTCTATTGGATTATACAAATTGAGTGGACTCTTGATTGAAAAGTCCCAGTCAAAATATTGACAGTATATTGATTGGTCGTTTAACCGTGAACGACTCCATGTTAAAATATGAACAATGTTTTCACATTGTTACTAAAACCGCAATGAAAATAGAAGAAAATTTCTATGACCAAATAGTGATCGTAAAAATAAACAATCTCAGAAATCCATTCCGTCCCTACAGACAATCGGTTCATTGGTTCGTTTCACAAATGTCAGCACTTTAACAGTAATCATATAAAGGAATGATGCTTTTGTTACGTCTCTCGTTGTTGTTTTTATTCACGTTGATCGACAATCGTTCAGTTGATAAATGGTTTTACGGTTTTTCGTTTCTAAATCTTGAATAAAACACAGACAGATGCAAAATGGGTGTGAAGGTAAACATGCAATATTTGTTCAAATAATTAACAAAATTTGATCATTCAAAAGCCACTTCAAATTTCAATAATAGAAAAGGGAGTCAGTTAACAGAAAATCATTATTGGTGTCGTATTAAAGAATTTTACTTTATTCTTTTCCATTTTATAGGATATTCTCAGTATTTCTGGACATTATGATTACGTTATGTGTACATTCTTAAGGGAAGATTTAACGTTTTTCATTGATAATTCTCAACTGGTATGTACCTTTTTGTTGGATTTATAAATTTTGCCTATATATTTGTTAAAAATTTATAGCATATAATTATGTTTTGTGAAAATTTAATTTTAAATCAAATATTAAAAATTGTGTATGTTGGATAATAGAGAGGTTAAAAATGAATTTTGAATATAAAGTGATGGTTATTATAGTGTGTATAAGGGACAATATTATTTCCAACAAAATGTGTCTGGGACATACCTCTCAAACTTTAAAGCAGCATGTCTCAATGTAATCATAAAACAATTATACAGTAAACATCAATAGTGATCATAGTTTGAAATTATAATATAATGATCTATGTATAGAAATATTAATTTTGCCTCATCTTTAACCATCATCAATTGTCGAATTTTGGTGTGGATGTGTCACAAATCTATTTTTAATAATGTCATATAAAATAGATCAGAAACTGTTTTTGACATGTTATCAATATTAATGCTATGGTTATATCCTTTGTACACCAGTTCATTAATCCAGTTCATAATATTATGAATTGTGCTTACTAAAAAGTTATTCTGAAGCAATGCTCCTTTAACATTTTCTGATAATACATACTAAGTAAATTAGTAATAAATTTAATAAAAATTTGAAAGTTTAAACCATATTACTGCTGGCATCAACAGAAATTTTGAAGAAAAAAAAAACAAAACACAGATATTTTGAACCTTATATAAATTTCTGAGCCTGGCCAGCCTGCACATATGTGCAGTCCATCCATGTTCTATAATTTTTGGCAGCTAAAATTTTCATCATTTAAAATTGAAATTGAAATCTTTTATACTTCAAACTCCAAGTTTGGCAAAATCATTACAAAGATTCAGCAAGTCAAAGGTATGGTAAAAAATGTAAAGTTATAATATTTAATGTGACAGAAGAAAGGAGCTTGTCCTGTTTATAAAAATAAAACATTTTGACAAGTTGTTGATTAGTTTTTGTCATGACATGTCATAATTAAGTACAGTACATAATGTAGGTAGGTTAGAAACCACAATTTTAGAGGATAAGTAAGTGATGGTCATCATACATGTATATAATGTCATCTGATAATTCTGCTTTCTGGTACAACTTGACTGCTTACTATAGCAAAAATAAGTCATGTCTCAGACTGGTTTTCTTACCTAACTTAAAACAGAATAGGAATCCCCTTTACCATCTTGCCTGGCAATACACTGGTGGCCAAACGTTCACTTCTGGTTCCAGTAATGTATGGGTTAAAGGTACCACCATGAAGTACAGTCAAATGGTTAAATCCACTCTAAAGGACCTCATTATCCCAGAATTAAGCATCGCATTGTCACAGCGGTGTAGGGCGATGGAAGCTAAAAACTTTGCTTCTCTTTTCCCACACTCTCTCATGAATGCCTGTACTGTGCTACTGGCAGAGACTTTTGGCATGTTCATTAATAATTTACATAAAGTTGCCTGTATTGTTCTAGTAACAGGATAGCAGTATGGTCAAGAAAATAGGAAGTTCATGGTAGTCATTATTTGCATAATGCTATATATATTTTGTGAACATATGTATTAAGACATTTCTCTTATTACATGCTCGTTTGAAAAAAACATGTTGTATTATGGGACCGCCCTGGTGGGAGGTGGCATTCCAGCTTTGTCTAGAGCATATCTTCTACATGCATGGAAGACTTTAATTATTACTTGATTCAAAATTAATGTTCACCAGAGTGAGCTGGTCCCTGTAGCCAAGGTCATGGTCGCATGCAAGGTTCAAAGGTCAGATAAAGAAGAATGAGAGTATTGGGCTATTTTGAGGAATTCTAATGTAAATGTTTGCCATCGTGAGACTGAGCATTTGTGACAGGCATACTTCGTGACAATAGCACTCTTGATTTTCTAATGACTTTACAACTTTATGATCTCATCTGATTGTATGCAGCTTTAATATAACGACTGTCTGTTAAACAAATGATACATCAAAGCAAGCTATGAAACAGTTTTTATTTCATTACCAATATTTCAATCATTCATCTTAGAAAAGTCATATTTTCTCTTAGGAAAAAAAAAATGAAATTGTTCAAAATCTTTCTTTTTAATCGGCTTGCAATTTGATGAATTATGGGAAACAGACAAAAAATTATGAACACTTATTTATCAAACTTGATTTCCCAAATGACATGTTCCTACTGCTGTTATTGAAAACAATTTCTTTAGCAAGTTTGTTTTAGAAGTTAAAGTGATTTTTTGGGGGGTATTTTTGTATTTGTATGTTTTACAAAGCTCTGTCATTTTATGTGCAACAGATTTCAATTCAAGGCTATTTTAGATGCTTCAAAGGGTTTTTATTAGCCATGATGTTATTAAATAGTTTTTTTAAGGAGCGTTAAAAATATAAAATGATCTTTAAATTTCTTTGTATATACTGTTTGATTCATTCTTTAATTTTTTTTATGATATAAATATTATATTGACTAATTGATCTTTTGAAAAAGGACCAAATAGATAATGATTGATGTCATTTTAAAAAATTAATAATAATTAATGTTTATATAAATATACACATGTTAAATAAACAATTTAAATTAAAGTAGAAGAAATGTGTGTGTATATGTGTATATATATAGAAAAATTGCATGAAAAATCGGTACGCCGCAGCCGGGACTCGAACCACGGGTCTCTGGATTGCCGGTCCAGTATGCTAACCAGTCTACACCACAGCGGCCGTTTGAGCAATTTGAGGCATGTAAGTGTTAAAAAGATAAAAACCTATTGTAATTTTATAGTCCTTACAATTTACAAAATCATGGCATTGTAATAATGCAAATAATGAAAATAAGATAATTATGAAACAAGAATTGAGAATGGCTTCTTTTTAGAAATCCTTTTTTAAATGTTAAACATCATTAACATGTCAGTATCATGTTGAAATAAGATAATTAATTTATGCGCCTAAATGAAGGAATCCATTGTTAATAAAAGATCCAATTTTGTTCAAATATTGTTGTCATTTTATCTTGTCAATGTAATGCAAAAATTTGTTTACAAACTTTTATGATGCTATTTATCTTATGCAAATTGGCAAAGTCAAGTCGAGTCCTGTACTTTATTGTACAGGCGATAAAATATTGTAGGAAAAAAACTTTAATACAGTCTGATATTATAAACATATTTATGATGCCTCTGAAAGGATATTTTCCCTATCTCATAATTATATGCTAATTCAGAGCATATTTTGTTTGTAGCAATGTTTTATTTAACATCAGCATTTTCCGATATGATATAATTTCCGATATAATTTATTTAACTATGCATCATACTACTGAAGATAAAATATACCTTTATGGTATAAAAAATGATCTGTTATTGGCAATATTTTAATGTTATATTGCCTTTGGGTCAGATGTAAATTCGAGTAAACTTACACTTGTGTTGTTTATTATGATGATTGAGCAAAGTTAAACTGACAAGCAGTCTACTAAAAGCTGCAGTGGTATCCCACATTCCTATTCCCCATCCGCTATATTAATGTCCTTGAGATAGACTATTTGACGTCTACTATGGGTATTATTGCAATTATTGCACTCGGTTACGTTATCGCAGGAGACACAACCAAAAGGGAAATGCCTCGGTACTGCCAAGATTCCATTTTCAGCTTGTATCATATAATAAACACACTGAGACTAAAATGTCAGTGCAGTAAAATTGGTAATTGCTTTACTATAATGATATTGTAAAAGCCCTCAAAGAATATTTATTTGTTACTAGGAAATTTATTTTTTTATTGACTTTGTTCTTCATATAAACAACATTTTCATTTAGAGCCATCTTGAAGTTTTAAGTACTATATTTGGAATAATGATTTCTTTTTCTCTATTTTATTGTTCTAATGCCGAAAGTAAAGTCATCCATACAGCAATGACAAGGCTCTAGTAAGACAGGGGCAGGAAAATCGAGTGTCCATATCGCCCAGGTTGTCCGAGTGTCTGTTTAATTTATTGATATACAATCAGTGGCTTAGATAAAAGACAAAATATAATTATCACAGGAACTTTAAAAATATTCATTTAAGCTTGATTGCAAAACAAGTTCTTGAAACTTTTATTAATCACTTTTGAGTCAGCTTCCTGGAACCAACCAAAACTGGGGTCATATGAAGAAACCTGGTGGTGACCCAAGTTGGGCTCTGACCATTGAATCCTGGGTTGAGTCAGGCAGACACACTAATGACTAGGCCACCACTCATTTTATCACAGTTACAATGTCAGTATGACCTAACTAAATCAAAAACTATAAACGACCTTCAAAGTGTCTTTGTAACAATTCCCTATTTACAAGTACATTATAAGGGAAGTAGAACAATCTTAATATTTAGAGTGAATGATTTATACTATAAAATGTTATAATTTTGTTTGAAGGAAAGAGAGAGAGAATAATGATATAGATGATATGATGTATGTAGTGGCAGTCATTACACTGTAATCATCATAAATTAATCAAGAAGTCATTAAACAATCAGTTGTACTCTCCTACTTCACAGCTTCCCTTGTCATAAATGTAGACAATTTACGATCCAAGGCCAATGAGGACACAGCGTTGATGACAACTGACCACTGGTCACCACTGGTCACTGTTCAACACGCTTGTCACATCATATATCAACTATAATGAGCTTTTCAACTTAGTTTGTCACAACTAATATTCTTGATAAAACCTAAACTGAAATTAACTGTCATTTTGTTCACTGATTTAATGGTATAGATTCTCTTTAATGTTTTGATTGATTGGAAAATATAAACTATAAATATAGTTCAAAAGAAAGCTAAAGATTATAGCATAAAGTTTAAATATCTTTGTGAAATATTTTAATACAAATATGATTGACTTAAACATTGCACTAGTTCTTTAAAAACATGAAAACACAAGAACCTTTGTTGTCAATAAATGTTGTCCTGAACTGGGCAAATGTCAGTTTTTCAAGCATAATTTGAGCCGCATCATGACAAAACCAACATAATGGGTTTGCGTCCAGCATGGATCCGATCAGTTCGCTTACCAACTCTATATTACAAGTGGAGAAACTGACAGCCAACAGCATGGATCCTGATCAGACTGCGCGGATACACAGGCTGGTCTTGATCCATGCTGGTCGCAAACGCATTATGTTGGTTTTGTCATGACGCGGCTCATGCTTATTACATTTGTATCTATATATTTGATAATTTACAAAAGTTTGTAAAATGATGCTTTCTGGAATGTTCCATTGGCACATATTCAGTTTTGCCTTCCGTCTTTCCTATCTTGTTTAAGTCCTTTCACACTTTTGTTACTCACCAACTTTTAATGAACAATGTCCTAAAATATTTACTGTTTGTATCTTCTCTGGACCTTTTTCTGAAGTTTAGGTAGCTAGGTCTATTATTTCCAAATCATTAATTAAATGCTGGAGAAAGGTTTTCTTAACTGTTCCTTATAGGTTGGCATATTTCCTGTTTTTCCAAGGCAGATTCGAAAAGATCTTTCACTGTTCTTATATTTCTTGTTATTCCATAATTTCAAAATTCGGTCATTTTAACAACCATACTTATTACATGTAGGTTATAAAAAATGTTTTGTTATTTTACATTGAAAATTGTATTTTTAAGTTTCTGAAAACAGAATCTACCATTCCATTATTTAATCATGGTGCAATTGTGAATCTAGAAATTGTGAGACTAGAGAAGTGACATTATGGAAATTACTGCAGTCTATATAGACCTATAGTTGTCTCCCCTTGCAACCATTTTGGGACCAGATTTTGTGACGGACAGACAGTTTGAACACCTGGTTTCTGACATTATCTGTGTGACATATGATCAAATAATCTTCCTAGTAGAGAAATATTTCATTTTGAATTGACCACTAAATTAGTGTTGTTGTTGTCAAGGGGGACATTTTACAAAATCTGAGCTATTTTCAGCACTAAGGATTTTTTTCCAAGTTTTGATAAGTCCATGAGGCTGATAGATCATAATTAAGTACTTGTATTATTATTAATCAGTACTTTTAGTAAGAATTTGATATGTGTAGATGATTTTATGGGTATATGATTCAAAATAGCTTTTATCAACATTGTAGTTTTTTGCATTAATGGAAATCAAATACGACTTACCACCAACAAACTAGATATTTAGGGCATTAAGTACATGCACCAACCTCTCCTAACATTTCAAAAAAATGTATTTGAAATGATATTTTAGAAAGAAGCTGTGATTGCCTTAACTGAAGCGTATGCTTGCAGCAATTAATTGGCCTTGCCCTGGTGTTTGAAATGTGCATGAGCAAAATCTGTTTTGTCTTTTGGTTTTACAGTTAAACTGGGGTAGGTAGTGACTTTTAGGGAATAAAGTGAGACATAAATGCCATGCCTGCACAGAAACACTGCATAAGTCTGAAGGCTTGCTTAAAACCTATATGTAGATAGCATGACACATTTTATATAACCCGAGAAAATCTTAATTTTCGTAAATCTAAGAATATCTGTAAGATATTTGTAATGTACCCTATAGTACTAATGATTCATGGAATATAGGGGCCAAGTCTGACAGGCCATCATGGTTTTCTCATGTATCTAAAGAGTGTAATGTAATTATAGATGGTCATAACTTAGCTCTGTTCGCTGGCAGAATCTTGATGGATTTCTAATGGCCTCTCCAACAGTCACATGATCACTGTGTTTCCCTAAATTAATCACTTTTTTATTTGCCCTTAACATGCAACTCTATAACATTTTTACAAGTTCCCTAACATCAATATTTCAGTGGAATCTGTCTATCAGTAAATGATTTACTTAAAATTCAATGCTACGGTATCTGAGCATGAGAAGAAATAATGCATAAAACAAAATATTTTATTACTCTATTCAAATATTCATTGTCTAAAAATATTTGTAAAAACGCAATGATATTGGTTCTTAAACTCGCAGATTTCCATGGCGTTTTCTTTTAAATTTTGATATCAACTTCTAAGAGTAGCTAAAATTAGTGTGAACAAGGTCTCTGACATTTTAACTGATTTGTTTATTTATAACTGTCATTGGTTTGACGCTAAAGCCTTTAAAGGGACTCACTCCACAGAGGTTTTTTGACATGACAGGACTGGTCTTTTAAATTTATTTTTAGAGATTTTTATACCATTTGATGTAGATCTATACAAATAACTTGTGTGCAAAATTTCAGATCATTCACTCTTGTACTAAATAATCATAATGAATTGACCATTTAATTATTTTGTTCAGTATATCTAAATCAATACAATGATTGACTCCTTAAATTTAAGATATGCTAGTGTACAATTAAACAACTATGTAAGATTTTCAAATTTTATGCTTTTTTGTCTTTTGGACCTCAGTCGAGTCCCTTTAAAGTTAAACTATTAAGCAAGCCTTCAGACTTATGCAGTGTTTCTGTGCAGGCATGGCTTTTATGTCTCACTTTATTTTATTTTTTACTTTTTTAAGTGACAGGCAGGGTGTTCGTGGCCAAATGGTTTACGTCGTCAACTTCAAACCTCTTGCCCCTCACTGCTGTGGGTTAAAATCAAGACTGAGACTTTGGATGTGAGGAAGATATCCAGCTAGCTTGTTCTACTCAGGTGCTCAGTCATGCCTGAAATAATGCACAGAGGGGCACCTGAGGTCTTCATCCACCAGTAATGCTGTAAAGTCACCATATGACTTACACTGTGTTGGTGCATAGTGACAGGTTATCAATCCTTAAAACCTGCATAATTTGTTATACTGTAATGAATTTGTCCTTTTTGAAATTTATTATTATCTATTTATAAAAATTTGGAGCTTAAAAAGCGGCCAAGTCTGGTCAGAATGCATCTTTGTTAAGTTAACAAGCTTTCATAGCTGTACATGCTAAAACCACAGTGACACATTAACCTTTGCAAGTTAAGTTTGAACCATTTCAGCTTAATGTAAGGATGTCTTCTATGTTTAGTCTGAATTTGTACGACACAATTAAGTTATTTTTTGTATTTTATTGGAGACGTGAATTTCCCAACACCAGATTTGCTTCCCTACACCAAACTTGAATAAAATGTAAAGCATGGTTAACTTTTTTATGGTATTACTTCAGTTTTGTCATGATTCTGCTGAAAAGACAAAAAAAACGTCAAAAACAATAAAGGGAGATAATCCTTGAATAGTGCATTATGATATAAAAATTGTATTAGCTATGCACTTTAACATTTTGAGTCACATTTTGACAGGTATTTGTTTTTTGTTTTGATTACAGATTTAAATGTTAAAGTTTGTAGTGTACTTCAATTTTATTATTAATGCAATTCCGATGTTTTATATTTTGTAGAATAAAAACAAAATTTGACAAGTCTGGATGTCTTTTATATTGTTAACTAATTCTTCGTATTTTATAGAGAGCGAAGATTTGAGCGTTTATTAAAATATTTTAGTATCGCAACGATAACACGAGGCGGTGGGAATATAATTTGAGAATGGGATTAGGGTATGAGACCCACTTGATGTTTGAATCTCCATACAAAAGTCTGTAAAAATATAGGGGAAAAAATTCAATAGTGGTGTAAAATGTTTTTATAAGATATTAAGAAAGTTTTTAAGTTAAGAGGAAGTTAAAACACCCTTGATTTTGCTGTCTTTTATATGTTATTATAAATTATGAAACTAGGTGTCATTGAGTGTTTTCTCGGTCTATTAGGGTAAAGAGATACAAGTTGATTTTTGCAAAACAGTTATAAATGACTTTTGAATAAAGTGTTGGCACAGTATATTAACATACAGTGCCATGGTTCGGGCAGGGGGGGGGGGGGGGGACATAAGTTTGATGAATTTCAGATATTCACTGTTTTTTGGGAAAAAGCAATATTTGGCTTCTGTTTCATGCAGAAAAAAAAAATAAGTGACTAGTCAAACTTAATGTATTTTAAGTTGAGATATTGTACTAATTAATGTTTGATATCGAGGGTTCAAAGGTAAAAGGTTATAACTGCCACTTTTGCCGAAATTGACTTTTTATGTTTTTTATAATGTACTTATTGTCCTTTATGTCTGACGAAAATATTATATAAGTATTCAATCCTTATAAGGGCAAAGAATCAAAAAGTATTTTGTAATAACTTCTTTTCTACAAATTATTTAGGGGTAAAAGGTTCTAAGTGTACTTATTACCTGTTGTTTACTTGTTGCTCCACATGTTGTGAAGAATCTGTAGTGGAAAAAGGTTATAACTGATTTTATCACCTTTTTCTCCTGACAGAATGCTGCATTCATACAGTTCACAGGCACTATCTGTTATCTCTTTTTCCACGAAATTTATCTTTTAGAATTAAATGCAGCGAGAATATAACCGAATATGAAAGACAGAAAATATTCAGTACATACTGGTAAATGGTTGATTACATTAGTCAGAGGCAATTCATTTGTTTCCATGTTGCCAATAAAGAACAAGGGAATGTATCTAAACAGAGAACAAAACAAAGAACTATTTCGAATTGTTTTTCACACAGGTAGAAAAGAGGGCGTGAGGGATGTTGCACTTATTCATTATCTCTCATGTACAGACTCAATCAAACCGAGTCTGCAATTTTTATGTAATTTTGTTGTGATTAATGCTTCCGAGGGATCACTTTGTTTCCAGAATTTTTTACTAAAAACTATCGATGCGGTTCCAAAACAGTTGCAAACGCAGTTAAGCACAAAGTGGCAGGGTTATATGTTGGAAATGACAAGAGAGGGAAAGCTGTGCCTGGAAATAAAACCACGGAATATCACAGATCATTTGTAAAGAAACACAACGAAAGCTTTCCGACTGTTGAATCACACTACACACGAAGACCCCAACAGGAAGTATCTAACGCAAGATTTAAATATAAAACGAATATACTCACTGTATGTAGAAAAATGCAAAGGACAAAATAGAAAGTGTGTTTCAGAGGCTGTGTACAGAATCATTTTTAGTACAGAATATAACTTTTTTCTTCCGTCCTAAGAAAGATCAATGTCCACTCTGCAATCTGTATGACACTTTGAGATTGGCTGAATATATATACAATACATGGTTGATTTAGGGATGGATAGGGCTTATCCGGTGAGCTAGAAAGTGTATCTTGGCGAGCTTTAGCAAGCCAAATTCACTTTCGCAGTGAACCGGATAAACCTTCTCCAGCCCGACACCAACCATGTATTTGTTTTATCCTGCTTTTAATAATGTTTTTAGAATAATTAAATGGTTTCATTCTTCTTTTTCCCCGATAAAATAACATCTATATGTAGTTTTGTTTTGCTGCTAAACATGTGACGTTATCAAATGACGTAATGACTGGAGATAGATAAAGACAAAAATACAGTATTGTTGTGAGCTATGGTTTTGTGGTTAGTGAGTTCAAGGCAGTTAGGTTAATGCAGAAGAAGAACAGAAGCAAAGAAAAGTCTCTTAAGGCTCCACGAAAGGCTTATACAGAGAAGCTTCCAATATCTGCTGCAAAAGCTGATTTGATGTCACTTGTTGCCTCTGGAACAATTCCGAAGGAGTGCGAATCATACTATGAGTCATTGCCATGCAGCAAATCTATAAAAGACAAACTTTCAGTGCCTTCTGTTAGTGAGAGTGAAGAAGATGAGTTGAGGTCATAGAATAATTAATGACAACATTCACATTTTGTGACATGAAATAGTAGTCTTTATTTACTTAACTATGATATGGGTCACTAATATCCTTAATTGCTGATGTCTGGGGTCTGTTTGACTTCAGTTCGATTATATACCAGAGAACATTCAAAATAAATGAAATTTGTAAACTTAGATTTGAGTGCGTATATTCGTAAACTTTTTAGTTATTAATTTATTTCTGTAGAATCTAAATATTGTTCAGGTACATATTTCATATTTCTATGAATGAAAAGTGTTAATTTTGTGTACGAGTATTAATGTGCATTGTGTTAATTACATTACGTAAGGTTCTTCAAAGTAAGGACATAATTGATAAATTTGCAACAGTAACAATTACTGCAACATCTAAATTTTTCAGAGGAACAAGGCTATAACTGCACTTATAACCTTTTACCACAGTTTATCTCTAAGTTTTATTGCTAAACCTTCAGAAGTAAAAGGTCGTAAGTGCAGTTATTACCTTTTACTGCTCAAAACTTGTAGTCTTGACAGGATCTAAGTACATTTATTACCTTTTACTTCTGTAAAATGATATTATTTTGATCTTAGAACTTTAAAACAAACTATAATTACAGTGTTTTATCAGCACCAAGCAATGTAAACTTAACAAAATATGATCTAATGTAGTCAACAAATATGGGAGAATCAAAATTGTTATAACAATATTACGGAAAATAAAGTTGTATGAAAAAAATATGTTTTTTGCGTTTGTCTCGAAATCTTGAAAATGGCAGTTATTACCTTTTACCTTTGAACCCTCGATATAATCCGACACAGAACAAAAATTTTGCAGCTTCGGACATCAAAATATAACAACTGACTGGTGACATACTTGTAGGTCTTATTTTATTGCGCAGATAAAGATCAATTTTATGAACTATTGTACAGGTGTCATAATTTGAATAATTATGTTTTCCATAAATAGCTTTGAAGTTAATTTGATCATTAAATTTTAAGCATTCGAAAAAAGTATTTATTAATGTTATCGAGGTTTAGTTATCATTTTAATGCTATTTCTGCTATTTAATTATGTTTGGGTCGTTTTGTAAATTTTTAATCATTTTACTCTTTGACCATTAATTTTGAATTATCATATTAATATAATTTATTCATCTAAATTAGTGACCATTATCATTTAAACTTCATGGAGATCATCTGTTAACGGGGTTTTTTTTATAGTGGAGTAACTGTATGTCTACCATTTTAATTAATTTAATTTATTATTATATCAAAACATGTTTAGTTTATTGTACAATACACATTTTTGGTGTAAATTTCAAAGGAAATTTTTATCTTATCTATAGATAAATTTATCAGCAATTTGGTTTGATGTATTTTTAAAACTCATTTGTTCATCAGAAAAAGTGAAAGAAAACATTAGGGAGAAAAAGTATAATGTCTGGGGCTGAACATCATATGTCTTCAAAGGCATATATAGGTCTATTATACAAATTAATGAATATTTTTCTCTTTCAAATAGAAAAAGTACAGTATATAATGTTAAGATTTTCCCTTGCCATATTTTTAAGCTGGACATGCAAATGCTGTCCAGATATATTGAGGTTACTACATACAGTCTACTGAATTGTTACACCCAGTGCCTCTATCCTGAGGTCTTCCCCTACCAGTAAACTATGGTGGAAAGTCCCCATGCAAATTGGTTGAAACTTAAAACACTTATTTTAGAGTATATTAGGTCAGTGACGAAGTCCCATAACTCTTACATGGATTTTGAAAGAATTATGTCCCTTTTTGAACTTAGAAAAAATCTACGTTATCCATGCTCTTGTTCTACTATCAAGCACTCAGAATAGTAGAGCACACTGTGCCTACTGGCAGCTCTTGTCTTTGATTGAAATCTTTTCAAATGGTTTAATTGTAGACCTAGCTAAGATATTCAGTTCTTCTGGATTTTTATTATATCAAAACGTTTCTGTTTCCAAATGAAATAGCCTGAATTATTTATTGGCATTGATAATGTTTGATATGTAAGAAGATGATAGCTTGCAGCAATTACTGCTATTTGATGCAGGAAGCTAACCTTTTGATCTGGAATAGATAGGTTGTTTTTATACATTATTCAATTTTAATTATGTTGGTTTGTTTGTGATACAGTGAAAGTTTATTGCGTTATATTTTTTTGAACTGGTAAGATAAAGGCTATTATAAGAAAGAAAAAAATACAATGATAGTCTTAATGTTATATATTCAAGGTCATAAAATTTAGCAGAAAAGCATATATATACAGGGTTCGTGCTTGCTCCAAAATTATTAGATTGACTCAAGAAAATATTTGACTAAAACTTTAAAAAAAGTATTTTTTTTGAAATTATTATATATTTGTATTACATTTACATGTATTTTCCCTGGATCATTTAAAATTTTTTTAAATAGAATTGAAATTTTTTTGAATTCCAAACATTTGTGGGGAGTTATTTTTTTTACAAAATCAGCAATGTTTCAATTTATTTTTAAGTGGTCAAGATATTTGTTAAAATGTTATTTAATTTCTCAATTAAATTCCACTCTAGAAACAGATTTGACACACACAAAACAAAAAACAAAACAAAAACTTACATTAAATAAATAATTATGTGAACTAATTTTTCTGACAAACTTTGTAATGAAGTTCACAATCATATTGTTTATCAGACCTTGATTCCATAAAAATGTTTATAGCTTGTGTTAGGGCAAATTGCTGCTGGCTGAAATCTCATCTGGTAGGAATTGGTTTTTCCGACTTCATACATCAAGAAAACACTTGCTTATGGCTCTTAATGATAAACCTCAATCGGAATGGCTGTCATAATATGTGAGATTTTCATCCAATTTATTCTTATAATTGATACTTGAGATAGACTGTCCGAGGCCGGATAGAGCAATGAAAGATGGAATCAATCATGTCTGTTTGCCAATATAAATAAAGCTTTCCATAAAGCTGATTTTTCAGTGAGATTTGGTCGAGAAAATCTCCGTCACACTGTGAAATTCATTTGTTTTTTTTCTTTGAAGAAATATTGGCAAATGAAGGACATGCAGTGTACAGAAGATGGATGCTATAGTAAAGATCTCTTATCAAGATGTATATATGATTTCTGATTTATTGTGATTGTAGTTTTACCTATGGCAGTGTTTGTATGATAAATATGATAATCTAGTACTTTTATTTTAGTTCAGTTCTGATGAAAGCTTCTGAGTTGCCAGTGATTTCAGAGAACCTAGCCAATGCTGGTGCTTCATTGTGAGAGAACATGGTTGTAACATTGGTAAGGGCTCACACTCACGATCTTACTTTGAGAGGGACTTATGTCCCTCAAGTCTCTATGCCATCTGCCCCCTTATATGTTTTGTAAAAAATAAGAATTCATATAAATCCACAATTGCAATAAATTATATAAGACAAAACTCAATTGAAATGTATTATTAACAGGACAAAATTTTATGTAAATATATCTTATAAAAATCTGACCATTAAGTGGTTTAAAGAAAAGTATTGTGAAGATTTGATTTTGTTGTATCATATGCAGTATTTTCATGGTTATTTGGTTTTTATAATGATTGTGCTTTTTTGGTATTTTTGTTATTGTTTAAGTTCATCCTAGAAATATTGTTATAAAACATTATATTCATAAGCTCAAAAGCACTGTACAATGACATTATATTTAACAAACAATACAAAAAAAAACGCCAAAAAAATTTTAAAAAAAAATTGAAAATATTTGAAAAGATAAAATAAAATTTTTTATATTTTTTAAAATGTTTGCCTCTATAAAACCTTCAATCAAATCTTTTAAAATTTATTCAAAATTTTTAATTAAAACTAAAAATTTTTTTTATTACTATCAGATGGAAACCCGGTTCTTATATTTTATAAATTAAATTTTAAAAGCCCCCCTATTGAATTAAAGGGTATATGTATTCTTCAGAGGTTTTTCAACGATTTAGCTGTCATTGCTAAGATATGGTTAGGTATTAATTGTTTACCTAGGTAGGTAATCACAGGTGTGCTTTGATATATGGATGTGGACCTCCTCATAAAAATGTCATCACCCTGATACCACTGTCAGCACCCCTTAGATAACTTTTAAAGACCAAAAAACAAAAATCTTTGTTGCTGGTCTCTCTGACACACACCCCTTCCCCCTCCACACACCCCAGCCCCTTGGGTTATTTAGTAAGTAAGAAATTTATTTTGCTTTTGATATTCTTTTATAAATTTTTTATATACTTTGTGTTAAGAAAATGTTTTAAAAAGGCAGAAAGGTAAAGAGTTAAGGAATTTTTAGGTATGTGTGGAGCCCTGAAACAGAATATTTTCTGTGGCCTCAACTTGCTCGAACACCACCACTGCTCCAGCAGTAATGTTCATAAAGGTATTGAATTGTGACACAATCATACTAGAGCACAACTGAACATATTGCCCTTAAACTTACTTGGACTATAGTTTTAATTTTTTATTTAAATTTGATTTTGTTATACAGTGTTTGAAGCTAGAATTGATCATTGTATCAAAAACAGACATAATATAAAAATATTGTGATATAATTATAACATAATTTTCAATTATTTAAGTGTTTACTAAAACTTGACACAAACTGGGAAACATTATGCTCTAAAATACTAATTTGGATTATGTTTGTGTTTTATTCTTTAAATTTTCAAGAGCAATTTGACAGTTGATAATTATTCATTTCTGTCAGTCTGTGACTAAAAGCTGAAATTTTACACCATTTTCTATTGTTCTTAGCAATATATTACAATAGTTTTATGTTGTTAATGAAAAATTAAAATAAATTCTTGCATTAATAGAAAATCCTTCAAGTGAAAACAATGGATAAATTCAACTGATAACTTCTAAACAAAAGAACAGTGTTAAATTATTTATATTGAATTAATAGGTTGATAATAGAACAGTGCTGATATAATGTGGATTATGTAATACTGATTAGATTGACACTGATTGTGGCACTTGACTGTGGTGCTGCGGTGGCTCCCCATGGTGGCTCCCCGCGGAGGGTAAGATGATCTAATCTTGTTCCATTATTGAAAAATAATATTCTATTCAACTGACATAAACAGCAATTTAGAAAGATTCTTGGAAATGCTTCTTATATGGTTTTATCATTCAATTTGGATTTAAAGTAATTTATTAATTTTTGGTAAAATTTGAAACAGGATTTATGGGGATTTTTATATGACTTTTTGTATGAAGGGAATAAGGATTAAATTAATTTTTACGCACTAATCAGTACATGAGATTTTGGAAAAAAAAATTTCAAAAAAGAAGTTTTCATTTTTAAGACTAAAATAATAAAACAGCCTGTTCTGCACAATACTGAATTTCTTAACTTTCAGTCTGATAAAAACCATTAATTATTTTTAGGGAAATTTCAAAATTGTTCCGTCTACATGAATATAGTAGACATTGCAGACCGTAATTAGGTGACACGGAGGTGCCAGTTGATTTTGTTCTATCCTCTGGTCATATGGGTAGAATCATTTGCAGAAGGCTAAGAGTTAAAGAATTTGCGCAATCAAACTTTTAATGTGATTTATATATTTATACCCCCGCACAACAAAGTTGTAAGGGGGGTATACTGGAATCAGGTTGTCCGTCCGGCCGTCCGTCCGTCTGTCCGTCGGTTTTTTCTTGTCCGCCCAATAACTTAAGATTCCTTTGACCTTTAGTCTTCATATTTGGCATGGAGGTTAGTCATGATTAGTAGATGACCCCTATTGATTTTGAGGTCACCAGGTCAAAGGTCAAGGTCACAGGGGCCTTGACTTCAAAAAGCTTGTCCGCCCAATAACTTAAGATTCCTTTGACCTACAGTCTTCATATTTGGCATGGAGGTTAGTCATGATTAGTAGATGACCCCTATTGATTTTGAGGTCACCAGGTCAAAGGTCAAGGTCACAAGGGCCTTGACTTCAAAAAGCTTGTCCGCCCAATAACTTAATAATCCTTTGACTTACAGTCTTCATATTTGGAATGGAGGTTAGTCATGATTAGTAGATGACCCCTATTGATTTGAGGTCACCAGGTCAAAGGTCAAGGTCACAAGGGCTTGACTTCAAAAAGCTTGTCCGCCCAATAACTTAAGATTCCTTTGACCCACAGTCTTTCATATTTGCATTGAGGTTAGTCATGATTAGTAGATGACCCCAATTGACTTTGAGGTCACCAGGTCAAAGGTCAAGGTCACAGGGGCCTTGACTTCAAAAAGCTTGTCCGCTCAATAACTTAAGATTCTTTTGACCTACAGTCTTCATATTTGGCATGGTGGTTAGTCATGATTAGTAGATGACCCCTATTGACTTTGAGGTTACCAGGTCAAAGGTCAAGGTCACAGGGGCCTTGACTTCATAAAGCTTGTCCGTCCAATAACTTAAGATTCTTGACCCACAGTCTTCATATTTGGCATGGAGGTTAGTCATGATTAGTAGATGACCCCTATTGACTTTGAGGTCACCAGGTCAAAGGTCATGGTCACAGGGGCCTTGACTATAAAAAGCTTGTCTGCCCAATAACTTTAGATGCCTTTGACCCACAGTCTTCATATTTGGAATGGAGGTTAGTCATGATTAGTAGATGACCCCTTTTGATTTTGAGGTCATTGGATCAAAGGTCAAGGTCACAGGGACCTTGACAAAAAAAGCTTTTCTTCTCAATTGCTAAAGAATGCCTGTCGGCAGTGTATTGATTTTGACATTTTCACATTTGAATCATGTAGAATACATAACTTAGCGATGCACTGGCTTAGTAACCTCAGATTTGGCAGGGAGGTTGTCCTTGAGCTCTAAATGGCCACTGTTGATTCTGACAAAGTGGTATGCGGGGGTATTCTCGCCATGATAGTGGCAGTTCTAGTTTCTTCTGTTTCAAAAAGTGATTGTTACATGAATAAGAAGTAACCACAGTGACTGCAGGTACACACCAATTATCATATTTTACTAAAACTATCCAAATTTATCCAAATTTGTGCCAAAAACAAGAATTATGTCTTGGAGAGGCGATTGAAACTACGTAAAAAAGGATGCTTTGTCTTAAGGCCCCATGCTTTGTCCAAGTATTTAACACATTTTTTTCACAGTAAAAATATCAAATTTCTTAGTGCCATATGACAAATTGGTCAAAGTCAGGTTATTTGTAAATGATACCTTAATTGTTAATTTTCATTGATAAATTTAATTATGAATTTCATAGACATATAAGAATGAGGGACAATAATTTTAATAATAATTGTAATTGGTTATCAATGTGGTCATGTAAATTATATTTGTGCAGACTGATAAGGCATTTTAAAGGTACTCCACTAAGATTTTTGGACATGACAGGACTGGAAATATCTTTCCAAGATTTGTGTACAAAATGATGAAGGTATGGACCAATAACTTGTGTGATAATCTATTTTCAATTTAATTTTGAGTATATTTCTTTGTTAAATTTTGCAGATTTTTCAATTTTAAGTGCTTTTCTTGATATTTTTAAGATTTTCAGGCCTCAAATGGACCTCAGGTGGAGTTACTTTAATGTTTATCATTTTGATTACAGCATAATCAGATTTCTTATTTATATGAAATTGTACAAGTCATGTAAGCTTGACCATCGTGCAGAATAAGTGTATTTTAACTATTTTTAATGTTATCTTTTGCTGCAAAGATGTTATAAATAAAACCACCCATCTACATGGTGTTTCTAACCTAAGGAAAATGTTATTGTATATGTATATAAGATGGACAATACTGCCTAGTTATTTCGTGAAGTACATTAGTTTGACATTGATTACTGGGTACCCACAGGTCGGCCAGTGATGTATGTAAATTACTGTAACATCTTTTGCGACTCTTGTCACCTATGGTGTGATTAAATCGTTTACTAACTTCATTTAACTGTCTACCTCTATTTCTTTATGTTGCTATTTACTGTAGTTGTTCTTTTTCTAATGAGTCAACCTGAACACTGGTGGTTAGCTTTTGTTGTATCAATCTGGACCATTCCTCATTTATAAGTCTTTTCTTTCTATTCGGATCTAATGTAATAGTAAAAGAGGGTGACACTTAAATGCAAAGGATAATTAAGGAGTTTGGAATGCAGAGATGCTGTGAGTTTTTTTTTTTCTGGATTTTTAATAACTGGATATATTAAGGTTTGGACACATTTTGTTTATGGTACAGTGTCATCTAATTTTCTTTCTTTCTTTCTTTCTTTCTTTCTTTCTTTCTTTCTTTCTTTCTTTCTTTCTTTCTTCTTTCTTTCTTTCTTCTTTTTATATTTTAGCTTATTGCTAAAACTAGCTTATTAGCTTTAAGCTTCAGATAAGAATTAAAATAATTTGAAAATGGGCTAATAACCCAGTTACAAAGAAAGGAACCAATCTCATTCCTGATAGAAAATATCACATCAAAGATGCCATTTTGTCATTCTGGTATAAAAACTGTCCTGTTAATGTAATGAAGTTAACTTGACTGAGATTGACTTCTGCAATATGAATTGTTTTCATTAATTTCACGTTTCCAAAATTTATATAGACATGTAATATAATTATAGTCAGCAGCATTGCACAGATTTGCCTTTATGTCATTAATTAAATTATAATATTATCCATTTAAGATTAGATTGTAAAGAGTATTAATTTGACTCATTTTGTAAAAAAAACACAAAAAAACAACTATACAATAGTATTTTTAAAATTTTACACTGCTTAAATTAGCATCGCAATGACAAAGTCTGGGTCAGTTTGCCAAAATAGTTGAAAGCCGTTTGCTAATTGTTACAGTAATATAACCTTGAACAGTCAATATTTCAGTGCAATATGTTATATGACAACTTATTATTATGCAATAAAGTATAATGCATCTGCGTAAATAATATAACATTATGTCATGATGAAGGCTGAGGACATTATATTTACCCCACTTGTCACTCTTAAGATGTTACTTTCACTTTAACCTTGCTAAAACTTGTTTAATGGACTTGCCCTGCTTTGAATTTGTAACAGTCCATTTTTATTTTTTAGGGGTTTTGATATTAAAGCATTGAACATGTCCGAGTATGGTTGGTCAGACTGCACACCTCTTGTGTATATTGGCAGCATTTAGGCATTAAGTCATTGTAATCATTAGTGCAGACAAAGATCAACAGGCACATCCACACCCATGCCATCTGATAATGGTCACTGTTTGACATATTGTGAAAATTTCCCTACAAATGATAATGATTTCAGTCATTTTAAAAATTGTACAAGTCCAGTTAAAAACTGTTATACTTAGCATACAAATGGATCAAATTCAGACACCTATATTTATTAATAAAATGTTAAATGAATGTTTGAATATGTCCAACACCATTTAATATATTTTCAAAATTATTGTTCTCAGCCATGGTTTTCTCCCTTTGTCTGATTTGATTACATGTATATTAAGTTAATTCTATTTAATACAGTAATACATAAGATTGTTTATCTTGCTGTCAATAACTTAATTAATTGAATGAATTATGGAAATTGACATGACATTGAAACCAAAAACAAAAATATAATGTTAATTTATTATTAGATTAATACTTTACATTAAACTATTGTACTTTAACCCAGGCGCTGGCATATCACACTTAATAGGTAAAGTTTTTGCATTTTTCAAAACTACTGTTGAAACTTCTTATGTACTTACACGAGAGCATTATAAGAGGTCACTTTTTAAGGGCCATAACTCTAACAAGGATTTTGACAGAATTATGTCCCTTTTTGAATTTAGAAATTTTTATATTTTCCAGGTTTTTGTTTTACTATCAAACACCAAGAGTAATCGAGCGTGCTGTCCTACCAATAGCTCTTTTTGTGTGACTTGTAAACCTGAAAATGATACTTGGAAATTTTATTTTGTTTCCTAATCTTAGAAATACAAATTAATAAATTCTAAGTAAAAGATTTTCCTCCCATATTTTCATTTTATTAAGAATTTATTTCTCAAATTACTTGTTATCCAATCCTTTAACAAAATGATTTATTTAAAACAATTATTTAATGCATCATCATAACAAAATTGTTATTTAAAGCACACATCTAAAAGCATTTCTGTTAATTTAAGTGTGTTAACAAATAACCTAATTGCCTGTATTTGAGTTAGAACATAAAAATGAAACTTGAATTAAAAGGGTGGGGGTGGGTTTTGATCTAAAAGGGTGGGTTTTGATCTAAATGTGAAGAATATGTAACTGATAGATGTTATGTAACACACAAAATAAGACGTTTTCATTGTTTCATTAAAACGTTTTCTAACTCAAGATTTTTCTTGGCAATGGGTAAAGGGACAAGTCTGCATGGCAGTTGTCAAGGTGGTGAGTAACGTAAACCTTTTGGAACATGATCTATTGTTATTTAATGGGCTTGCTAATTATATCCATAAAAAATTCATTTCCACGAGTGTTCCAAACTGGTGCCAGAGAAGTTTAGATAATTGACGATTACATGATAAGGTAATGGCGGTGTTGATATGTGAAAGGCTGCATTAGAAATGTTTTCTCTGACTTGTAGATCTACATCTCCCTCTGAGAAAAGACAAAAGACAGGGCTAAAACACAATATGCCTTGTATCAATGGTAAAACATGTCATCAAAGACCGGGCTTCAAAGCAAAATGTACAGTGGCAATTTATTCAAAGATAATGTTGAAATACAATACATGTGCATTCAAAAAAGATAGGTTCAAATTCTGTATATAATGTTCTGTGCTCTGTTGGAAAATTGCACAATGCTTTTTTCTGTATTTTTAAATAAATGTCGAAATTGTAACAAAGGGCTTTTTAACATTCATTTTTGAAATACAATCTTCATATTCATTTTTTTTCTTTCATTGGTTATAAAGATTTTTGACATGTTATATTAAAAGTTGTAATATAATTATTATATTAAAGGTAAACATTATATGGCAGAAAACATTTTTAAGGCCATACAACCAATCAGAATTCTTTATGATAAGGTATTTACAACATGTATATTATTTCACAATAGTGTTGTGTTAATTAATTAATTTAGATGATTAGACAATAATAATTCAATCTGCTGCCAAGGCTTTTTTTCCTTCTACAGCAGTGTTGTGTCCCCTCTGAAAAATTCTTTAAAATTGCAGAGTTTTCCCCTGAAATTCAATTCACATCAAATTTTTGGCCCCTTGTTGCAAAAATAGTGTGCTATTTTTTCTCAAAAACTTAAAGAAAAGAAAAGACCCTATTCCACTATCTGTGAAAAAGGCTCTGACTGCAGTTGTGAAATGAATACAAGTAATAAAACATCATAGTTGTCTAATGAAAATCAGTCTGACAATATTATAAAGATATAGATGAAAGGTTATAAATCACCTATCTCTTAGCATCTTAACTTGTAAATACACCGTCCAGTGTTCTATTACATTAAACAAATAAAATATAAACAATAAATAGAAATAATCCATTAAGTACATTTCAAAGACTATATTTATGTCAGATTTACCCATCTGGAAACCATCGTTTGTGTTTTAAATAAGATTGCAGTATATCAAGCCTATCACGGGCTTATCAGTAAACATACTATAAACATAATCTGACTTTTCACTCAACTACTCCAATACTTCTATCATGTCAATCTATGTTTAAAAGTGTTGATAGGATGTTAAATGCTTCAGGAGTTATCAGCCTCTTATAAAGTTATGTTGGCATTTACTGAAACTAAAGCCATCATGATCTTGATCCAGCTCTATTTGGAAGTGTTGTTAACTATAATTTATATGTAAAAAAGTTGTATCATTTTCAGTGGTCAAACTCATTTACATCATAAGTGTCTGTGACTGACTGACAGACTTATTACCATATTCATAATCAATACTTGATTTATATTTTTGTGAGTCAGTGAAAGATAACTAAACTGGTGTCCTATGTTGCCAAGATAACTTTTAGATGGATGGTGTTTTAATGTTCCCAATATTACTATCACCATGTGTTCAATGTTGCCAAGATACATAGTCCCCAATGTGTTCAGTGTGTTGCCAATGTTTCATACATTGTTATTTTGTTTAGGCATGATTACCATAATGCATGGTGTTCTTTGTTGAAATATTGTACTGTGTTTAAAAATAGAACTTAAAGGTGTTAATCTATTTTGTGTCCTTTAATATTGTTGGCCATGCAGGCCAAAAAATATGTTTTAAGTTGTTCTGTGTTGCCAAGATAATCTTAAATGTTGTTCTTGGTTGCCATGATAACCTTAAAATTAATGGTGATTTATCTTAAAAAGTGTTCTGTGTAGCCAAGATAACATTAAATGGTGTTCTGTTTTGCAGACATAATCTTAAGTTGTGTTCTGTATTGCAAAGATAATGTTAAATGATGATCTGTGTGGTAAAAATAATATTAAATGGTTCTCTGTGTTACAGAGATAACCTTTAATGGTGTTCTGTGTTGCCAAGATAATTGTAAATAGTGTTCTGTGTTGCCAAGATAATCGTAAATAGTGTTCTGTGTTGCCAAGAAAATTGTAAATAGTGTTCTGTGTTGTGGAGATAATCATAAATAGTGTTCTGGGTTGCCAAGATAACCCTAAATGGTGTTCAGTTTGTGGTCAAAATAACCTTTTAATTAGTGGTTTTATATATTGCCAGTATTCCTTCAAATGATACACAAATGTTTTCAAGGTAACATTATTTATTAAATTGTTTCCAAACTTAAGAACATTGATGTTATTGCTATTTGTGGTTAGTACAGTGACTGATCAATAGTTAATTAAACACATCAAAGAAATAGCAAAAAAAAAAAAAATTCATATTTCTGTCTCAGAATGAGAATTATATAATTCTATGAGATTAATGATATGGCAGTGGAATTAGACTCGAGCACATGGGGAAAAGCTTTATTATAAATTTATACAAAATACAAATGTACTAACCTCGACAAGGAAAAAAAAGTGGGATAACTTTAAATGTTTCAAGTACGAATGAATTTTTTTTAAATCGTGGCCAGGCTTTTTTTTGTAACTGAGTTGAGAAAGTCTAGATGCTAAAGAGGTGATTAACCAGCAGCATTATATGAAGACCTCCCCCAATTTGTGATGAATCTAAAGAGAGAGATAAACAGAAAAACAAAAGAAATTGATTGATACTATCTTATACATGAATGACACTATCAGAAAGCTTATCTGCAAACAGACAAAAATGCATTTAACAGAAGATGTAGGGAAGTTTATCTACTATGTCAGTACAAAACACTTGAAATCATCCAAACAGTAATTGACAGGAGAATCCATGTTGTGCTGGAGAGGTGGCAAAAAAATAATTCTGCAGCAGGGTATCCGGTTAAAGATTTCGGTTTTTTAGGGAGTATAACTTAGCACTTAATGTGAAAAAGATTTTTTGTACTGTTTTTGAATTATGTTTATTATTGCCAACTAAAAAAACTGATTTTCCAGGCCATGAAGCTGTCGCCATTTTAATTATGTAACAGAAATTTTGTGGTAAAAAAGTGTTTGGTTGGAATTTCGTTTTTAAGTTTTTTATAGGTTTTAATTTCTACTAGAGTATATAAAAGTCACTTATCATGAAGCTAAGAGAGTGGATCATTGTATGGTTATCATATATTTTACTGGAAGTAATGTTTTTACCTTCAGATAGCATCAATATGAAAGCAAGCTTATAATATTTACAAATCAAAGTGCTGCAGCACTGAATGCGACGGACATGCAACCGGAGAGACATTTAGGCTTTTTTTAGAAAAAAATATAAAATAAAACACAAAATATATAACAGAAAATTTGTTCCATACAAGTTCGAGATTTGTAGAGCAATATATTTTGTGTCCTAATCTGATATAATTCAGATTTTCTACTTTTCAAACATTTAAATACAGAATGAAATTTAAACTTGTAAATCAGTGTCCTTATCGATTTATTCCAAGAAATGATATGTAAATAGAAAAAAAAAACAACGAAATATTTCTTAAATAAAACCATGCAAAATAAACTTCAAGCAAATACATGTGAGAATGTTATTTAGAATTGCTTCGTGTTATAACATAGTGGGCATATAGACAATAAAATATTAAGTCATTTGTACATGTTGTATTTTTATTTCTCTTGGATATGTCTCATTAAAAATATTTTTGGTTAAAATCATCAGCAATTAATAGTGTATTTTTTAGATTTTTTTTTATTTACAAGGGCCAGAGCACATCGTTTTTATTTTAATCTAAATGTCACTTAAGCACCACAGTGTTTAGTTGTCCTTTTCATTTTCACACTAAATTCCATTTTCAACTTGTTTGCTTCTTACAATTGTATTGAAAGTATTGCATGTAAACAAAGTAAGTATCCGCTGGTTTACTACATGTATAATGTGTACAGAAGCAGAATCAATATTTCGAATAGCGAAGTTTAACTCATATCGTGACCTAGAAAAATATGTAAACAAACCACAAGAATCGGAAGTAGAACTGATATCAGAACTTCCTTCAATAAAGATTACCATGAAAGACTACATGGTGGTAAAGTGTTGACAAACTCTCTTGTTACATGCATTTTCAAAAAAATAGATATTTATAGTAACCATCGTACTGTATCTAATTTATTAATAACTGCTGAATATTCAGCTTAGTCACGAAAAAAGTTCTTCTTTTATTAATGCGCGAGTTATTCTAGAGTCACGAAAAACTTTTGATTTGTTGATAATAATGTTTTGTATAATGTAGAAATATTTATTCCTACTAATAATTATTGGAACTTAGAGCTTACACCTGTATTATAGTATAATTTGCTGTCCTACTTTTTCGACAGCGGTAAATCGTTTCGGCAGTAATTTGCATATTGCGCAATAATACTACGGGACTACAACGTTATTATCAATCATATACGTTCATATTTCAACTTGGATAACTTAATTTGAAATTGAAAAGGCTGAATATGGAAGATTTTAAGATATCCCGACAACGTATGGGAGTTTTTAAGGATCAAATTCATGTACTATTTCTTGGGCTGTTAATCGGTTGAGGACACTGCGCGATTGTAGCAGACGAAATCCCATGTGTAGATGACTAAGCTCTGAACGCGCCTGAGGGCGCGTCCGTCGCAAAAATGGGGTCTCTATATGCATTTAGCTTCGAACTACTTACCCTACTTTGCTGTAAGTTCAAATCTTGCCAGGAAAACGGATTTTTTCATGTAAAGAAGCATAGTTATCCGGTAATCCAATAAGTTTATATAAGGTGGTTGTAACTCAGGTGGTGCACCATAAGCCTTCCTCCAATCCCCCCCCCCCACCTTTCCCAGCCCCCATCCTTCCTAAAGCATGGTTATATTTAGTCGGGGTAATAAAATTTCTGCTCCAATAGTTTTGTATAATTATTGTAATTTTGCAATATTGTCATAATGCACACAATTTTTTAATATTATTTAAATTAAAGGGCCTTATTTCTTAGTATGTGATCATACTTTTTGTGCCATATTAATTCATTCGCAGCAAGCGCACAGACAGCATTGCACCATACATGCAACAATATTAATATTTAATTTACATTGCTCATTATATCAGTTTTTATGGTAACATTACAAATGTAATACTGCCAGCAGCTGGTTATATCATTTTACAAGAATAGGAATATTGTGTCTATAAATTATTTTTTCTTAAATTAACCGTCGAAGCCCGCTGGCACTGACCGAGTCTACGTACACAACCAGTACAGACCAAGATCACCCTGTCTGGTTATTGGTCTGCACTGTGTTGCTATACGTGCAGTAAAAATTTTGAAATTTTTTAAATAAAAGTGATAAATCTTAATATTCAGACTGAAAGATAGACATGTCCATTTAAGATATTTAAAGTGGTAAGAGTGAAAGTTATCGACTCTTTCAGAGAGCTAATTAATAATATGTAATAATAATAGTTAATAATTTGAGTTTGAGCCAGATGTAGAGGCCAGAGCTTACCAACTGGACTGCATTATTATAAACTCTTGGTTGGTTGGTTTTTTAGTGTTTTTTTCTCAGTCTTTTAGTATTTTATTGTAAAAATCACATGTCCAAACTGTCCGAATCTGATGTCCAGCTAAAACACGTGTCATCACAGCTGTCACATGTCCACTAATTTATTAATAACTTGTAAAGTGGTGTTAATTACAGGAAATGTGTGGTCTTTTTATGAGAACATTGCATGTTTACTGTTATCATAGTATTTATGGACAAGGATTAATTCCATTTATGTCCATTGATTAATTGATTAATAGATCGGTCAGCACTTCTACTGGACAGTTTTAAAAGCATTGATTACACTGACCATTTGAACTTGGCAAGCTCGATAGATTCTAGGTCTTTATATGACATTCTGAAAGTACGTACTAGCATATTGTTGTTTTTGCTAAAATGAACAGTCGCGGAGATTTAATTCTAGTCACAGTGAAAAAGTTGGACCGCGGGTAATTAATTGATTGTGATGTTGAAAAGACATGGTAATTGATTTGTTTGACCGTTTGGAACCGAAGCTATCATTGTCAACCGACTTCAAGAGTATTGTTGGCAGACAACAAAAGGTTTCCTTATACAAGTTGTTCAAGTAATTATTGGCTTTGTCAAACACTTGGAAATTGTCATTTCTCTAATAAGACTTCTCTGATTTTTTTTGCTCCAATCATCTTATTGTATGTGCACTGGCTGTTCTGAAAATCACACTGTTTTTTTTATTTGTTTGCTTGCGTGTTGAATATTTTTGCGATATTCTATTATAGTTTAGTACTTTAATACTTAATTGAGAATTCAGTAACCATTTATACCAGGTTTTTTCTATTAAATTTTGTGGGAACAGTTTACCCACTACATGTACATCTTGAATGAGAATTTTTAGCAGTTTAATTGTTCAATACATGTATATTTGGGATGGTTGCCAGGATTATTTCTATTAAGTATGAAGACCTTGTCCCCTAGACCATAATTATGTTATGTATACAGCTCCTTAATATTTACCATTGGTTTAAGTGTAAACGTAAAATAAAGAAAAAGATACAATTATCAGAAGGACAATGAAATTGACCCTATATTGACTTAGAAATCAAGGAAATGAACCCTTTTGCTGCCAGAGGGTTATTGTTTTATTGATAACCTATTTGCCAGAGGGTTTTCTAAGAAATTACTATATTATTAATTAATATAATTATAATTATTTGTTATTAGTATTATAATAATAATATATGTTTCCAAATCTGTTAGTATAATGATAATTATTGTCGATGGTATAATTTTCTTTATATTTTTTATTATTTTTATTATTATTATTAATAATTTATTATTATTATCATTATAATTATAGAAACGGCTAAAGCCGTCCATATGGCAAATACGCCGAAAATAATAGGGACGGCATAAGCTGTCCCTATGGCAGTGAAAGGGTTAAACCCCTTGAGTTGTTTTAAAAGCTTAGTATTTAGACAAGTGCACCCTTACCAGGTTAAATATCTAAAATTTACTTGTCCATCTTTCAATCTGGAGACAAAACCGAGTATGGACACCTGTCATCATAAAGGGTTAATTTTGAAGAATGATGTGATGATAATTTACCTCCATGCAGTTACCACAGAGTATTAGCCAAAGGACAAAAGTAAGTCACTATACAGTGGCCAATGAGATCCTGAATGTATCATAACCCAGTCTGTAGCTGTCTGTAACAGGATACAGGTTTTAAATACTGCAGGTCATGTTGGCCCTATGTTACCAGTGTATAAAGTTTCCAGTATTTTTTTTGACAATGATATCATTTCAAACTTTCTGTTCCAGTGGAGAGAGACAAATTATAAACTCTTCCCCATGAATATAATCTTATAATGACTATATCAGTTTCCTTCAAAGTAACTTATACTTTTGACATGTTTCTTTATTATACTTGATGTGTAACTGCAAGGAATGTCTCACCCTCAGTAATATTTTGCTCAAATAAAGAGCAAAAAACAAAGCCATAAAAACATTTTTTTTCTCCCATGATTTGTAGTTCAATATTTACAGAGCAATATGTCATTTTTTTTCATTTTTTATTATTTTTAATGCCATAATAATATGTTATAACAGTTGCAAAGCCATAATGATTTAAAAATTTTCATATTCAGGATTACACTAATGTAATTGCATTTTTTTCCGAATCTTTCCCCACGCACACTTTTTGTCACACTTTAATTGCTTAATAATCCCAATCTTTTCATTTTTTTTGAAGAATCGTCCAAAGACAAAACAATTTCTTATGGCAAATAAATTTAGAAGTTATTTTGATATGTCCGAAGGGAATGCAACAAATGTGAGATGC
Source organism: Ruditapes philippinarum (assembly GCF_026571515.1). Lineage (NCBI taxonomy): Eukaryota > Metazoa > Mollusca > Bivalvia > Venerida > Veneridae > Ruditapes > Ruditapes philippinarum. The sequence continues at coordinate 161,570 of NW_026852001.1, forward strand.
TGGTATTTTAACTATGAAAGAAAATTCACAAAATAATTCCCATTTCCATTATTTAGGATGTTGGATAATTAGTTAGTTTGCAGGAATGGCCATCTTGAGGACAATATTGTATGGTCCTTAATTCAAACAATTTTATTTTTTCTTGATTTGTGTCTGCATTGAAAAATGAAAAGATGGATTAAAGAAAATTCTTGGAGATTTCGTCATGAAATGGCTAATATCATCTCCGTAGAGCATGCAGTAACAAGTTATCTCTGAGTATTAAGAAACAATGGAAGATAAATTGTTACTACACTAAGATGACAAATTAAAGTGTAAAGTATTTCTAATTGAACCCTCAGCTGTAATTGTTAAAATACTTAATTAATGTTTCTGATTAGACCCCATCCCCTTACCCTATTAGTTAACACCCCCTGGTCATTTGTACAAATAAAACTTTTGCATCAAGATTTGTTTGTATTTTTTCAAATATTTTAGTAAATCCACAAAAATATTATGTGTATAATGTTAGATGTAAATATGAATAAAACTAATTGCCACCATGTACAACTGCATATTGTTTTTAGCGGATAACATAACTTTTTTTCATCTCTAATTTATTGACTGTTTCCATTCACAAAAAAGTACATAAAAATAATGTAATATTACGCAATTTGGATGTTTTTTAAATGCAGATTCTGTAAGTGGAGCTGACTATCCCAGTCTCATTGTGTTACATGTTTCTGTCCTTCCCTACAAACATGCTTCATCCATCATGAAAAATCCATGCTACCTTAAAATGTCACTTTGATACACAGTATGTACTCAAAGATCAGTTCAAATAGACAAGAGTGCACTACTGTTTTGAGACTGTTCATGTTTTATTCAGTCTTGATATGTTTGGCCGTATTTTGATACCTATTTTTTTTGTACTCCCACAATGCATTATATTCTAAAGAAAAAGAATTGATGCCTTAATTTTGATGAACAATTCTACGGAGGTTTTAAATTTGAAATTTTCAGCATTTCATGATTCTGCTTCCATCAGTACTAGGGGGAGTGGATGGAAGATTGCATTTATCACTTCTGCCGATGAACAGGCTCAGTCAAACTGAGTCTGCAACATTTTCAATTTTGCCATTTTGGATGTTCTAAAAGATGAGATGCCCTTGAAAAGAGATGACCTAGTAGCTAAAGGTATCAGCCCAATAACCCTTTAAGATCATGCCGGTCACTCTCCTTGCTTATCATGGTGCATCAGTTCACATCCATGTTTATTGTGCCCCTACTTTAGTGGCAGGCATTTAGATTTACCCTTGTTCGTCCTTCCGTCCGTCCGTCCGTCTGTTCTCTTTTGTGTCACACATAACTCAAAAATTATTAGACCTAGAGTCATGAAACTTAACAGGAATGTTGATCAGCATGTGAAGTTGTGCAGCTGGGTATTTTCATGTGGATTTATTCAGTATTTTTAGAGTTATTGCCCTTGACTTAGTAAAAATTTGCAATTTTCAACTTGTGTTGCACGTAACTCAAAAAACCATTTGACCTAGAGTCATGAAACTTTACAGGAATGTTGATCAGCATGTGCAATTGTGCACCTGGGTATTTTCGTGCAGATTTATTTAGTATTTTTCGAGTTAATGCCCTTGACTTAGTAAAAATTTAGAATTTTCAACTTTTAAGTTGCACGTTTAAATTTAAAGTTTTGACTAGAAAATCATAAAAAAATTCACAAGGAATGTTGAAACGATGTTTAGTTTGTGACCTGGGTAAAATTTTGGGGTGGGGTTTTATTTAGTATTTTAAGAGTTAAATTCCCCTTGAAAATTTTTGAAATTTTCCAAAAAAGTGTCGCCCGTTTAAAACCAAAAAAAGGAAAATTTTAAAAATTTGGTCATTAAAACCCTTTGGGGAAAGGGTTTCAAGCATAAAGTTTGGGTTGTGCACCTTTTGGGGTTTCGCTTGTGGGTTTATTCCAAATATTTTGTTGAGTTATTTTTTCCTTGACTTATAAAAAAAAACCCCCTTTCAACTTTTAGTTCTTATTTGTTCCCCTTGGGTGCTTTATTGAAAACAACCAACTTTTTCGGGAAAAAATGATCAAAATACAAAATACAGAAAAAAATTTTTTTAACATCACTGTGAAGCTATGCACCATGGGACTTTTGCAATGTGGATTTTTTTTCCCAGTTTTGTTTAGAGTTATTGCGCCTTGACTTACAGTAGTACATTGTATAAAAATTTGCAAAATTTTAACTTGTTCATGACATAGCTCAAAAAGTATTTGCTTGTAGGCCTGGGAAAGTTTTTTCACAAGAATGTTGAGTAACGCATGTGTAAACTTATGCAACCTTGGGGTTTGCACTTGTGGATTTATTCAGTATTTGTAAAAGTTCTTGACCTGTACTTAGTAAAAAGAATTTTTAGTTTTCAACTTGTGGCCACAATGTAAGTCCAAAAAATATTTGACCCTAGAGTCATAAAGATTAGACAGAACAGTGGCCTGTAGCGGAGACCCCGTGTCCTATGGACACATTTCTAGTTACTTACTGGTTAAAGGGCAGGGAAGCCGAATTACAGAATGGTTGACAACTTAAAAGGTTAATTCTTTGCAAACAAAGAAATTTAAAAAACAAAAAATATTATGTATTGTTTAAATCAAAAGGAATAAATTTTGGTTTTTTTTTTAACATGCAAAATGTCCATTTTTTTGCCCCGAAAAGTTGTGGGAAAATTTAAAAGTGAATTAATGCCCTTTATTTGGGTTTGAAAGAAAATTTAAAATCATTGAAAAGTCCATTGAAAAAAAAACAGAAAAAAAAAGGTTTTTAAAAAAAATTTAAAGGGAAGAAGCTCGCAAGTCATTGCTGTGAAATTTGAAACCAAATAAATGAAACCCATTTTTGGGACTGGTTAAAAATTAATTTAATTTTTCTGTTAATTATTGTTTAAAAAATATTTAATTTAAAAAGAGCATTTTTTTTTGTTTTTCCAAAAATCAAGTTAAGAAGACATTAATTGGAAAATTTTTTTTTGAAATAAAACTATTAAACTAGCGTAAGGGAAAACACAAAATTTGTTCATCGACCCAAGTTCAAATTATTTTGGTATGACGATGTTTTTAAAGTTGAGAGTCTTAATTTATTTACAATGAAGCATGACAAAGTCTTACCTAATTCTGTTATTGTAAAATGACATAGCTACTTGAGTCAGGTTGTCACCCTGTAAGCCAATTAATACAAGTTAATGTTTTTATAACATTGTGCTCTGTAAATAGGGGGGATTGTTCCCCGTCATATTGGTGTTTTTAAATCCACTGTTTTTCTCGTTCAATTATTAAAATCGGCTGCTGTATCAAGTGATGGGTTTTTATTGTAAAACGATGGTGTACTTGAGGGAAGAATCGGTTAATTGCGGAGAATTGTCCGACACTTGTACTTCCGTTTCCTATGTAACCAAAATATCATTTTTTTGCATTTTATAGCTAAAACTGAAAAAAAAAAAAAAAAAAAAAACGCCACACCAATCTGAAAAAAAAATGATATAAATATATTGAATCAGTTTTATAGGAAAATTTGAAGAAAATATTGTGAAAATTAATAATTGACATGTATGAAATGTATGTTTATTGATTTCTTGTTTGTTTTTTCCGTTGTTTTTTTTTATTTATTTATTTTTAGTTTTCTGTGACAAATGAGAATTTGAGTTTCATTTAAAGCATGTTCAGGCAGTTTATACTTTAGGTAAATAGGGTGCTTTTAAAACCAATAAAGTAGTGTAAATACACAAATACATGCACTACAAATTCAAATTAATGACTTGGGTTGAGGTATTAGAAAAACTTAAAGTTCTGCAAATTTGGTTCAATACCAAGCACTTCTGAAAGATTGATAATAAAAAAAAGATTTCCATCTTTAAAAGTCCATATCTCCTGTTTTACATTGTGTTTTTATAGTTTTCGACATTTATTAACAACAAAAATTACCTCAAAACAGCGGGGTCTTATATTATTGGAAGTCAGAGCATTGAAAACACTGATGCTGTTTTGTAGCTCGAAATTGTCAGTCCTAAATTCCAAGAAATCCATATTGACTAAGAAAAAACCAATGCATTTACCTAAAAGATACCTAAAAATTGTAGCTAAAATTTACTAAGAAATATATGTAGATAAAAAATCCATTTGATTCAATTCATTCATACCATTCTTTTAGTAATAATCAATATTTTAGGTTTGTAAAGTTTAATTTGTAAAAATATTTGATTATTGGCCAATTGAACTGTTAATAATTCTGCACTGAGGTTTTTTACATGACGGAACTGAAAATTACTTTTTGACATCAAGGTTTAATTTGATGTAGGTCTAGACCATTAACAAGTGTGCAAAATTTCAGATCATTTGCTCACTCAGTTTTTCAAATTATTTCTGAGTATATTTCTGAATATTTTTGCATATCTTTCTGTTATAAGTGATCTAAAGCTGATCTATAAAAGAAATTCAAATTTTATGAATTAGGCTTTTGGACCTCAGTGGAGTTCCTTTAAGTTGAAGGTACATGTAGTTGTAGAAGACTAAAATGACAGCCATTAAGAAGGCGCTCGAGAATCACTGTCCAAAAAAAGACGGTGTGAAACCTTATCAGTGCATTATTAGGAGTATTGTAATATCGCAGGGGGGTCACTGCTGTGATCATAAAACAATATTGTACCTCATTCCGACAAATTTGTATAAAAAAAATAGCAATAATGTTTCTCGATTTTCACAATAATGTGTCTGATGGATATATAGTTACACACTGAATGCAAGGAAAGCCAATGATTTATTGTCATTCACTAATATAATTTTCATTTGTTAGACAGAATTGTTAAAAAATGTATGTAATTGCTGTATATACAGTGCCAGGGAGCGGAAACGGTTGAAATGTTATCGTAAATGAATTTCCAAAGATTGATGATCTAGCTGAAAACATTTAACAATATTAGTGCCAATATTTACTGACAACACTTACAATCAATGGCTTCTAATGGAAGCAAATTTCGCCAGTTATATCGGTTAAAGCAATGCCTTATATATACGTTTGGGATACTTTCTTGTGATAACCTACTGAAAGGTGCAAGTTTTCTCTCTCTCCAATGGTAACCAAATATCCATTTACTTCATGAATACTCAATTTCAATAAAATTTCCGTTCAGTCAGGATTTGGCGATAAATCTAAGTTATCTAAGTCTCTGATCAATTGGAAGGGGACATAATGAAAGTGTTTCAGATAATAGCTTTAATTACCTCCCTTTTCTAAGATTTCCCTTAAAAACATATAAAAAAAATTCTGAAAAGGGCAAAATGTTGAAAGCTAAAGAAACTTGTTTATTTTTATTGAGCTGCTTATATAGTTTGTTTGATTGTTTAATTGGGTTTTATGTCACACCGACACATCATAGGTTATATGGCAACGTTCCAGCTTTATTGGTGGAGGATGACTTTAGCTGCCCTTCCGTGCATTATTTCAGTCACGAACGGGTATCTGAGTAGATTCACTGACGTTCTGTAAGCTAGCTGGATAGCTTCCTCACAAGAAAGAATCCAAAGTCCCAGTCAGAATTCAAACCCCCAGCGGTAAGCGACAAGTGGTTTGAAGTCAATAACCTTAACCACTCAGCCACAGACGCATCAAGCTGCTTATAATATTATAGAAACACATATGAAATTCTAGGAACAGTTTAAATAAGAATTATTTGGTTTGACTTGAAAACTAAGAACACAAGATCTTTGTGTTGAATTGGTGAAAAATGCAACTCATTGTTTTATGTTTTAATAACTTGCCTAAATATGAATTTCTTACTTTTTATTTTTTAAGACATAAATTTTGAGGAAAGCCTGTATTTGACCTCCCTAAATAATTTTCTGTTGTTTTTTTTCTTTGTTAAAGTTAAAACATTTTTTATTTAAAATTTTATTATGCTGTAAAAAGCCCCATGTCCAAAAAATCTAGAAATCCCCTTGATAAATGAACTTTAGTGATGTTACCAAAAAATTTAAACCAAACCATTTTTAATGGTACACTTAAAAAACAACCCTTTTGAAACAGAAAAATTTGAAATTTATCTTGTAAATGAGGCATGTATAGACTGCAGTTTGAGATTATCTCCTATACAAAGTGCATGTTTTCAGCATCATTAGATACTGTATCATGTTCTACTAAATTCCAGGCACATCTTGTGGGCCATCATGACTCAAGATTTCATGTCTGTTTGATAACAATTTAATATACATTAGACTAGAAGACTTGCAAGGGATCTATCGCAGCATTGCTTCTGTGCTGTGTTTTATCTTAAAATTAAAGTTTCCTATCAGATTAAAGATTTCATATTGACAGCTCAATGTAACATTCTTGTGCATCTGAACAGGCCCAATCAAGCAGGGCTAGTAATATTTTCAGTTTGGCCATTCAAAACTGGTACGACAGCCTAAAAGGTTTTCATGACTTTCACTATTTTAACTTCATATTCCAAAGCTTATTTTTGTTAAGTTTCTGTTCAGAGTAGTACTGAATGATGAAATACATTCTTGCATACTCTCAGCCAATTGTTATAGTGTTCATTGAGTCTTTACCACCTAATGCTAGGAAGTGGTTATACAGGGCTCCCATATGCATTCTAAAATTAACCCTAGTTAACACTGTACTGGTATACAGCCCTGGTGTGCCCCAGTTTGGTCAACAGGGCCCACAATGGTAGTAGCGGTCCCAGTTTGGTCAATCGGGACCACAATGGTAGCGAAGCCATGAAGAACCATATTGAATCGAGATAAACTGTGTTGAGTGGTTCCTGGTGGTGTTTAGAATTTTAAAACAACCAGGATTGCTGGGGAGCACAAAGGGACACCAGGTGGGGGTCTTCCTTCACTAGTATTGCTGGAATTAAGTCACTGTAGGACTATAACACTGTGATGATGTGACATTAGATTCAGCTAAACAATATCTCATCAACATTTTAGACCTGTTTATAGCTATGTGTGGTATCTTGAAGGTCTACTGGCATTCCTTCACCATTTAAACCTTAGGTTTAAGTTACCATTTGATCTTAATTTTGTTGGCTTTTCTTTCAATGATGATGCATTACAGGTAGATTAAATCAAACAACAGTTTTGGCAAGCTTTCATTTCAAGAATTTAAAACATCTTTTATTTGTACTGGCAGTGGCAGTGGTTAAAGTGGCTATAAAATGTATATATCTTTTTAGTGAAATGTACCATTTGCTTCACATGTGTGCTGACTGTGGTCTGTTAATAATTATGAAGATCCGATATAGGTTTAGAAACATTTTGATATAATTTGTCACCTAACTATGTTATAGTAATCATCTTGCATAGATGTGCAGCCTGGAAGTAGGCAATATCTGTTAGCAGTGGCCAGTAATTGTCTTTGTCACTGAGGCTAGAAAAGAGAAATTAAAGTGATATGACCTGTTGATAAACTGCTTTTAAATGATATAATTATCTGTGCATAACTGCATCAGAATCATAATTATGCAAAAATATGGCACAACAGAAAGAAAATCTGTATTATATACAAATATATAATGGTGCTACAGTGATGGCATAGCCATTACGTTACTATATTGTATAATGGGTCCAATATGAAGACATTTTGAATAAAAGTAAGACTAACTTAATCTAAGTTTTGCATTTTGCTTTCATGGATTCTGTGCAAGGCCCTTTGTTGCCATTTGTTATGTGGTCCTCGCATAGCAAAACAATACTCGATCTTTGTCAACTGCAAGTTTGAGATCAAAATCAATACCTGTATGATAACCTCATATAGTCATAGAAGTGGATAATAATTTCTCTTCTCCAAAAAGTTCAAGTGAATTTAATTGTCTTATCAAACCTTTAGTTTATAGGGGAGCAGTGGCCTTGTGGTTAAGGTGTCTGCCTCTCAACCCTGGGAACATGGGTTACAGCTCTAATTGGGTCACAACCATGTTTATTCATATGACACCAGTACTGGTTGGTTCCAGGAAGTGATTAATATAAAATGCAAGAACTTGTTTCAAACTTAAATACCTAAACCTTTAGTTTGCTGTACCACCTTTCTTAGCACTTACATGTTTTGAGTACATTGTTTATACATGTAGTTCTACTATTATTTTATTCTTATTCTAATTCTTTGGTGTCATTAATCGGTAATGTGTTTCTAGTGGTGTGTCTATGACTTTATAAAATGAATGTATTAACTGATAAACTATTTTCTGATTACAGGTTTGTGTTGATTGATGTAAAAATGTCACAGTGATGGTGAAGATAGGAATGTTACAGATTATCCATTCCCTAGAACATCGTAGTTGTTAACAATACACAGTAAGTTTATCTTCTCTTTGTATCTTTAATATCATCCACTATAACATCAATATTAACCAATGATGGATTCATATGTAATGGACTGGTAGTCCTGAATTTGTTGTGGAACTGTCCGAGTCTATTGTTATTCTAATGGGTTTTCAATAGTCAAGCAATGAACATTTTAAAGGAACTCCACCAAAATGACTGTTAAGATGTAAGATGATGGCACAGTTATGAATCTTGATAAGAAAGAAAAACATTTGGAAGCAGTGAAAAAACATTTTATGAAAATTGCAAACTTGGTTTAATTGGGTCTGTTCATGAGAGATAATGTAAAAATGCAAAATCTCTCACACTCCCTTGCACTGGCTTATTTAGCGGCATTCAATCTTCGACACTACAATGCTGAAAAGCTGGCATTGCTCAGTATATTGATGGAATTATGAGGTTTGTCTTAAAACACCAGCCAGTGTTCAAAGAGTTACCCTTCCCCCACATCACTGTGTGTTTGAATCTTGTCAGGGACTTTGGATTTTTTCATATGAAAATTTAGCTATCCAGCAAGATTAAACAAGGCGGTGTTTCTACACAATAATGTGCCTGAAATGATGCACAAGGCAGTTTTCCTCCATCAGCAAAGCTGTCAAATGGCCTAAGTGTTACTATAAAAAAAGATCAGGTGATAATTAATGCTATTTCTGGACATATGAATTGATATCTTTAAATTCAAAATATACTTTAAAAGCATGGAAAACGAAAAGTTAAGTCCAAGTCATGATGGAGGACAATTTTATTGATAAAAATATTGTAAAGTGTAGAATAATAAAAAAAAAAATGTTTCTTGATTTCTTGACAACCTTCAGTAGCATTTATCATCAATGATTGTATAATACCAATATAATGGAAGGAATTATGTGATAATAGGTTGTATTTAAACAAACCATGATTAGTTTCTCTGCAATTTTATTATAGTAATTATTAGAAAAATTTTGCAGTGGCTGTATGCCAGAATCCAACCAATATTTAAACTGAAAGAAAAAAATAGTTCTAAAGATAAACTAATTTAGTACTCTAGAACCTGGTAATAATTTAGTATAATAGAACCTAGTTATGGTAATACTCTGATGATTGCAAATGTATAGTAATTTGAAATTGAAAGTTTTTTTCACTGATTACGAAGAACTATTTCTGAAAATTCTTGTGATTTTGTAATTGCCGAATGAAAAATGAAAAGAGGCAGAATGTAACAGAAAGTGTGAGGGGGGACCTTGTGGGTCATGTAGGTATGTAGTGGCAGTTTAGCGATATAGCGATAAAGTAAATCTATATCATTAGGGAAAATGTAATGTCTTAATTGAATTTAAAGCATCATTACTTGGGCTATTTAGGCAACCATTACTTCTGGTGGGAGAATAGAGAAAAAACAACAGCAGGGGCTTATTAAACAGCTTCTCCACCATTAAATAAACTTTGGAGTAGTTTTTTTTTATTATTCTTCAGTTATTAGAGTACAAAAACTCATTAAATCAACTTTGTTGTATTTTCATTCTTTGGTTATGAGAAAACTAAAAATAATATTTCTTGCTTTAACTTATATACGGTATTCTAATTTTGTGAAAGATTTGTGAATTATAGCTAGTGATAAGAAAATTAACAACCTTATTTTAAGCTGAATTGGATGATTATAAAAAAGCACGTTTTCAGTAAATGAGAGTTATACCCATGAAATAAAAACTTAATTGATATATAAGACAAAGCCAATAAATTTATTGATACAAAGTATATGAAATAAGCTTATATGGAAGATAGATATGATTATATGAAAATATACTGTGATGAATTTGACCATAATGAATTGAGAAATGAATTTTGCCATCATGAATATTATTGAGAAATGAATTTTACCTTAATGAATTGAGAAATGAATTTTAATGCAATGATAATGATGTGCAGGCTAGCCTGAATCCAGTTGATTTGGTCAGGATGCATTGATTTGCAGGCTACCCTTAACCCAATTGATACTGATTAGGCTAGCCTAAATCTGATTGATACTCGAAGCTAAGTTCAGTTACAGCATTAATTCACTATAAGGGGTAAAACAAAGACAGAGATAGTGATGTCATCATAGAGTTTAATCAAATTTAACATGGAGCCCTTTGTTTCTTAAGAAACCACTTCAAAAATGTAATAACAAAAAGCAATTTGTCTCCAGCATGCATTATAGTACAATCATGGGACCACGAATTTTGAAAAAGAATTGTCATAAAAAACAGTAATACATAGGATTGTTTTCCATAAAGTTGTCTCCTATATCTTCTCTTTATGATTTCTTTACGCACAAATTCTATTGAAGATTGTATTTCTTGGCAATCTATCATTTTTTTATCCTATTGAAATCATACGGCGGCACACAAAATAAAGACAAATACTTATATATTTATTGATCTGTCTTGAATTTGAACTCGAAACAACCTCATTCGTCTTTCTATATAGACTCGAAGCCCAATAGAATTTGGGGCGAGATTTACATAATTTTATATTGTATTCTACAATATTGTATTACTGTATTAGATATAGGAACTACAAGCAGAGGCGCCTTTGTGGCCTGGCATATTGCTTTTTTAACAATTTTGCATATTGCCTTTTCAGCAATTGGCTTGGATATATTTTTATTCAGGGAGACAAAAGGCTGTGCGACCCTCCAATTATGATTTTTAAAGTGATTTTCTTGGTAACATTTCCAATAATTTGTTGAATTGCCTATTCCAAACTAGAATGATTGCAATTCTTCCTCAAATTAATCTATAGGTAACCCTTTTACCCTGGTGATCATTTTTATGCCCCCACAGAGTGGGAGCATATAGCGTTGCACTTGTCCGTCCGAGTGTCCGTCCGTCTGTCCGTCCGTACGTCTGTCCGTACGTCCCGAAATCTTGTGAACGCAACTCCTCTTAAACCGGATGGCAGATTTTGCTTAAACTTCCAGGGATGAACAACCTTAATGTGTAGATGGTAGTAAAGGAAGGAATTTTTGCTGCGACCAAATTTAACAGAATTATGGCCCTTTGTTGATTTTTTCACTATATACTATGTAGAAATTTTGTGAACGCAACTCCTCTTAAACCGGATGGCAGATTTTGCTTAAACTTCCAGGGATGAACAACCTTAATGTGTAGATGGTAGTAAAGGAAGGAATTTTTGCTGCGACCAAATTTAACAGAATTATGGCCCTTTGTTGATTTTTAGTTTTCAACTTGTGGCACATGTAGTCCAAAAAATATTTGACCTAGAGTCATAAGATTGACAGAACAGTGGCGTGTGGGGGCATCCGTGTCCTTTGGACACATTTCTAGTTAATGCTGTAAATTCTTTGGAATAGTCCATTGTTAGATTAATCCCTGATCTTCTGGAATAAAAAGTTAACAGCATTTGCAATCAGTAAAGAGCCAGGCCAGCTTGCACATATGCAAAAATATCACCAGGCTGTGTACAGTTGGCTAACAAACTTTAAAAAAATGTTCATCTTGATACACCCAAAATTAACATTGACAAGTTACAAAGATAAGAGCTGGACAAGCCCATTTTAAAATTTCAACATGTTAATACCTGTTTGATGGATTTCACTGCATGGAATTGCAGACTGTCATGGTCCTGTTCTGGTCCGTGACCTAAGCCTTACACCATTGCAGCAAGCTGTCAAACACCATTGCAGCATTAGCTGTCAGAGCATTTTTTTTCAGTCTGGTTTAATGCATAAATGTTTCTGAGCATTCATTTTATAATGGTACAATTTGTTTTATACAAATTTTACTTTATTTTTATACAACATGACATGGTATTATTTGGCTTGTCAGTCTGGTTTAGTTTGGATTGGTTCCACTTTGACTGTGATACAGATATATGTGCTTGTTTTGGAAGATGTTTCTCTTCTTATTGCCCTTATCAAGTTGTGATGAGAAATGTTTAGGACTGAGCATTTGCAGCTGGTCAAAAATGCTGAGAACATGTTCTTCACTAGCATTACAATCAAACTTGCCAAAATGCTCATTGATTACAGTACTCATTAATTTGATAAGAGTTTTGACATTGACCTTGTATGGTTTGGAGAGAAAACAGCTTGATTTTAAAGGTATTATTATGTTTAAAAATTTTAAAAATTAACCCAAAAACAATGCTTTACTGGATATATACTTTGTTCATTCTTTCCCTTAATCCTAATGGAACACAGTTATTTCTTTTTGGCAACATCTTGCAACTGTGTTGTGGTCTTTAACAAACTGCACTGATGTTCTTTTTTTGCAACATGATGCAATGTTGTTGTGTTCTGGCAACATGATGCAATGTTGTTGTGTTCTGGCAACATGATGCAATGTTGTTGTGTTCTGGCAACATGATGCAATATTGTTGTGTTCTGGCAACATGATGCAATGTTGTTGTGTTCTGGCAACATAATGCTGTGTTGTTGTGTTCTGGCAACATGATGCAATGTTGTTGTATTCTGGCAACATGATGCAATGTTGTTGTAATCTGGCAACATGGTGCTGTGTTGTTGTGTTCTGGCAACATGATGTAATGTTGTTGTGTTCTGGCAACATGATGCAATGTTGTTGTGTTCTGGCAACGTAATGCTGTGTTGTTGTGTTCTGGCAACATGATGCAATGTTGTTGTGTTCTGGCAACATAATGCTGTGTTGTTGTGTTCTGGCAACATGATGCAATGTTGTTGTGTTCTGGCAACATGATGTAATGTTGTTGTGTTCTGGCAACATGATGCAATGTTGTTGTGTTCTGGCAACATGATGCAATGTTGTTGTGTTTCTGGCAACATGATGCAATGTTGTTGTGTTCTGGCAACATAATGCTGTGTTTGTTGTATTCTGGCAACATGATGCAATGTTGTTGTGTTCTGGCAACATAATGCTGTGTTGTTGTGTTCTGGCAACATGATGCAATGTTGTTGTAATCTGGCAACATGGTGCTGTGTTGTTGTGTTCTGGCAACATGATGTAATGTTGTTGTGTTCTGGCAACATGATGCAATGTTGTTGTGTTCTGGCAACATAATGCTGTGTTGTTGTGTTCTGGCAACATGATGCAATGTTGTTGTGTTCTGGCAACATGATGCAATGTTGTTGTATTCTGGCAACATAATGCTGTGTTGTTGTGTTCTGGCAATATTGTGCTGTGTTGTTGTATTTTGGCAACATGATGCAATGTTGTTGTAATCTGGCAACATGGTGCTGTGTTGTTGTGTTCTGGCAACATGATGTAATGTTGTTGTGTTCTGGCAACATGATGCAATGTTGTTGTAATCTGGCAACATGGTGCTGTGTTGTTGTGTTCTGGCAACATGATGCAATGTTGTTGTGTTCTGGCAACATGATGCAATGTTGTTGTATTCTGGCAACATAATGCTGTGTTGTTGTGTTCTGGCAACATGGTGCTGTGTTGTTGTATTTTGGCAACATGATGCAATATTGTTGTATTCTGGCAACATAATCCAATGTTGTTGTTTACTGGCAACATGGTCAACTGATGTTTCATTGGCAATAAGTCGTAAAGTTTCTGTTTTTCTGTCCCGCCCTACAAAATTTCTTATTACACTTAAATTTCTTATAATTTTTTTTATTCACAACAATGGTATTGTACATTATGACAAGTGTTTTGTAATGGTGAAGTAATAACACTGGCAGACATTCTATTAATTCTTTAATTTCAAAATGGGTAAAAAAGTGTATGAGGGGATGAATATGAAATTATAAAAAGTGAGAGAATTCATGAATATACGGAGAAAAAAATGGGGAAAGGTATAAGAGCATCAGCTCAATTTCTGTTAAAGAGGAAGGTGTAATTTTATGAAATTTATTGGGTTGAAGTGTTTTTTTATTATGAAAAGGAAAAAAAAACACCATTGCTGATAGATCGTGACTGAAAACATACTTCATTTTATTACATAACTGGAAATAAAAACGATGTAGTTTTAAAACAAGTTGTTTTTTTTTCCACCTGATAGATTCAGTGTATATTAAACTATAAAACATGGGTGATATTTCAGAGAGAAAGTTTGAAGTACAAGTTTGAAAGTTTTAGATTTTAATCCAGCAGCGTTTTATATTGCTTCATGTAAAAGCTTGCCATTAAGCTGTTGTTTCAAACAATAAAACATGCCGTTAAATTTTGAAATATTAAATTGTGTTTCTCGTATAAAATTTTGATGAAATTTAATTCTTGTTTTAGTGGTATAAGAGGTGATGTCTATAAATTCAGAGTGCAAGCACTTAAAGTTAAAAAAAGCAATACCAAAAAATAAAATAAAAAGCAGTATGATATGATAAATGAGCCGCGTCACGACAAAACCAACATAATGGGTTTGCGACCAGCATGGATCCATGCTGTTCGCTTACAGACCCTATAACAAGTAAAGACACTGATAGCGAACATCATGGATCCTGATCAGGCTGGTCTGGATCCATGCTGGTCGCAAACCCATTATGTTGGTTTTGTCATGACGTGACTCAAATGTTGGTTTGGTTTTTTTGTTGCTTTACAGTTAATGAAAAAATCCTGCTAAGCTTTGAAAGCCTGTCAAGTTATAGCGGGATATATGAAATAGCAAGATATATTAATACAGAATTTAATATAAAAGTAATGAATTCTATAAAAAGAGATAAATATATTGATGTTCTTTTGTATTCCAGATCATAGATCACACGATATATATACTGTTATGTAAAGGACCGAGAATCGAAAAAATTCCGAGTAATAATTCATCCGACTTTGAGACTATACATAATTTACCGCACTTGAGGAATTTCAATTAACTTAATGAAATAGCAAGATGGAATTGAAATGAAAACTTATTCATTTTGTCAACATTTATTAAAACATTCATCATTACACTTTTATCGACCCTCGTGTTTCCGCAATTTACTTAATTTCATGATTTTAAAGTTTTTTCATGTAGGAAAGATTTTTTTTCCGATCAGACCATGATTGCGCTCTAATATTATATCCAATAAAACTGCAAACAAACAGTACATAAACCATAATTTCTGGTCGGTTCATTTTTATCGCTCCATCAGGAATTTCAACAAGAACAATAAACTTGTTGTAGTTTATTGCCCGTCAATGTTTGCTGCCGTGTGTCCGTATGGTATAATATATATTCTTTATATTAACCATGGTACATGTTTTATGTCTTTTCTTGGCATCATCATTATTTTTTATGTCATAAAAGACATATTTTATAGATATAATTTTATATATTTGTCAATATACAAAAAGAAAATAAATGTATTGCAGTTTCAATAGAAAATATTTAAACACGCTTTAATGGACAAAAATCAAAACTTATTAAAAATTGCATATCGTCTTTCAAAAATTTGTATATATATTTTCTAGATCCACCTGATCCGAATAATCTATTTTTTCCTTTTTGTAATTTATTCCATCTCCGTATAATCCGCAACATTTAATTTTTTACATTTTTTTCTCTTTTCTATTTCATCTGCATAAAAATCAAAATTGAATTCCGAGATATTATTATGACAAACATTGGCATATTTTACCTGAACTGTTGATATAGTTAGGTTCCAGAACAGTTTCTATAATAATAAAAGTAGATAATTTATTATACAATGTGGTTTTATTTATACTACATATCATAAACGTATTGCCTCTAAATACACAAACTGTAGGGTTTACCAAGAGTAAAGCAATTGGCAATGTGATAGTTTATGTTTGATAGAGAGGGCCGTCTTCCTGAAACTCTAGAAATTACGAGGATATGAGAAGGTATGAGTTGTTTTCCGGAGGACCACCAGTAACAAATAGGCAATAAAAGATAATTATATCTAGTTAACGGAAGAGCCTGGCATTCCGAGACCTGCTACAAGGTATGTACGTTTTGAAAGAAACATGAAATAAACACATGAAATAAACATAGTTTTGCCAGCTGTCAGATTAATGTCAAAACACTAACAACCTGCGCCCAGCATGTGTTACCTGCTTCGTACCAGTACATTCACATTAGAAATAAACACATATAGATTTGTTCTTTGTCATGGAAGAATCCTATGCCTTATGTTTGTTTGTTTGTTTTTCCATCAATGTCATTTCACTTTTTACTTAGAAACATAGAACTATAAGTCATGCTAAATTCTTGAGTATGTTGCTGATGTCTTCTTTTGTTTGGATTCAGACCCACAATCCCTTGATTAGAAATCCAATGCTATAGCCCTTCACAACTGTCTTATAATGGGTTCCTCTTCTAGAGTGTCTTTACAGACTGTAATATGTTATAAGGTGTGTGAGCTCTTGTAGAAAGACAGTTTGATGATGTATGTTGTGACTGTAAGGACTACTAGCTTGGCTCTTCTTCCATATTGACTTGAGCCTTCTTTTTAGGCCCTTCTTGGGCACATTACAGTTATCTTCTCTTGGCATCACCAATCTAATTCTGTATGAAAATTGCCACTTTGTGCTACAGAACTGAATTTTAAAGGGCATTTGACATTGGTCATGTCAGTATGCCATATGGCTTTATAAATTTTTGCTATATGGTGCCTGTAAAGATGAAAGGACCCTCATTGAAGATAGTAACTAGTAGTATAACAAACAGAAATTTACTACAGTTGAATTTAAATGAGTTAATCTGTAAGGAAATGCACCTTTAAAAAGTGGTCTTAACGACAGGGCTTCAGACAGCACTACACATGTATCAATTTCAACATGAGTCAATTTCGTCTCGGGTATCATTTGTCTTCCTGACTTTGGTGTGTTCGAAGCAAATATTTATAATAGTGCTTTATTTGCAGATGCATAATTTTGCCAAGAACAAACTGAGGGGGTACTCCTAAGAGTTTTATTCCATTGATAATGATGTTCACAAACAACTTTGTATCCAGCATATAAGACTGAAATGAAAGTTTAGCAATACTGAAACATTTAACTATATTTCAATCAAAAACTTGTCAGAGATAATAATCACTTTTTCATACAACTTCAATTAAAAATGCTTGTTGTTTTTTTTTACAAACTCAAACATGGTGGGCAAAAAAAAACGCAAACAGATTGTGGAATATGTTGAAGCTCAGACCAAGTTACGAGACCGATATATCATTGGCGCCACTCTTTTACACAACTGTCATATGTTGAAATAGGTTGATGCTGATATATGGACCTATCATTGACATACTGTTACGTGTATGAATTTTTTATTCACTTCTACAACTGATATACGGGAGTTGATGAAATTGTCTTCTGCTTAAAAGTTACTGCATCACTGAAATGCTGTTATAACTAATGGTGGCTCTTTGACATAGGGGCAAAAAATGTTATATTTTAGAACAGAGACTAGGTTTTTTTTTTCTTCGCACATTTTGAATAAGCAAAATGTGACAAGTGTATTTCTTAATAGTTCCATGAATATTTCTGGCTTTTTTTTTGTGCCACCTTGAAAATGTTGACATATAGGGGTTACTTTTGTCAGCGTTGGCAGCGACTGTGGTGTCCCCTTAGACTTGTCCAAAGCGAAAATCAGTCACTATAGGTCAGATTGACTCCAAACTTAGAATGCATGCTTTTTTTAAATGACCCGAGGTGCAGAGTGCAAGAATTGTTACTCTGCACTTCTTATTTTTTGAGTTATTGCAACCAAGGAATCATGAGTTCAAGCAATTCTTGGGTCATATCCATATTCAAAGAAATATTAGAGTTGTTCGAACAAGCTTCATGAGCCTTCTTTACAATCAAGCAAAAACGAATATATTTCAAATAATAAATATGTCTTCATAATAAATTGAAATATGAAACTGTTTAAAAATTTTCCAATAAAAAAGTAAGTGAAAGACACCTCATTATTCTATTTTTCTAGAGCGTTACTGGAAATAAATTCAGACACAAATGTTGTGAAATTATCTCTCATCTCCATTATTTCATTTATAATTTGTTTCACTAATCTGTTAAAGAGATGTTTATGATCGTAGATTACATTTTTTTCCACCAATATTTTGTCTTCCTAATTTTCGGTCTTAAGATTTTAATTATGGGTGTTGCGCAAGTTTGTCCGCCATTTCGATAATGTAGAAAATACGTAGCCCATAATCTATTGCATTATGTGAGGGTTTTATTTTGACATGTTGATACTAGAGTAGGATGATAGAGTAGAATAAGGCATGTCGGTTCAGCCCGCGGTAATTGATAGCCACCCATTAGTTCGGTACATGAATCTTCTACAAAACCCGAAACCTTGTTTACATTAAGCTCCGTACAGTCAAGTTCTCTGAGATAAGTTTTCATAGATTTTCGAGATTGCCTAGAAAATGTTTACAGAATTCTCTAAGATAGGATCGGAAAGAGAAAGGAAAGGCTTTTCTAATCTTAAAATATTTCTGATAGTTAAAGTATAGACACTGTTTTGTATGGTTTATGCCATACGACAGTAAAAGTCATGAGAGATGATTTTAGAAGATATCCAAACATAAGTACAATTATATTTCCTCTTTCACTGAAAAAGATAAACATCAAAGACGGTAATTTACTGGATGTCTACAGATTTGAAAAATTTTTAAGGCATTTTTTATATCATTTTACAAATACAGGCAGGTATAATCCATGTTGAGGGTTTCTGCATTTAAGATAAGGCTCTGTAAATGTGTCCTGTTCGAAGTTAGGGTAAAAATTGAGTGGCTGATCAGCAGAGTGTGGAGAGATAATCAGAATCAGACATGGGTCAGCCTCAGTCATCTGATATCAGCTTGTACCTGAGGTCAGTATGGGCTTATCAGACTGAACATCTGTGATATATGATTATATAGTCTAACAGATTATCTGTGTAATAAACTTCAATTGTCCATAACATTACCTGTCACACACCTTCTGTCCTCCCTCTTTCCCGCCCCCAACTCCTCAAATTAAAACTCTTAAGTTGTATGAGTATATGCTAATTATACAATACTAAAACTTGGAATACCATACCGTGGTTCTATAGTCAGAGAAACATCTTCTCCCCTTAATAGTGAATAGATCTGAACCTTGACATACTCTATATTATAGAGCAATGTAAATTAAACTCTCAGCTGATATTCAGTCACGGTCCCTGTTGGATGCAAAATGTCACAGGATAAGAAAAATGTGCAGCCTGATCCAGACTCGAAACCAGGACCCTCAGAATACCATACCATGGCTCTACAGACTGAGCTATCCAGCTGCTTTTACATCTTCTCCCCTAAAAAGTGAACAGTTCTGAACCATGACAATAATTATGATAGCGAAACTGACATCACCGCTCTAAATGCATCATTTTCACCAATATACATATATTGTACTTCATGTTCTGTTTTTGATTTTGTTGGTTTTTTTAAACCCTCGATTCTTTCATTTAATAAAAAGCCAGCTTGATCCTAAAATTCTGTCGATCTGAAAGAACAAATAAAATTAGTCAATAGATAAACTGTACAATGAATGCAAAGTTATGTAATATTTTTAAATACCTAAATAACACTTTTACAGCTTTAGGGAAATAATAATGGCTTTTGTTAAATTTCTAAAATATAAATTTAAGTTTTCAAATTTGCATGATTATTTAACACTTTATTTTACTATGCAGCTCATATTTATAATGAAAGCTTTTGACTTTACAATGCTTCAAATTTTTGGTGTACTTTTAATTATACAAAAGATATAGTGAGTTTCAAATTTTCCCTTCAGTTCTGAAAACATAATCTATTTTCAAAACAAAAAAGTATGAAAACGTTTAAAATGTTTTCATTAGTTTGAGACAGTAATATGATTTTCTGATAGTTTATAATGAAATCTTCACTTCTTATGATTGGCATACACAGTAATTTTCAATTTAAATGATAATTTTAATGTATATTGTAATTTAGATACGGCCACCATGTTTCGGCATGTTGCAATATATAGCCTTCGATTGACAAATGCTGAAATATTGTCCCTAACACTGTTACAAATTTGATACTTCGTTTTTACTGCAAGTGTCTAATATATGAATAATTAAGTATTATGATGTTTCTTTTAGCTATTGTACAAAAGTAGTTATTTAGAGTCGAAGGTAATGTTTAAAAGTTAAATGTAAACCATAAAAATTTTCTTCTGAAGTGTTTTTAAGCTCAACTGAGCTCAAAGTGTGTTGAGGTGAGCTTTTGTGATCACCTCATATCTTGTAATCTGCCAAAAGCTGACAGAAATTATACTGATATGTGATTGATATTTTTTTCTTCCTTTTTACTTGGATGCACTATTACACTGTTACAGCCTGGGTTTCTTGTTTTTGATTCAAGGATATCTTGTTTTGATTATGGACATCATAATATCTTTCTTCTATGAGAAATCCTTTGTTTCAGAGATACATCAGAAACCCGATTTAATGCGATTGGACCCCAATATGAGCATTATAACGGAGTTGCAGGGTACTTAGGTCATTCTTTATCATATTTTTTGATGTACAAAATCATTGTGAAAGAAATGCAAGATTTTGAAAGTCCCCCCACACTTCTTTTAAATAGTTATTTATATCTGCTTTTACATGCATTCAATACACCCTCATTAAAGTTTATTCAGAAATAATGAATACTCCTGTTTTTTATTGAAGCGCTATCAAATTTTCTTCACAAGCTAGAACAATAGTGTGAAAATATCTTAGCAAATTCCAATAGAGTAATTACAAAACATTTAATTGTTCACTTGAACACCTTTAAACCAAATATGGCATGTTAATGATGAAAGAAAGTCGGGAGCGAGTGTGAGAAGAGGGAGAAAAAATGGGGAGGACGGGCGTTTCATGTTGAATTAGATACTCTAAATTGATTTGTCATCGCAAAAAATGTGTAAGATAATAGTCCCAGAGGTAAATATGATGCATACTGTAAGTTAGCATGGCATTGTTTATTGCAGCATTGTCATTGTATTGCATTTGGTGAGTTTTCGACACTTTGCGCGTTAATCAGAATGGAGGGTGTTGCTGAGGAGTTTACAGATGGCTTTAACAGGCTGTCGGGGAAAAAAAGTCGTGCGATTTATAGCTAACTGTGAAAGTTTTCAGAACTTGAAACTTATATTTTTTAAATTTTAATGATTTGAATTGTTTATTGACTTTGATTAAATGGCAGTATAACAACTCAGTGTTGCATTCAGTTTAATGGTCGCTGAATCAATATAGATTATTTGTTTGTGGTTGAAAGATACAGAATTGTTTTAAGTTGAATAATAGTTTTGTTGTTGGACCATTTGAATAATACAAATTTTGTTGTTTCCAGTCGAATAGTCAGATTCTTCCTTTAGTATAGTTAAATAGTTTTCAATGAACAATAATCGGTGCTTTATTCTTTAACTGTCGCTACTACCTTTGTTTAGAATTTTACAATTAAAATCTACCTTTGTTCAGAATTTTACAATTAAAATCTACCTTTGTTCAGAATTTTACAATTAAAATCTACCTTTGTTCAGAATTTTACAATTAAAATTTGTTCAGATACATCACTGCATAATGTTATGCAATTATATCAGTTTAAATCATGTTATGACCATTTATTGTGTTCTGTTTGTTACTGTTTATTTTCAATATTAATTTGGCGCATTATTCTTAAAATCTTTAATTAGCCTGCTGACAGCAAGTACGTGATTCTAACAATGTGACCAGTGCAGACCAAAATCAGCCAGCACATCCTCGCTGTCTGAATCATGGTCTGCCCTGTTCACAGTATTCAGTCAGTACATATTTTGAAATTTTCCCTATGTATAATGAATGGTTTTGCCCAGATTGAAACATGGATAAGTTGATTTAAGATATATTGCGAGGGGTTGGGTAAGTAATGAGCCAAAATGTTTCTTAAACTGAGTTTTGTTTCATGATTTGTGGTATAGAGACTCAATTATGTGTCATGGTGTCATGAAGTAGTTATGGCCCTTTAGTCTCTTTATATTGTGATTTCATGATTTCAAAAAGTTAATCCCTTTAATATCTTTATTTATATTGTCATGTCATGACTATTATGAAACTATGGTCTTTTAAAATGTCTCTGTATTGTATTTTCATGATTTTTATGCAACCAAACCCATGTCTTCTTTTAGGTCATTACAACCTATGGTATGATTTTGCTTTTACCAAATCCGTGGCCAGTTCCCCTGCTTAGCTTAACAGGGAGAGCATTGTCTTTGTAATCTAGGGGTCACTGGTTTGATCCTATGGTATGGCACAATTTTTCCAAGACATAATGGATCTCAAACATTTAGTCTTATGGTCATGAATAATTGTTTCACATCACTGATTCAAAAATCATCGAGATTAGTAGTCAGGCATTTGCTGAGAAACTGGTAATCACTGGTTAGTTATCCAAGTAAACCTGGTGAAGTGGTTCAACCACCAAGATATGACCAAAACATGTGTTCAAGTCAGTATAGAATACATAAAACCAAAACATGTGTTCAAGTCAGTATAGAATACATAAAACCAAACAAACAAGTTATATCATGTTATCTCTACTTACTGTATATGTGGCTTAGAGTTAGGGACGCTTAAATTTTGGCGAATTTCGCATATTGACGCAAATCTCTAAAATTTCCGCTTTCATAGTTATCAGCCAACCTGTCATTAAATTCTACCCTGGCATGATTTGTTAATATTTCCTCTTGCAAAATGACTTGAATTTGAAATTTTTCTACACTCGGAAATATCAATTTATACAGTATTTTAATCGCCTAGTATCCTTTTTTATCCCCCGCCGAAAATTTTCGGCAGAGGATATAGTAATAGTCTCCGTCCGTCCGTCCGTCCGACCTTCCGTGCTTTCATCCGTCCGTCCTTCCGTCCGAAATTTTTGTCCGGAGCATATCTCTAAAAGTATTTGAGTTATCAACTTGAAACTTCATAGGTGGATAGACCTCATTGAGGAGGAGTGCAGTGCACAAGAATGATAACTCTACCTTGCATGATTTTTGAGTTATTGCCCTTTGTTATTTTTCAAAATTGATTTTTGTCCAGAGCATAACTCCAAAAGCCTATGAGATATTAACATGAAACTTCATAGTTGCATAGATCTCACTCAGGAGGTGTGCAGTGCACAAGAATGATAACTCTTCCTTTCATAATTTTTGAGTTATTGCCCTTTGTTATTTTTCATACCTAATTTTTCACCTAAGTGGAGCATAACTCAAAAAAAGTGTTTGAGATATCAACATGAAATGTCATAGAAGGATAGATCTTATTGAGGAGAAATGTTGTGCGCAAGAATGATAACTCTTCCCTATACAATTTTTGAGTTATTGCCCTTTGTTGTTTTTTTCATGCTATTTTTGTCCAGAGCTTATCTGAAAAAAGTATTTGAGGTATCATCTTGAAAACTTCATAGGTGGATGGATCTCATTGAGGAGGAATGCAGTGCTAAAGAATGATAACTCTGCCCTGCATTATTTTTTAGTTATTGCCCTTTGTTATTTTTCAAAATTAATTTTTGTCCAGAGCATAACTCAAAAAGCCTTTGAGATATCAAAATGAAACTTCACAGGTGCATAGATCTCACTCAGGAGGTGTGCACTGCACAAGAATGATAACTGTACCTTTTATAATTTTTTGAGTTATTGCCCTTTGTTATTTTTCATACTTAATTTTTTCAATTCAATTTTTTTTCTCAAAAAGTATTTGAAGTATCAACTTGAAACTTCATAGGTGGATAGATTTTACTGAGGAGGGATGCAGCACACAAGGATGATAACCTACCCTGCATTATTTTTCAGTTATTGCCCTTTGTTATTTTCAGCCATCAGTTTTCACATAGGTTTCAAATCTGTAATCACTATAGCCATCAGTTTTTCATTACCAAAAGACCTCTTAAAATGGAATTATTCTGCTCTAACTACATATACATTCTTCCAATGAGCAAAACACATTCGGCGGGGGATGGCCATGTTGACATGGCTCTTGTTTTAAAATTTAATAAAATTCCTGTCATGACTTAATGATGTCATGGTTTTGTTGAGACACACATTGGTCTGAAATTTTTTTTGGTTATAATTTTTTCCTTCTTCCTTTAATTGATGAAACTTAAAAATCCTGTAAAAATGCCATTTATCTAAAGGACATTCATAATCCTTTAAAGATGTATGTAATACATAAACACTGGGAAAAAAATATGGTTTTAAAGAATTTCAATTGAGTCAGATGTGAAATTAAAATATCAGTTACATTATTCACTTTCCTTTGAACTTTTAATGACTTTAATAATAATAAATAAATTTCAAAAGATGAACTTGATAGATGAAATCTGTAAAATCTTAAGATTTATATATAATCTGGTTTTTTTTATACAAATCTTAGAAAGTCCAAAAATGTTACTTGAACGAAATTAATGTTTTTATTTTTGTTTAGACTGATAGATTCTTTGGATTGGCAGAAGAAGGTCTATATCCATTGATAAAGTTAATCAGATATTGTGAAGTTTTCTCTACCATCATTATCTCTACTGAACACCTGTGATTAAAACTGCCAATCAGTGATCATTTTGTATGAAAGCTGCATTCTGATTGGCTGAAACTGAAAGAGAGGCTGGTTTGATTGTAAAGTATCACAGTTGCATGCTGTTAACTGTTATAATTAATGGATGATTATCTGATACTGAAATTTAACATGCTTGGCACTGTTGGAGTACATAGAAATATAGGAAAACCGCTATAGGCGGTGAAAAAGAAAATTTCATAGAAATGTTTAGGCAGGAGCTGTATTAGAGTAACTGTTGCAAGAAACATTATTGAGGTATTACAGGTTGAGTGTATGGTGGGAGTTAATTGTGCACGTGTAGTTAATTGTGCACGTGATTGGTTTAATTAGTGCCACTGTAAGGTAATTATGCAGTGTTTAATGTTGTAACGTATATTATATAATGTTAATGATGTAATAATAAAGATTTGAAATTTTCAAACATCTGGTTGAAAAGTTTTTCTTTGTAGTTGAAGGAACATTGTTACATTTATAATTTATTCTAATGCAGTTTGTAAATACATTTCTAATTCTTTAAACTGCATTTCATTAAAAATTGATTGAAATACATTTATTCAAAATAGATGAAATAGGATAATATAATTATATATAAAGTTAAGCTTTTCATGTACTGCAGGCTGAATAGACTGTCAGTTCAATAGCAGAACTATTGGCTTTAATGTATAGACTGCATGTTATGAAGAGTTGTGCATTTATTGGGGTTTTTATAATTTTTTTGCTTTATCTGTAAAATTTAAATTAAATTTTTCTATGTATTCCATTTGAAATATTATGTAAATCAGATAAGCATTCCTGAACCAGCTTTTGAAAGTTTATTCAGTAAAACTGATAATGAACAAGTTTTTTGTGTGAAATTCATTAAACCAAAAACCTGCAGTGCAAATTGGAAAACATTTTGTATATATATATATATAGAATAACAACTTGTAAAGGCACTTTAAAGTAAGGGATATTATAGTTTTAAGTGAAGTCTCATGCGCATTACAACCTATTTTGATAACAGTTTGATTGAAAATAGAATATATGCACATGAAAACCAATAGAAATTCAGATGTTAATAGAATAATAATGCACAAGTCATGTAAACCAGTAGCAATTAAACCAGTAGCAATTAAGGTGTTGGTTGAAAATTGTTGTTTTTAAAAAACCAATAGTAAGAAGATTGTAAGAATTCATTAAAATTTTGCATATGGAAACTAATAGTAAGTCTTTAATGTGTGAACATTAAACCATTTGCAAGTTATTTGTTTAAGCACAATAAAATAAATAGCAAACCATTTGTAGACTGCAGCAACATGAAAATCAATAGTAAGTCATTTATAGGTTATGTTCACATGAAAACAATAGTAAGTCATTTATAAATTATGTTCTCATAAAAACCAATAGTAAGTCATTATAGATTATGTTCACATGAAAACCAATAGTAAGTCAATTAAAGTTTATGTTCACATGAAAACCAATAGTAAGTCAATTAAAGTTGATGTTCTCATAAAAACCAATAGTAGGTCATTATAGATTAATATTCTCATGAAAACTAATAGTAAGTCATTATAGATTATGTTCTCATGAAAACCAATAGTAAGTCATAGATAATATGCTCACATGAAAACCAATAGTAAGTCATTAAAGATTATGTTCACATGAAAACCAATAGAAGTCATTTGTAGATTATGTTCACATGAAAACCAGTAACAAGTCATGGATTATGTTCATATGAAAACCAATAGTAAAAGAAGTCATTTATAGATTATGTTCACATGAAAACCAATACAAGTCATTTGTAGATTAGGTTCACATGAAAACCAATAGCAAGTCAAAGATTATGTTCACATGGAAACCAATTGTAATAGAAGTCATTTATAGATTATGTTCACATGAAAACCAATAGTAATAGAAGTCATTTGTAGATTATGTTCACATGAAAACCAATAGCAAGTCATTTCTAGATTATGTTCACATTTAAATCAATAGTAAGTCATTTATAGATTATGTTCATATCAAAATAAATTGCAAACCATTTATAGATTATGTTCACATGAAAACCAATAGTAAGTCATAGATTATGTTCACATGAAAACCAATAGAAGTCATTTGTAGACTACATGCAAATGTTAACCAATAACAATTAAGTCATTTCTTTTGGACATATACAGAATACTGGTAGAAAGTTTTTAACTGAATACAAACATATAAAAGTATGTTTATAAACACTGCAGCAGTTATGTTATTTTTAGAAAATTTAGGCGCATATTTAGTCCAAATGCAGGATATCTACATAGATTATAAATTAATAAGGATAGTATTACATTTGTTGCTTTTGTAATACTATCAAGCACTGTGAAAAGTTGAGCAAGTACTGTCCTACCAACAGCTCTTGCATGAACAAATACATAACTTACCTGTAATAAACTTCTATAGAAAAAATTCTGCAGAAGTAGATTTTGATAACAATTTGAGTATACATATTATATACTTTTATCTGATTATATTTGTTCTTTAAGCCTTTCACTATTATATACTTGATCATTTAAGACACTGTTTTGATTATTTCAATGGCTTTTAACAAGAAAACAACGCAAGCTGCCAAGTAATCGAAATTTAGTGTTATATAATGTTGGTTAAAAGGTTCATAAACACTTAAAATGTCAATAATTTTCGCTATACCAAAATGTAATTTTCTTTCATAAGCTGTGAAAATATGAGAGACAGCATTTATATATCATGTAAACTTTAGTTCAAATTTTTTACGTGATTTTGTGGGTGTCCCGCGATATTCCTATAGAAAAATTGTTAAAATGCTCTGTTTGACTATTTTAGAAAAAAATTTTTAGCAATAGGCATAAGGGGGGATTTGAAAAACATAAAGTGGGGGTGTTGATTTTTTTTTTTTTTGTAAAAATCACTAGTTTAATTAGATCACTGCCTTAAGTATGGTAGAATGACTCTAAATATTCCCACCAAATTGATTATCCTATTTCGGAGAAACATTTATTTGTTATGTCAGAGAAAGGCTTTGAATTGGATAGCATTTGTTATCTCTGATTACAAAAGATTGGGATGGAACCTACAATACTTGACAATACTCAATATACAGTATGTATAGACTACTTCAGATTGTTTGGGAAATTGACATATTTATGTGATTTGTACCGGATACAAAAGACCGGAAGTTCAAAGGTTACAAATAGACAACAATCTGAAAATGTTACAAATAGCATTTACAGACACCAGTCTGTAATTACTTGTGTTTTTGATGGTACCAAAGAATCATAGAAATTTTGAGACCAGAGGCTTTTGAGATTTGGTTAGAGAAATGTTATTAGGTACATCTAATGTTTGCTCAATGTCCTTGGAGGATGTCCTATTGTATCCTAAGTATTGGGACATAAAACCAACTTTAGGACTTTCTTAAGACCATTTTAATAAACATTTTTCTCTTCAGTCAAATACTGTATACTGTACATAAATTCATTATCCTGAGAAAAGTTTTGTTTGTTTGTTTGTTTGTTTCATTTTACGCCTTTTTCCAACAGTATTTCAGTCATATGGGCGGGTAGTTTTCTAACCATCGTTCCTGGAGAGTTACACCAGTACTAGACTACCTTCCTCCGTGCTAAACTACCAAAGAATCTACCGGGGACTTTCTAGGAACCGCAGCCCTAGACATACAGTAAGAATTACACTGGTCGCTTTGACATGTCTTAATTTCTTTTTGATTTAATGTTAAAATCATGAAGTGATGATAATATAGGTGATGATAAAGTCTTTTTCTCTGTATATATTATAACATTATAATTGGTGTTTGATTTACACTGGACAAGTTTGGCATGTTCAACATGACATGTACGGACATGAAAGTAAACACAGGATAGTATGTCTTTCTTCCAGACAATCTGTAAAGTAGGTGTGCTGGACAATGTCTGTCGGGGAAAGATGTATATTTACATTTCATGCTGAAGCTCTCACAGGAAAAAATTCCTTGGAATATTGAAGCAGCTAAACTGACCGAAAGACTGACCTCTTTTGCTGATGTGTATTTAACACATGTTCATTAGTTCTCATAGGAAGGTCAAAAAATTTAGAAGTTTTCTCTGTCAAAACAATGAAAGTGTGATGATAGAAAGAATAGATTTTTGAAACACCTGCACAATTATATTCCCAGAGAAAATGGTACTAAATTAAGAACAAAAACAAATACAATATCTCTGTGGAACTTAACTATAATGTTGTTTTAGATCTCCAAGCCCATACATTAATTAATTTATAATAATATAAATGAACCTACTTTATTTATCAGTAAATATAAGTTAATGGGCTTGATTTGGATGAGAGAGAAATGAAATTCAATTTTGAACTTTCCAAAACATATATACAGTCAAACTTGTGTTAAAGATCACCTCTGAATAAAGATCAGCCTGTAAATAAAGGTCACTTTTAGACAACCCTTGATTGAATAATAACCTCCAAATAAAGACCACTTATTTGGATAACCCTTCATTGATTGAATAGAACAGAGTAACCTCCACATTATGACCACTTGTCTATAAAGACCATGCTCAGACTCTCTTTCTGTTGGATGGCCTAAGGTGTTCACAGGTTTGACTGTATCACTAGTACATATTTTGATCACTTCCAAAATAAAGATATAGTGAAACCTGTACAGAGCAACACCCTGAAGGAAACAAAGATTTGACTTATAAAGTAACTATGATAGTATGAAAGATTTATTGCATAATCTTACTTTGAGAATTAAGACTTGAAATTGTTTAAATAAAGAGATAATTGGTCTACAGAGGCTTGCTGTGCCAGAGATATGCAACATTAAGAATTCATTATCAAAACCATATTTCTAAATTTCTGTACCATATTCATTCATTATCAAGCACAGTATTTCTTAATTCTGTACCATAAGGCATATTCCCTTTGTTTTTCTCGATATAAAGGAGATATTAAGAAAATAAATAGCATTAGAATCCCAGTGGGTCATTAGTTGTTGTTGTTGTTTTTGCAGTTACAGCACTAATGTTACCTATGGGGATTGAATCTGTGACCTAATCAGTCATGATTTTAGGATTTAACATCATTAAAAAATAGAGGAGTGGGTTTCTTCAATTTTGCTTGGAAGGATTGATGGTAAAATCAATGGCATCATTTTGACAATACATGTATTTTGTTCTAAATTTCCTTTTAGTTGACATATTTTTATCCCTAAATTGAGTGTCATACAAATAATGCAATTGCTTGGTATATCACTTAAGTGTAAGCCTATCCATTAAAGTTAATGCAATGACTTTCTTATGTCAGGTTTTAAAAAAGATATATCACCTCTCTGGAACTTATATCCTTTGTTTTTAGACCTACTTTTCTTTTGTACTTACCCATCCATCAGCTTAAGTTTGTAAAGTTTAAGTTTTTGTGTGAAAGTTGGTATCTTCAAAAAGTCCTGAAGGGACTCACTCACTAATTTGAGAATATAATTGGAGGTGACTATCCAAGGCCCATAAATCTAACATGGATTTTGACAGAGTCATGGCCCTTTTTTCTAAGACAATGCTTTCCAGGCTATTGTTTAACTCTTAGAATAGTAGAACACCCTACCAACAGCTCTTGTAAAAGACTTGTTGTTGTTGTCTATTATCAGCATGTACATAATTATTTACTTCACATATTATGAAATATAACTGATGCACTTTCAGCAAATATTGCACCATGTGATGCTCCAATAGAAATCATTATTGGATCCAATCTTATCCAATCTTATCAATTTTGCCTGATTTCAATGTCTAGAGTCCAAAAAGTCCATATTAAAACCATATCACACCCAAAATAGTCTCACTTTCATTTTTAGAGTCCAAAATATCTTTATCTATTGCATATTATTCTCCATCTAGCCTCGTTTTCATTTTGAGAATCCAAAAATCCATATCAAATTCTTATTGTACTTGAAGTAACAAAATTCTGTCTAAATGTCAAAAATGATGATGTGAAATAAAGAGGCCAATAAACCTGGTTGAGAACAATACTGATTGTATTAGACTCATACACAGCTGCAAAACTTGTATCAGACTCGGCTAGCACCTAGTCCAATATAGTTTTGACAGCTGTGTACCCGTCCAATAGAATTCAGTATTGTCCTCAGCAATGTATAACACAGTTAAAGTATTAAGCATTATTGTACACTCATTATGCATAATTTTTTTTCTTCTAAAAACATATTGGAGTGGTGATACAATGTATAAATGATATTTTGCTATAAAATAACTGAAAAAAAAATAGGATGAATTAGGAGCTTCTTCACATGTGAGCCTTATCTTTAAATTATATAATTCTCAGATAGTTTAAGCCCTCAAAGTATATAACATTGGTAGGCATTTAAATCCTCAAATGAGTTAAAGGTTGACTGTAATGTTATTTATAATCCTACAGTAACTTGAAACAATTGACAGTCATTGTTAAAAATCTTAATAGGGAAAACAACTGATTCATGTTACTTAGAATTGAGATCTTGTGGGAGTTCTAACATGCTTAAAATATCTTCTCTTAAAAGTCTGAATGTAATTTTTTGTATTTAGTATCCTCACATCAATAAATATAAATTTACCTATGAAAGTAAAATATCTCTGAGATTTGAAAAGCTATTAGTTTTATATTTCACATAGAAGTCAGCTTTTATAGGGTTTTTTGATGCTCTTATTTGACTTGGACCACCACCTCATATGAGATTATTTCCTTTTTTTTAAAAGAAGCATGTTGCTGCAATTTACCTTTGTTAATTTTTATAGAAAGGCTTTCACTGCAATACCTTTGTTGCTATTCATAGATAATTGCTATCACTGCAATTCCTTTGTGGCTATTTATAGATAGGCTATCACTGCAATTCCTTTGTTGCTATTTATAGAAAGGCTATCACTGCAATTCCTTTGTTGCTATTTATCGAAAGGCTATCACTGCAATTCCTTTGTTGTTCATAGAGAGGCTTTCACTGCAGTAGTTTTGTCGCTATCAATAGAAAGGTTTTATAGAAAGCATATTTCTGCAATTATCTTGTGACAATTGTACAATGTAACATATAAATTGGGTGTCAAAGAAGTGACTGTTTTAATGTTACAATATTTTATTTCAGAGACAATAACACCTAGCCCTTGCTAAATTTTTAAAGTGGACTTGTCCTGCTTTGGATTTGGAACAGTCTATTTGTAGTTTTAGGGGTTTTGATATATCTGATCAGTTGCACAGAATGTGCAATGCTCGCCTTTCTCTAGTATCGTTGATGTATTGTAGGTCTTTTATTGTTCTTGCTCAGGCTCGAGTTCTGCAAGAGTTTTATATTCTCTCTCAGGCTGTGCAATGCTCGCGTTGCTCCAGTATTGGTTATATGGTTGGTCTTTTTATGTTTTCGCTTGTGCTCGAGTGCTCCAAGGGCAAAAGTGTTCTATCTTGTAACAGATATCACACAAACTCTCTTCAGTCATGCATGAAGAAGACATAGGGTCAACATAGGCAGGAGTTAAGTTACAGGTTGAATAAGATTATATTTCATGGCTGGTGTATAAATGACATTAAAACATAGTTGATCAACAAACACTTATTGTAAAACCATCATCCATCTTCTTCTTGATATTTGCCTCAGTTAATTTATACCCCTCAGCCGCCACCAACCGCTTTTCTAGAGTGCTAATATTCTCTTAATTCTTCTGGAAAGATATATTGTAAAGTCAGATCCAGTTTCTTGTGTATTTATTTATGAATCATAAACCAAAATGTAGTAATTTGAAGTTAGTTTTTAATTTGTAATGTGCACCTGAGGTCCTAACGTCTTCTGACAAAGCCTGTCTAAATATAGTAACATTTGATTCACGCTGGCAGTATATATCTGAAGTGCTGTATCTTGAAATGTCAATACATATTGTTAAAGTTCCATAGATTATTATTACAGATGAAACTAATGAACTGAATTGTGATGAAATTAAAAAGATATATCATAAGTTTTTTATACTGAGAGGAATAAAGTGATTCAATATCTGAAATTGGTGTGGCTGATATAATTTCACAGTAGCACTGTGAAGAAGATAGCATACTTATTTTTAGGTTGAAATTTTTTTTATTGCACATTGAAATATGTCAGTTTTAAGGTGGATATAACTGGAAATGAAAGTGATGATTTAAAAGATGCAGAAGCACAATTCTATGCAATACATCATCCGGGTAAAATCAACAAAGGCACTTTGTTTACCCTATTTCAGTCATTTGCATATTTTTTGTATGATGATGAATTGCACCCTAAAATAGCTTAGAATGTTTACATTTATAACTTCCAAATTTATTTTTGGGGAACCTTGCATAGAAAAACTTTCCTGTGTTAATTTTAAAAAATCAGAAAAACAAGCAAACAAATGTGAGAAATAAACAGTATTTAATAACAGATTAGAACTTAACATTGCAGCTTGAACCTGTGTATCATATTGCAAATAATATTTTCACTTATTCAAAACATAACAACAACTATTAACCTTTATAAAAGGTCAATGGTTAAAATTATTCACGTCACGAGATTTTGCTATTGCCCCAAATGAGGAAGTCAACAAAAATAAACAAAATTAAAACTAAGTCATTAATTGTACAAACATTTCAGTTTAATGAAGAAGCATAATCATCTGATCATATCATAATAAACTGCTGGCCAGTGGTCACCATGATTGTCCTTAACTCGTAAAACTAAAATTACATCACTTCTTGAAATCTTGAAACAATATTTAATGTGTGTGTCTCAAGATGGGTAAATAAATTACCTAATTACCGACAATATTGTACATGTGTCTACTTGATGACCCTCGAGAAATTTTGACTGTCTTTATACCCACCGCTTGTCTACAGTATATTAATTTGGTTTACTTAAATATAAAACCCTCAGGGTCATTTAAAGTCAAAATTCTAAACAAGCAGGCCACTGGAATTGATTGCTTTTTTTCAAAAGCCTCCGTATTGTTTTGATAGCATAAGCTTCTTATGTCGGGATCACAATGTATATGTCACAAGAAAAGAAAACAAATGCTTTCATGTGGACATCTTCATTACTCTTTCATTGAGATAATTGAAAAATACTCCCATGTTGTTTGTTTAGATTTTCCGATTATTGACACAATAATTAATAAAAATCAATGTTATTTATAGAAATCTATCAATAATGTTTGTTTTATCATCGAGGTTGTTACATTCTTCGATTATATAATGGCCATAATGGCTGAAATGTCTTTGTTGTGCAAAGTTTGCCATTATAATAGAAAAACATTTACCAACATGAAAAATGATTTTTGAATTACGGTGAAGAATACGTTTCTATAAATCTGCGTGGAAAATTACCGTAATTCGGACAGATTAATTGTATATTGTTAAAATTGATTAGCAATTTACCTCGTGACAGATGTATGGATTTGCTTTACAGCACAGATTAATATCTGTTTTAATTGGTTATAATACCCTAACATTGATAATTTGACATCAAAATGAGAAAAACAATTTTTAAAGACTACGGGTTTTCTTATTTTGCGGCGTGGAAAATTGTTACCTTGACCTTAATTGGTGATATATATAAAGTCCAATTATAGTAAAGCATGAAATAGAAATATTTAATATCAAAAATGGGGAAGTAGCGTCCTAATTGTACTATAGAATTGAAAAAGAATGCTTTTGATATTTAATAAAAAGTTAAAATGTAAATAGAGAAAAACATCTTTGTTTCGTAATTAATAATTAAAAAAAAGTTAATTAATAAAATGATGATAATTACAAAAGTAATTATAATTATTATCACTCATTTATATGATTAATTAAAATGATGATGATAATTAAGATAATGATAGACTAAGTGATAATTATACAAATTTTATTTTGCATTAAACAAAATAAATTGCTTATATATTCAAAATTTAACAATACATAGATATAATTTTTTGAAGTTTTCAACTAAGGTTGGGAACAAAGGGTGTTACTTATCGAGAACTTTCCAACTAGCTTACAGAATGTCGGCGGTTCTACTCAGGCGCTTATTCATACCTGAAATAATGCACGGAGAGGCATCTGAGCACTTAGGGAGTCTTCCTCCACCAGTAAAGCTGGAAAGTCGCCATATGACATATACTGTGTTGGTGCAACATAAAACCCAACAAACAAAAAACTTAACAAGAATACAAATTCTATGGAAAAAAAGATTAAGGGATGCATCTTTGGTACAGATATTAAAGGATAATTGATTAAAGTTATATTACTGAAACAAAAATTGAATATTATAGTATTATGACTATAATGATATTAGATTAATGTCTTATTTAAGGTACTATAATAATTATTTAATATTATAACATGTATTAAATGAAAAAAAGAAGAGCCAACGTAATTACTATTAGATAAATTGATAATAAACTATAAATAAATATCTTAAAATTTGCACATTACTGTTGAACGAAAGATGGTGATAATAATACAAACTTGTTTAACTGCATTTGTTTCTTTTGTTTGGAGTAGGATTTCTCATGTACATAACTAAATTGCGTTTTCTATTTTCTGTTGTTTTGCTAAACACAAATTCTATGAAAGTGTAATATTTACCTTCTGTTAACTATGAGAATTGTTGTATAACTTCCTTATTATTTTCTTCTGATGCTTTGATTTAAAACACTATGATTCTTAATTAAAGTGTTTTATTTTCTCTTAGCTACTGCATGATCTATTGTACAACAAATTCTGTTGTTGTTTTGTTAAACACACAAATTTGTATCAAAAGATTTAAATCTCTGCTACTGTGTCAAATTCTTGTAAAACTTCCTGTTTCTTATTTTTCTGTTGCTTTGTTGTCCACCCTCTATAAAAAAGGGTTTATTTACTCTATATATTTCTACTTATTTGTTGTAATTTAAAAACATTTTTTTACTGTTGTTTGTTAAACCAAATTTTTATTAAAGGGACCTTAGCTACTATGTGAATTGTTGTTAAAGTTTCTTTTTCTTATTTTTCTGTTGCTTTCTATATAAAAGGTTTATATTTACTTTAAACTGTAACATCACTTTTAAAACTTTATTTTTATGTTGTTTTGCTAAAAACACATTCTTTTAAAGTGCTTTTTATGCTTTAAATATGTAAATTGTTATAATAATAAAATTGTAAAAAACATTTAATAGAATGTGTGTTTAGCAAAACAACATAAAAATTGTTTTAAAACTTTATTTTTTTCCAGTGGCTTTGTTGTCTGTTTTCTATGAAAAGCATTTATTTGGATAATTTGTTGTAAAATTTGTTTTTCTGTTGCTTAATGTAAATTTTGCACACATTCTTTGAAAAGTGTTGTTTACTATGCAACTACAGTGTCATAGTGTTATATTTTTTTCTTCAATTGTATATGTAGAATCTGGTGTATATGTACATATATCACATAATTGTTAGATATTACACTGATTTGACTACTCCAAACAATTTGTAAATACAATATAAACTGTTGAAATGGGAGCCACACTTTCTCATAGTGTTATAATTACGATAATGAACGGCACACAAACAATACATACTTTCTGCCTCTGTAGAGCAATCATTATATTATAAAAGGTGATGAAAACAATGCCATTATTTACTAACACCATGTCTGGGGATACAATAAAACAGTTATAATTCTATTATATCCCGCTGACGTTGGGAATGCAAATGAAATGAAAAAAACTTAAACACATGTTTGTAATTAGGCAGCTAAAAATGTGAAAAATTCTATTACAGTCGGTAGTCCCATGTAGACAATTAAAAATTGGCGGCTTTTAGTAGGAATTTATGTAACATGTCAGTTTGTACCAGCAGTTGAATTGTTCATTAAATCTTCTCTATAATGTGCCTTAAATGGAATCACCTTTTTCTTTAATAATTATCATATGCTTTTCACTAATCGTCTTGTATTAAAAGTCACATGTGGACAAGAATTTTATCAGCATTTTTAACACACAAATTTGCTTAATTCTGTTTAAATCAGTAAGACTTAATAATTTTAAATATACCGCCTATTTTCATTGGTTAATAGCATTCTATGCTTATCTTTTAATTAAAACATTTCTAGAGTATCGAGATATTATTAAATATGCTTTAACAAGTTTTTACGATTAATTTGATAATTTCATTTTGTTTGACTGTAACACTTTAAGTACCGTTTCATTGGTTAATGTATTGGCCGATGTGTACTGTGATGAATTATATAACACCTTCTCTGACAGCATAACACCTTAAGATATATAGTAATTTATAGACAGAAACAGAATGTCAAACGGTTTTCATTTTCAATCTACTTCCCCTTTATTTATCACATATAATTGGCAATGGTGCAGCCGGTGAAACACTGCATTCCTCACCCCAAGGTCACACTTCTGACCCCAAGGTCGCACACTTGGCTACCATTCATAATGAAGCAAAAATAATTATTTTGGCTCGCTTTCTAGTGAAAATTTTATCATTGTCCTAACTATTTTTAGCTTCATTTTTCAAAGAAAAAGTCGAGCTTTTGTCATCAGCCACTTGTCAATGGCGATGCCTGTTAACCTTTTTTGGTTAAGTTTTCATTTACGGTTATAAATTTCAGTTTACCAGCACTGAGAAAAGTGAAGTTTGCTACTCTATGAACAGCTCTTGTTTAAGCCATGATTTAGCAATACATATTTTACACAATTTTGCAGCAAATTGAAGTATCAAATCCAATTAGATATTGATTAATATTAGGCCTAATTACTATGTATTTAATTTAATTTTCAGTTCATTTTAAGATTTTGAAATTTGCATGTAATTTCAAAATAGATATTCATTTTCATTTAATTAATTTTCAAGCTCTTTGAAATCCTAGAATTTATCATAGTTTCAAAATAAGATATTTATTTTCAAATAGAAGCCATCGATAATCACGCAACACATTTCTCTTGTTGCCTATAAATTGGTTATTTGTAAGCTATTTACTTTCCCGAAATGGAAATGAAGATGAGCAGTTTGTGATAATCTTTCTAAATTAAGAGAAATTAGTGTTTTAATGCTGGAAATTTTGTTAGAATGAGCCACAGCAGAGAATTCTGAAATATATGGCCTCGATAATTAGAACAGTAACGCGATATATTCCAAAAAACACATTCAATCTCACTCTCCCTCATTCCTGTCGCACACTTACGTAACAAAGTCATGTGATTCCGATGAAACTGTCTGTGCAAGCATTTCAGTATATCGGTATTTCAGAGGGGAAAATATTTTTGATTAAAAGCAAAAACACCATCTTTTATTGTTGTGAGAATGTTAGGAAAAAAAAGATAGAAAATAAAACTGTCTTCAAATTGAAGAAAAATATATGTTTTCCTTAAGATTGTTTTGAGTGATGCTTAGTGAGCTGTAGGACAGGTTTAATAGGAAACGTTATCTTTGTATTCCGAGACAGTCTTTTTCTTCCTTTATTTAAATTTCAAGGATAGATGTTTTGGCGTGTCATGTTTCCTTTGGGGTTATGTCTCTTACCCATTGTCTAAATGACATCAAGTGGAGAAAGAAAACTTGTAAATCTCATTTTCAGGAAAACACATAATCTCGAGGGAGATGTTATTTAATTTTATCTGTCTGCTTAGAGTTTGTGAGTTCTGCTATAAATGAAATATATAGTCGCATTATGTTTGAAATGCAAGCAGAAAAAAATGTGCTTACAACGAAATTTCCAAATTTTCCGTTGCGTAGAAGAGACCCAACAAGAGAAATGATTTTCCTATATGTAGAGCTTATGTCAATTTAGGGATTCATTTTGGATTTATGTGACAGCTTACACTGCCATATTGCTCTATAAAATCTTATTTAGACAAACCTTTGTGAAATCAATTTAATTATTGCAGTAAAATATTTCAAATCTCTATATTTTCCGGAGAAAAAAGACATTGCTATTATCACCTTGTCGCTATCCATTATATTTTAATTTCTCTCAGGATCTTTTTTTCTATCTTTCCAATAAAAAAAAAATTGCTTTTATTTATTTATTTTTTTTCCTGATTATATATAAAAAAAAATGAAAAAAAGACA
Organism: Ruditapes philippinarum; assembly: GCF_026571515.1. Taxonomy (NCBI): domain Eukaryota; kingdom Metazoa; phylum Mollusca; class Bivalvia; order Venerida; family Veneridae; genus Ruditapes; species Ruditapes philippinarum. Next base: position 200,466 of record NW_026852001.1, read on the forward strand.
TGATGATGAAAAAATTATTAAAAAATACATAAATGAGATAAAAAAGATTAAAATCTTGTTTTTCTTTTCTTTTTAAGACAGCATAATAAATAGTTTTTACATACTATCTATTTATTAAAGAAAGACATAAGGACTGGACAGTGGTCACCTGGTCATTTAGCAATGACAAGATTACAATAGCAAATCTTTAATTACCCTCAACAAGATTATTATCTGTTTTTTAATTTATATATAAAATATTTGATTTTCATGTTCTGAAATTTTATTGATGTGTTTTCAGCCTGGGGTCAAATAGATAAGGACAGGTTGATAGAGAATTAAAGGAGAAGTACCCTCCAGGGCGTAACAAAAGTGTGAAGGACAGTAAAGCAATGGTATAGATCAAGACAGTCCAAGTATACTGGAATTACCAATGCAAGAACACAGTTGCAATTAAACCTTCTACCACTGCCTTTGGTTATTAAGCTATAATTGGACAAAAAATGTTAACATTGGGCAGCTAGAGCTGGGACATATCTTGTGGCATTGTTATTTGGAGTAATTCATGCGGGTGTCATAATCGTATTACAGACTCTTTAATGATGTTTGATTTTGAAAAATCGGCTGTGAAATTTCCTGTATGGAAGTTATAGAATATATTCAGTGAAGCAGATCATTTAAATAGGTAGAGTAGATATAGAGAATAAATGAGAGTGGAGTAACTGCAGTTTGATCAGTGATACACTGAATGTGAAACCGAGAGAACCATTTACAAGTGTGTTGTACTGGATGAATTAAACAGAGGGAGTTAAAAAGATTTCTAACTGATGTTTATTTGAATAACGCTATTGAAGTGAAAGTGGTCGATGTTGAACTGAAATTTTTTTACTGAAAAATAAAAGGATTAAATTCACTTCGGCAGAAAAGAACTCGAAAAAAATATTGAGAAATTAATTTAGTGAGATGATTTTTACACGTACATTTGCGGATACGATCTATTATTCATGAATGGATTTTTATTTATGAAAATATAGAAGAATAAGAGATATTGGTGCTATGCATGGGAATTTATGAAGAAGAAGGAAAAAAAAGTGTTTTACTTATAAATGAATAGATGGTGAAATGTTGAAAGAATGACTTTAATTAAATTCTGACTTGAAATTGATATGATTTAAAAAAAAAAATCTGTAGTTTATAGAATATTTTCCTGATAATATAAGTGGCGGATTTAATTACTGGAAAATCAAGATGGCGAGAAAAATGATATATTTGTGTGTTTTATTAACGTCGATGGGGATTACGTGTTTAGCTCAGGATGTTACATACCATATCGATGAAGAACTTAGTAATTCTACGAAAATTGGAAATATCGGAGAAAATTCAAATTTATTTTCAGCAATTGGCGGAAGTGACTCTTCGACATTAACGTTTAGCTTCTTAACAACAGGTAATCAATACTCTCATTATTTTAGAGTCGGTGAGAATAGCGGGGACTTGTATACAAATGCCAAAATTGACCGAGAGGTGGTCTGTGAATTCACCGAAACGTGCATGCTCGTACTTCAGATCGCAGCAAAATCTGAGTTAGGCAGCTTTTTTAGAATTCTGAAAGTACATGTTTTTATCAACGACATAAATGACCATTCTCCAGTATTTGAACAAACAACTCTGACATTACCAATATCTGAAGCCGTGTTAGTCGGGACATCATACGCCATTGACGGGGCACGAGATCGGGACACTAGTCCGGAATTTTCCTTGAAACAGTATGAATTGCAGTCGGTAGACCCAGATTTTACAGGAAATTTACCATTTTCGATTCAGTTTGCAAAACATTTAGATGGCAGTTCAATCATCAGGTTATATGTGACGGAACCATTAGATCGGGAAGTTAGGGATGCATATCACCTTGAAATAACTGCTTTTGATGGTGACATTCCCCCAAAACAAGGGAGACTACCATTATTTATTCTAGTATCTGATGCCAATGACAATCAACCACAATTCGATGCTCCGTCTTATAACTGTACCGTTAGTGAAGAGACAGAGAAGGGGGCAGTTATTTTACAGCTTAATGCGACCGACCTTGATTCCGAGGATAATGGGAAAATTAAATATAAACTGAGTCCCCATCAGAGCAGTGAAATTTTTCAAAAGTTTGCTATTCGTGAAGATACAGGGGAGATAATTCTGAAGGAAAAAATAGCATATTCACCTGGAAAAGTTTACAGGATTATTGTTGAAGCTTACGACAATCCAACTGATGGCCAATCAATGTCCACACAGACATTTGTAATGGTAAATATAGAAAATACTGGCAATAATGCCCCGAAGATAGTATTGAATTTGTTAACACAAACAGACATTGCCGAAGTATCCGAATCGGCAAACATTGGTAAAGTTATTGCCTTCGTTGAAGTTGTGGATCATGATGAAGGAAAACAAGGAATTGCCAGTTGTATTATTCAGAGTATAGACTTTGATATACAGAGGATTGATATGAATAAGTATAAAATCTTCGTCTCACAGCTGCTTGACTACGAGAGGTATCAGACGCAAACTGTCACCATCCATTGCCAGGACAACGGTAAACCCCCATTGCCAGCTTCAGCCTCCTTCAACATATCTATCCTAGATAAAAATGATAACGCACCAGTGTTTAACATGACTCCCTACACCAAAAACGTCAGAGAAGATTTACCAGTTAGTGAATTCATACTTCAAGTTAGTGCTTCAGATTTAGACTCTGGAAGAAATGCAAAAGTTCACTTTGAAATTTCGGATAGATATACCCATAGAAACTTTTTTTATTTCGAGAATTTACCAAACAACAGGGCTAATTTACGTCTGAACAGATCTCTAGATAGAGACACTCTGTCCTCCTATGTTTTTCCAATCTATGCAATAGACGAGGGTGAAGAAGGAGAATCATCGAAAACAGGCTCAGCTATGGTTAACTTGCATATTACAGACGTTAATGATGAAAAACCAGTGTTTAAAAAGTCTCCATTCACTATTGTGGTGCTTGAAAATCTTCCTGCTGATACTCCAGTGGGAAATGTTGTCGCTACAGATAAGGACCTTGGAATTAATGCACAAGTCGAATACAAAATACATCCAGATTATAGAAATAAAGTTCCTTTTGTTGTATTTTCAAATGGAAATATCAAGACAAACCAAGAACTGGATAGGGAATTCAAAGATCGTTATGAGTTCAAAGTGATTGCCACTGATAAAGGTGAAAAACCCCAAAGTAGTACTGGATCTGTAGTGGTGCTAGTTTCTGATGCTAATGACATGTATCCGGAAATTCGCTTTCCAAAACCAACTAACAATACAGTTAATATAATGCAATCGGTCAAACCATGGCAAATTGTGACCAGGGTGCTTGCTAGTGATGGTGATGAAGTTGGAACTGGAAACAGTAGGTTGCAATATGATATAACAACAAGAAATGATTCTCGCCTCTTTAAAATCAATCCAAACAGTGGCGATGTTCAAATAACAAAATCGATCGATGAAGCGTACATCGGGAAATTATTTAAACTAGACATAAGTGTATCAGACTATGGTACACCAACGCCGAAATCAACACCATCAGTGCTTTACATCAGAATTAAATCAGACAATGCTACTAAACAAGAAGTCGAGTCTGATGTCCTTAGTAATCAGAACTTCTTAATAGCTATAATAGTGGGAATCGTGACAGTAGTGCTCTCCCTTGGAATCTTAGCCACCATTTGTATTATTCGTAGAATAGATCGCGAAAGAAAGGAAGAACAAAAGAGAAAGAATAACAATCAAATTAAAATTGATCCTGATTTAAATGAGAGACAAGTATTTGATGGTAGTATTACAGTGTTTTCGCTGCCATCAGAGGATAGTTTACTTAATGAGAAGAAGAAAAAAGAAGTCAGTTTTTCGTTGGAAGATGATGTGTTTTCTGACGATGACCTGATAACAAAGAACGGTTTAGATAGCAGTCATCGGCACTTTAAGGTGAGTAAATGTCATGGCTGATTAAATATATTTGTGCTATATCATAATCTATGTACATACTAAATTCCATGGATATTAATTGTACATAAAAATTGCCATGGTTGTTGATTGTGCCAAGTTTATTAACTGTTTTCTATTTTCATTTAATGAAAAAACTGTTAAAGACAATAAAACTAAAGTTGTGTTTATTGCTACCTGCTAATTATTTGCCTCATTTAATATTCTGTTAAATATTGTGTTATCCTTACAAATCATGAAATGATATTTGATTTAAAGTTATTGCCTATTTTCTGCTTGTAAAATGAAATCATCTTCACCAAAACTGATTAAAGCTAGATCTCAACAGTTTTATTGCTGATTGAATTTCACGAAAATCATGAAAATCAGCTTTTTGATCTGCTGTAGTGTAACAACGAAGATTGTAGGGTTAAAAATAAATATTTTGTTTTATACTTTTTTAAACATTTTATCAATATTATGAAAAAGCCTAAGTCAACATTTATGGAAACTGAAAAATGCATTTTAATGTTCACCGAAGAATTTTTTTATGACTTGAGACGTATAAGTCGATGTCAAATGTTAATGTTGAAGCTGAAGATATGACTTTAATTTAATGACTTTAATGAACTTTTGGTGTAGGTTTTGTGTCATGACTAAGATGATATCCAGTCTTCAACGTTTTGTCGTTAAATACATGAAATAGTATTGTGAAAAACGGAAATAAATGGTGTTTGATGTGAGTGAAAGGGCAACATTTATTACATATATTTGACGTATATTTTGAGTTTTATATGATAATATTGAATCATCCACAGATCTGAAGCTGATGAGACCCATAAATCGTTACTTACTGTCATAAATTGTTATAATATTATTTATATAAATCTAACATTTTCGTAATAAATAAATCAAACATAGAATTTTATTTTTCGTTCAGTTTTTTACTTCTTTTTTATAAATTTTATGCTCAAGAATATTAAAGTACTATGAATATTATGTACTGTCCACATTGAGTCACATTAACTGTGTAATACTGTGATTCCAACACTTGTGCGGCTAAATTTGAATGCTTTGAATTTGGAAATGCCCAGCGTTATTTCAATAAAATAAAGCTAATGAAAGTTGATCAGCCAACAGTATACATGTAGAGCCAGGTCAGATTGCTTGGTATGTTAAGACGTGTCCAATTTTCGCTCTTGATGGGTAGCATACTATTAGTTCATATCCGGTATTCAATAGGGGTTAAATTTCACCGATGCTTCTAAATTTGATAATGTTTTAGTATGACGACTTCAGTTACATTATACTTTATGCAAATCATTATATCGCCACTAAGCAATTTGAAAGAGTAAAATATAAAAATTAAGCACAAACTGTTGCGTACCCTTATATCGATAAACAACAGCAAGTATAATAGGATGAGTGAGTAATGTTTTATGATTTATTGGCATTTAAGCTATTTATATCCTAGGAAAATGAACAGTGAAGATTGAACAGTTTTCATAATTACCGAAAATACGAAGAGTATTTTTAACAGGCTCTTTTAATATTATTAGGATATAATTCTCGTTATTATTCCGCATGTAGAAATAAGCCCAACGCTCATTTACGACGCTTAACTTTTATACGTAAAGTATCAAAATCTTGGAATTGCACCAAATACCTTAAAATATATCAATTTATGGGATTTTGGGCTTATAAATGCATGCATTGTAATTGGCGAAGAAAAAAGTTTAATTTTTATGTCGTAAAATCAATGGGCAATGAAAATATCTGAAGTTGTACGAAAGGTATTAAATTTCAAGACCATTAGTTAGTTTTATAGACAGTAAAAATACCTATGGCACCATAGGAATGAATCAGAATGGATTGCAATATTTTTACAATCACCACTTACATGTGTTTATGATTAGAAATATTTGAATCATTTTCCTTTGAAGAGAAAATGGTCTGACTAAAATCGTGTTCCATGTTATTCGCAGCAAATTAGATTATACGGTTGTTGTTTTTTAAGTAAAAACATTTATTTTTTTAATTGTGACCACAGCAGGGGTTGCCCTGAGCCAAGTAGAATAATTTTCTTGGTGTATAATTTTCAAAAATAACATTTTTCATTTAGAAATAAAATTTTGTGTATTGTTAAATTGAAACATTTTTTTATATTTTTTTTTCACTCAAATCACCTGATGTTAAGAAGACAAAAACAACAACAACAAAACTTAACTTATAGTTGTAACAACTTCTTCTCCATAAAGTAGATGTATTTTAGATGGAGGTTTCTGCAGCTTGTGTTGCTAAGGGAAGTTCTAAGAGCATAATGTATATAATTAAAGCAATTAAGAAAATAATTAGCGTAACATGATTCCATTGTTTACAGAAGCATTCTGGGAAGGCTTTGTCACAACAGGGATGCGGTAAGAATTACATTCCCAGTGACCTCACCACCCCATTCTTTACTCCCCTTCTGGGTGATCATTGTTATTTTGACAAGATAATGTGAGATAATTTGACTAATTATATTACCTATAGAACAAACAAGATGTCTACTAGAGGTAATTTCCTCCACCTAATCTACCTGATAATGATGACAGAATTCGATGTAACGCCTTACGTCCTAGCAATGCATTATACCAGCCTATTACATTACTGGTACCTGGCTAATTTATTATGATCCAAAACGGTGGCAATTGAATAGATTTTCTACCTAATTACAAACAAGTATATGTCAAAATGTTAGGCAAGGTTGCAAAACGAACCTGCAAAAGGTGTTGGCAAATATTTTGGTGAAGGAATATTTATCACCTATATATACCATACCCCCCCCCACCAATTTGTTTCCGTCAAAATATCCAATACTTATGATATTTATTAAATAATTATTCCTATTGGTGATATTTAAATGTTCCATACTATTTTTAGTGAAAATGACAAAAAAAAATGATAAAAAAAATATAATGATATTTATGTTTAACGAAGTTTTCAAAAAATCCATCTTTCTGAAGAAAAATAAAGTATGAAGAGTTTAAAAGTTAAGTATACCTGGCTTAATGAAATAATTATTTTAACCCAGACAGTGTTAAATATCTTAAAAGTTCAATATCTACTAAACAAATCTTTTTTTTTTTGGGACAATTTCAAAATATGTACAGACTGAAAAGCCTAAATTATACAGACTATGATCACATGACTTGGACATGCTGGCTGATCTTGGTCTGGCACTGGTCGCATGTCCGGTAAAATACGTTGCCACCAGCAGACAGTGATCAGACGGCACAAATAATTATACTGACTGATCTTGAACCGCACCAGTCGATGCCATGTCCGGTAGAATCTGTTGCTGTCAGCCGGCTTAGGGCTAAAGGTTTTTTTACCAGATATCTGTCTGAAGTTACATGTAAATAAAGTAATTAACACTTTTTTGTATAAATTTAGAACTAAAAATTATCTGATTTATTTTAGGACAGCAAGTTTATACACTTATAGCACAATTCATAAGTAAAATATTTATTCGCTTGACAATTACAGTTTAGTTTTAGTACTGGTATTTTAGATTAAAACCATTTTTCTTACAGAATTATAACTTGAAGATTATAAATTCCTTTAGGAAAAACAAATTATTTTGAATATTTGGTGTTTATGATAAATTGGGCATATAGAAAGATATCGCCAGTGTCTGAAAGTTTGTTTATTCATAAGAAAGTTAAAAGAAGGGATATATATATATATTCTATATTGATATCAGGAAAGCAGAGAGATGATTTATATTATTAGATATTGTATGTTGAGGTTAAAAAAACAGAATTTAATATATAGCATCTGTTAACCAGCGAGTGACTCGAGAAGGCTGAAAGCTAATGATAATAAATATAGCTTATATTTCCTCCCAGGTACATGCTCAAATTCAAGATAAATAAATGGTGTATTTTCAGAAATTGAGTAATAGTAATAGAATAATGTAATATGTGCAATCTGGTCAACATGCAATTTTGCATTTCTGACATTATTGGCTTATTTAAGTTACCTAGACTTATTTCTGTTGAAAATGCGTCAGAATACTTTTGCTAATAATATAGGAGATCGAAAAAACACCCTATTATTATAAATTCGTATTTATTATAAATTTGAATAAAGCAGTCTAAAAGCTTGAAGTGTGACACCCATCTGAATTCTTTATTAGTAGGCAATTAAACTCTTTCCTCCAATTGTGCGAATTCTTTCTTTTATAAAGACGGTATTGAAGTTACTATATTACTTGTATTGTAACCCATTTGTTCGTCTTGTGTTTACCGAAGGAATAGAAATGAACATAAATAAAATCAAATCAAGTGGATTTCAATGGATTTTAATTTCCATCAATACTATGTTATGTTGAAATATGGGCAAACGAGAAATTAAAGACCAATACAGTCAATTATAGCTTAGTCTTTTTAGGCGATATTGTAAAGAGTTGAATGGGATTTGGTTATTAAAGAGTGCAAATAAATTATTTTGATATGACGTGTAAAATTATAGTATTTTCGTTTATCACAACGATCATTTTATAGTGGATATGCGAACAATACAAGTGAAAAAGTTAATTTTTTTCGAATATAACGAGATAATAAACCGATTTAGAAAATTACATCTTTCCATTTTAACACGAGAACAATCATTATACTTAATATAATACGAACGATCAAGAAAGTTTTAATCGTGATGAACATGATTTATGAATTTTAGGTCGCTCGAGCCCACCTCGACTTAATTCAAGCAGCTATTGTTCTTTTTTTTTCTCTCTCAAACTTTACTAGATTTATTCTCATGCAATAGTGAAACCTATTTTAAAAATAATTTGTTTCGAGAGATCGCGTAACAGCATAATAGGTTTTAAATTTCCTATGATATCTTCCATGATGTACATTTGATACATTTGTAAAAACACAGTTTTCCTCTTCATATATGATACTTGTCATTTTATTTAGTGGCGTATGTCGTCAGATTTTGTCCTTCATTTTAAGTGGCGTTGATCATCATAAGTTTTTCAAAGTTAAAATTTTTTTTGTCATTTCGCACGTACATGTATATACAATTTATCGTAGAGTGTAGCCATATTTGTTAGAGGCGTTAAATTAGCCTGTCCATTTGACAGTAGCATGGCAACACATTAAAGCTACAATTAGACCAATTTACAAAAAATTGATTTTATAACTTGACCCCAAACTTAAGTATTTTGTGTTGTAGTTTTAAGAATACAAAAAGACTTACTTTAAAAGAATGTAGTTATATATCTCATAAATACTTGTATTTGTTTTAAAAAGTTTTATAATTTGTTATGTATGAATTATTTTAACATATCTGTCTGTCGGTGGTAACTGAATAAAGGCATACTTCCAGTGCTGTCATCTGTGCCGTCTGATCATGGTTTACACTGATCACTTAAAGTCAGTACATATATTTTGAAATTTTCCCTATAAATGATAAATGGTCTCATCCAGATTGAAAGTTGGACAAGTCCATTTAAGACATATAGCATGGTAAGGCATAACAGATCAGTTATAGGAGGACTTAGGATGATGAGTTTAGTATAAGTATTAGTATGTGTATATACATGTATTAAGATGGAAAGGACTATTGTATTTTTTTACCTTGCAATATCACATTGCCTGAACATGCTTCTAAACAACAAAATCACTGTTTTATGGGCAGGTTTTATATTAAACATGTGCCAGATATAGACATGATCCAGTACATTATGGTTATTTTATATCGAAAATAAATTATATAATATCAGGTGGAATTTTTTTCATTTTATTTAATTTTGGTTCAATTTTCAATCACAATCAATCACTTACAAGATACCTTATGTTCATATTTTTGTTGTTATTTTTTTGCTGAATTTCCCTCCACATCTCCTGGAGTTCTATTCAATTCTTTTATGTAGCGTTCAATTACATTTTCATGCCATAAAAAAACACATATCACTTTTATAAACCCAGGCCTAGATTGGATGAAAGATTTGAAGATAGGATAAAAGATAATGTTTGAGATATATTGTTATACCAGCTGGATTTTCAAAGCTTTAAACACTGATTTATGGCATTTCTTTAAAAAATGAACCCAGAACTCGTGATGATTATTTTGTCAAAATATGCGTGCAATATTAGATGTCTATTGGGTGGTTAATTCAAAATCAGGAAAGAAAAGAGAAATTAATTCAACAAGTAATATGAAAACGATGAACAGCGGCTGCGTTTTAAAGGTGAAGGACAGGATAAAATAATTAAAAGTATTTATTGATGTAAAATATACAGACAATGTGCTCAAGTATTGAAGTTTCTAATGGGTTTTGTCCATAGGCTTGGCCAGTTTAAAAAATTTGATATTGAAATACAGTAAAACTTTTTTGAGACAATAACTCATGAACCACCCTGTTTCTTAAACACACTTGATCTTAATCTTCAACGACCCTGAGTTCTCGAACATACATCCCTGATTTCTCAAAACTCCCCTGATTTCTCAACACCCCTGTAAGGCCCCCACGATTACACGTTTAAACGGATTCGTTTCGATTTTCATTTATAAACGTTTACGATATTGTTTACGGTTTAATCGAAAAATTTACAAAAATTCTTAATCATTGCCTGTAATCATTGATTTTATCAATTCTAGTGGTTTATTCCAAAGTAAACAAACGGAAAATGGGTGTTTACAACCCTCCACACAGCATTACCGTGCAAAATTGCTCGTGACATAATACATTTTGGTAAAAAATGGGGTTACAATGCAAAAAATGTGTGCTGACTCAATCGTGATGAGCCTTGCACATTCTTTATTTGTACATGTATTAAAAATAGAAAGAAAGACATCATTTGGCGATTCAAATACATGGTGTGTATAGTACATAGAGGTACCACCGTTTAAACGGTATCGTTTCGGTTCTTAGCAGTCGTGTAAACGTTTACAAAAAATTGTAAACGTGGGAGCCTTACACCCCTGATTTCTCAAACACCCCTATTTTTTCAAACATTGCTGATTTCTTGATCAATAACTGGAACACTTAACTACTAATGATATGGCCCTTTTGAAAAGTAAACAATAGCTGTTGCAAAATTTTAACCAAATTCTTTACTTTGGACATTTTAGTTATGAGAACGGGGTCATAGATGTTATAAGGCTGGGGGTCAAAGCTGTTTGTTTATTATATGACATTTCATATTTGTCAACACAAGTCAGCTTGAATTGATTAGATTTTAATATGGTAAACCTATACAAGCTAATTGATTCAAGTAATACAACTAATCATTTTATTAAAAAAAACGTAATTTTTCTTGTACACACGCTACCTCATTTGCATAAAACGTATTTAAAGAATCTCCTATTTACCCGTATCATCTTGCAACGGTACTGATTTCTTATTGATAACATTGGTTTGATGGTATTAATTAATATTGAAGTATGAATAAAACCTTGTGTAGTCAATTAATGACTTTTATTGAAAATCGTTATAGAATATGAATATATAATAGATGCGATAGAGTTACAATTTATAGAAAAATGTTCAGAGATTTATAGCTGTGGTAATACAAGTTATCACTGGTAATTTAGAAAAAAAAATCTACCTGAGAAGAAGTTCATTAAAATCTGATCTTACATTTACAGAAATAAATTCAAGTAGATATAATATTCATGCAAAAAAAAAATCATCATAATTTTGTTGGTACTTGAAACCTCTCTTTATGTTAAACTTTAAACTTTTCATGGAGATTTATATGGAGCTTATATAGAAATTGACTGCCATTGTTGGGTTTCAAACATACTTTTTAAAGAATTTTAACTGCCAAAATTGATTGCTTAAGTATAATATACTCTATATAAAATTCTCTATTCAATGCGAGATAATAGAGATAATAAATGGTTGAGTTACAGCCCTTGGAATACAGCAATTAATAAATGACTGGTCTTTCAACAAGTACTTTTTCCGAAGATCTGTCTTGAATCTCAGGATTTTCATTGGTCAGTGCACATTCTGTGTGTTTTTCTGACTTATCAAATACCAGAGATCAGAGTGTGAGCTTTCCTTTTGTCCCAAGGATCCTCTACCTTATGTTTCAGACGGCATAGGCCTAAGATCCACGGCATAGGCTAGATCCACAGCATAGGCTAGATCCTCAAAAGTGGATGAGAATATGAAACATTATGTTGTAAGAACTTATTTCACAATCTAACTAAGATTTGCACTTTTAACCTGAACAAGCTCAATTTCAACAACTTATGCAACAAGAGTAAGGGTAATAATACAATAATGATTTGCGTATGTTGAAATGTATAAAAATAAAAAAAAACTATTCTGATCTTTTATCATCAAGACACTTTTTAAATACAATATTTTTTTTATAATCATTTTTATTTCAATTAGATTACTGAAGTGATATAAGTTAAGTGCCGAAACATGTGGTCTCATATTAAACTAACTTATACCAGTCATGCTAGCAGCCGTTCATCTACGTCTTTTACAGCATACAGGATTATACTGGAATTAAACTCAAAAGATCATTTATGCGAAGTAAAACGTTAATTTCAGAAAGTTTTTTATATTCATCTGGTGTCTCCAGGTCGGGGATTAGATGTTGTAATATACTAGGATAATTAGGATTTAGAGATGCCAGTTTTTCCCACCATTATGTACAGTACGCTGGGTTGACGGAGGGGACACGGAGATTAGATGGTGTAAGATCACACTGTCCTTGTATAGATAACTGCATGTGTAGACCGGACTTGTAAATATCTCTGTCTTCAATGGATAGATCTTTTGGCAATTGGTAGTAATACAGTTAGTACTTATTAAAAAAAACAAAACTAAATTTACTGATATGAAAGGAACAAGTTAAAAATTTTATTATAAAACCTACAAGTTTAAAAAAAAAAGAAGTGTACAATTAATAATAACCCCCTCACCAAGTGAACTTTGCATAATTCTAGTGATTGCATGACTTTGTGCATGTAAAAAATAGACTTAAATCGATATCATCAAGCTGAATAAAAAGCTGGTCAGACTGGTCCTGTTTTGAGTTAAGTAATCCTTGCTATGCTAAATATTGTAAATGGACTAGTTCATCTTTCAATCTGGACCAAACCATTCATCATTTTTATCAGGGACAATGTTAGGACTATATAGTGAATATAATTATTCTGACTGAATAGCAAACAGTGCAGACTATGATCAGACGGCTTAGATGTGACGACTGGTCTTGGTCTGCACTGGTGGCATGGGTAGCATCTGTGCTGCCAGCAGGCTCATGATTGGAGTACCAAACACTGACCTGGCCCTGGCCGGCTATACTGGTTGCAAAGACTTATCATTTTGGGTTTTGCGGCAGGGTAAACGTTGATATAGATATATACAGGGATTATAGCAAACTTTCATACAAATTTTGCTATACTAGGAATTGCGAACGAATTGCAAGCGTAGCCATAATATTGAACAAGCCTGTAATAATAGAGATTAATACACAAATGCAACAGACAAACTTATAAAACATTCATGGTTACTGCTGCATTATTTAAATTTCTAGTAGTCTCTTGGATTACAACAACCATTAAAGATTGCTCTATTAAATAAAAGTCCCACACAAGTCTCCATGCACAAGTTTATTCCTGTCTGATCACAAGATTAACTTCACTTCTTAGCAGGAAATATATTTTAAATTTAGAAAAATAATAAATGACAAGAATAGGAAGGAAATTTGATTCTGAGCATAAAAACATCTGAGCATGATGGGTTTTTAAGGGAAGGAAATATAAGCTTTTAAATCAGCATGAAGTTTGTTTATAGACAAATTTCAATATTATTTTTTTTTAATTTTTGTTTGTTTGGTTTTATTTCTTTCGGTGTGTGGGAGGGGGGTCCATTGAGGGAAATAAGAGGGAAAAATATAGATTTTGTAAATTATATATCTTTTATTGGACATTGGAATTTTAGAGTTGAAAACAGAATGTACAGTCAAACTTGAGTGACTGCATAATGGAATCTAACACTGTATTTTGCTTGTAAATGTTTTTCTGTCTTCCTAATTGAACAAATTTCCTGCAGAATCATATGTAAATTGTCTTCAAAAGACTGTTTTTTACCATTTCCTGGTTCTGGTCTTGAAATTAGGTCCAACTGTGTATTTGTGTTTTACCAAATATTTTGAATATTTTGAGGGGCAACATAAATGATTGTGAATTTATTACCAGATATATGATATTTTGATGTTAGTGAACTGTTCAAGGAAGTGTTTGGCTACTAAGTTTCCCCTTAGGGTCTGAGCTAAATTGACAGTACTTTTTTATTACTATACCACACTCTAATGTCAGTAACGTAGGCAAGGAAATGAGCTTTTAAGGAGAAAAAATATGAATGGAAAAAAAATAATTCAGCGTATTGACCTAATTTCGGTTTTTCTGGTGTTTCGAATTTACTGTCCTTGACCTTCATGGCATTGGCCAGTATGATTGTTGTTTATTTGCTCATGTCCGTCTGTGTGCTGGTATCAATTCAATTGTATAGCACTGAACATATTGTGATTGTATAAAACTACATTGGATAATGTTTCAATGGCTTAGTCAAAGGCAACCTGGCTGAGATTCAAACCCAGGACCCTCAGAATGTCATTCTGTAGCTAGACTGATGGGGCAGTAGCTGGCACATACACATGTTTTTTGCTAATTAGTTATTTGGTCAATACTGTAATAATACTAGTATTAAGCACCGAGCGACTCTACCAACATCAGCTAGCCAGCTGTTTGTTTACTTTTTTCCCTTATTAGTAATTTGGTGAATACCATCCCAGTAACAGTCTATAACCAGTACTATAGTACTGGTGTCTATTGTTAAAAAGATGTGTATATAGGTCAGAAGGTGTGTTAGTTTTTGTTGTATGATGTATGATTACGAGTAACTAACCTGTATGAGGCCGGGCTCGTCTATTCTATCAAGTTAGGTGAAGATCATTGTCAAATTGATTGTGCTTTACCCAGCTGAGTTCACACCTCACAAACTAAACTAACGTCCACATTTTTCTCAATTTATATTTTAACACATCGTATTTTCGGAAAATATAAAATGAACAGCACCCAATAGACAGTGTAAATGCTGATTTATATAGACATTCGTTCTGAATGACAGAAAGAATATATTTTAGGAACTGGAAATAATTTAAACGAACTGTATTTTGTTATGTAATAATAACATTATGTCATTGTTACAAATTTATTATGTAACATTTTAGGAGAAATAGCACTTATACAAGATGATAAATCTTAAAGCATAATGTAGTGATCAACAGCGGAGAAGAAAGTATTGATAGTTTATGAGCATATATCAGTAGAATGTTACATATTTGTCCAGCAAAAAAAAGGTGAAATTAAGTCGGTTATTAGAATTAGGGCAGTACATGTATCTATATACCATGTAGACAAAGATCAGCACAAAAACTATGGCCGCCTTGAGACTATATAGATATTGATTGCTTTCTTAAATCATTGAAATGTGGGTTATGATAATTTCTGAAGTCATTGAAATATTGGTTATGACAATTTCCTAATTCATTGAAATATTGGTTATGATAATATCCTAATACATTGAAATATTGGTTATGATAATATCCTAATTCATTGAAATATTGGTTATGATAATTTCCTTATTCATTGAAATATTGGTTATGATAATTTCCTTATTCATTGAAATATTGGTAATGATAATTTCCTAATTCATTGAAATATTGGTTATGATAATTTCCTTATTCATTGAAATATTGGTTATGATAATTTCCTTATTCATTGAAATATTGGTTATGATAATTTCCTAATTCATTGAAATACTGGTTATGATAATTTCCTAATTCACTGAAATATTGGTTATGATAATTTCCTTATTCATTGAAATATTGGTAATGATAGTTTCCTAATTCATTGAAATATTGGTTATGATAATTTCCTAATTCATTGAAATATTGGTTATGATAATTTCCTAATTCATTGAAATATTGGTTATGATAATTTCCTAATTCATTGAAATATTGGTTATGATAATATCCTGATTCATTGAAATATTGGTTATGATAATATCCTAATTCATTGAAATATTGGTTATGATAATTTCCTTATTCATTGAAATATTGGTAATGATAATTTCCTAATTCATTGAAATATTGGTTATGATAATTTCCTAATTCATTGAAATATTGGTTATGATAATTTCCTAATTCATTGAAATACTGGTTATGATAATTTCCTAATTCACTGAAATATTGGTTATGATAATTTCCTAATTCATTGAAATATTGGTTATGATAACTTCTGAAGTCATTGAAATATTGGTTATGATAATTTAATAAGTCATTGAAATATTGGTTATGATAATATCCTGATTCATTGAAATATTGGTAATGATAATTTCCTAATTCATTGAAATATTGGTTATGATAACTTTATAGTTAATGTAATATTAGTCATGATAATTGACAATATAAGGCATTGAAATATTCTTTTGCTAAATATTGAATTTTTGGATAGTTAATATTTATTTTTTAAGTCCTGGTATAATTATATGTAATTTCTCAGATATGAATTTTTATATGAGATAATCTATCATTTGAAATAAACAGTAACATGTCAAATTTGATGTGTATGTAACATTTCAAGCAGTAACCTTGAATGTCTGTGACTTTAACAGGACAGTTTGAGAGCTTTTACTTCTCTTTTATTGAACTATTTCTAGTTTTTTTTATGTTCCAATTTCATTAAGATAATAAAAACTGAGTTAGGTTATTAACCAGCGCATGTAGGATAGCCTTTGATTATTCATGAAGCCGAGGAAAAAAACGTTACATTTTGACAAGAATTTAATGTTCGGAGGAAATCGTTCTTGCAATTTCTACAAATTCTGTCTTGATTAATACAGCATATGGGCAGTTAAGTATGATGCCACTGTACAAATAGGTTTTTTATTAACTGTTAATTAAGCGAATCGTGTTTTGAAGTAAGTTTCCAAATTTTTGTACAATTGTACCTTGTTAAATATAAGATAAACTCGATAAATTACAAAAAACGTGCCTGGAAATTGATAAAACACATATCATAAGTTGGTTTGAGCCAAGTTAACCTTACTTATATTTTTCCCCCATCACCTGATAATTGATTCACTCGTTTTAGAAACTTCATTAGGTGTGCTAACAATAGAGATTTCTCTAAGTGCGTTTTGTTCCGGTTGCATTATGGTTCCGGTTGTTGCAAATGTGATAATGCATGTAAAGTAAATTCTTTGTAGATGGAAACATGATCATGTAAAAATACCCAAGTCTTATCTGGTTAGGCATGGAAGTATTAATGGGGAATTGTGGAATTACAGAGTAAATATTTGCCAGAATTTGTACAAATTGGTACTGCTGATGAATTATGGTCTGACAACCCATATTGACCTATCATCTGCTTTGCAGAAATTGATTTCTCCAGTTTCCGATTTTCCGAATTTCCGTTGACTTATAAAGGACTGCATGAGTGAAAGTGAGAATCGTAAATAACTCAACAAAAGCGGTGGTCATTAGGGGGACATCATCTTTTCGGAGGCAAATCTAGTTATGTTGGTCGTTTATGAATTACTTGAACCAAATTGCCACTTCTGCAATTTGTCTTGCATTTCCAATTTTGGTAATTACCGGTTAGTGAAAAAAAGAAATCAAGTTAAAAAGTCTTTTGTACGGTTTGCTTTGTGCCAAGTGCGCTGATGCTTTATCCTGTCAATACAATGGGAAATGCATATGGTTTCTTCATTTGCATCCTTTTGTTTCCGTACAATATTTATTCCTTCAGAGACTTAAATGATTCGCCTTTTTTATGATTCAGCTATCGTCAACTGACCGAGGCGAGTAATGAATTCCTGATGACTTTAACAGTGTTGAAACCAATCATATTCTATTATTGCACTTTGTTCTGACTTTCATAGCTAATTTTGTTAAGTGTACCCACAATGTCTCTAATTAACAACAATACCTAGAAACACATGCACATGCCGTCTTTAACCTCGATGTGTGAAAATGGAATAGGAAACGGTTTAGACATTTATTGTATACGAAGTGATTTCCTATTAATTTAATCATGAAAGTCAATCAGATTACAATTTTAGATAAGCCTGTACCGACACATATCGCCCATTATATGTTCCGTCATGCACAAGTCTGCGGAAAACAATAGCAGCATGCAGTGATCTTAAATGGTCATAATACTTAATTGTAGTTATTAAGGTGAAAGAACAGGACAGGTGATGCTTGTTTAATGTGCGGACACCCTTGTTAAAATACAGCACCATTCAATCTATAGATAATTACAAAGTGTTCGGCCCTTGAAATGGTCGGCAGGACTCCCATCAACTGACCATAATCTTCAATGAAGCTTAAAATGACCATGATGTTCCACTGGCCATAAAGTGGACACAGACATTGATCATAGGGCCAAGGTGTTTTTATTTCATGTTTTATTTATAAATAAGTAATACCTATACTGCTAGGGACCAGTGAAAGTAAACATAACCTGCAAAAAAATAATGCTCTCATTTGGTTTTCACAGTGTTAGAAAATCCTACTTTTGTTTATTTATTCAACAGGAAAGAAATAAACTGATAAATATTAATCTCATATGTTTTAATAATTCATGGATAAAAGTTATTGCCTTTGTTTTTCTGGGGTACATATTATTATATATATATTTTTCTATATCTCCCATGTCTCTTTTTATTTTCAATTACCAGTACCATGTGAAGGCATTATTGTAGAAATAAAAGTTATATTATCCTGTGAAGGAATTATTAAGCAATAATTATACCATCCTGTTATGGCATTATTAAGTAATATTAAGTCTTATACTATCTTGTGAAGGCATTATTGAACAATATTTATTCTATCCTGTGAAGGCATTATTGAGCAATTATAAATTATACTATCCTGTTAAGGCATTTTATTATTAAGCAATATTAAGTCTTATACTATCTTGTGAAGGCATTATTAATGAAATTATACTTTGCTATAATTATTCTGTGAAGGCATTATTGAGTTACATTTTTCTGTGATGGCATTATTGAACAATAATTATACTATCCTGTTAAGGCATTATTGAGCAATAATTATTATAACTACCAGTATCCTGTTAAGACATTATTAAGCAATACTAAGTCTTATAATATTTTGTGAGGGCATTATTAAGAAATGCTTTGGTATATTTCTTTGTGAAGGCAGTATTGACCAATGGCATTATTGAGCAATACTCAAGTATGTAATTTTGTTTATTGTTATCCTGTGTATGCAATTTTGACCAATACTTTGTGAAGGCATTTATAATTGAGGATTCATTCTTGCATTATTAAATAATCATAAGACTAAACAATACTTAATAGTGTTTCTTTTCTTCTTATAGTGCATTATTTAAAAAAAAACACCTGTAATTCACACCTTGGAAACATGGCTGTCTGAAGACTATGTAATTATCATTATTGAAATATTTCACCTATGTTAAAAAATCAGAAGTTATCATGACATCACAGAATGTGTTAATTGGTATATAATTATCTTTGAAATCAAATATGTAAGAATTTTTTATACTTTTATATTTATATATAGCCTGGGGTCGCCTCCCTTTATTTTCTTTTGATGTACATACTTGTGTCTGGTATAAGTTATTTTAATAATGCTCCATGATTAAATAAATGTTGAAATTAATTTTCAATAAATTATGTAATTTACTTTGAAGTGTGTAATTAAAGTTTCTGGTAAAGTCCTCTAAAGATATACAAAAATATGTTTCTAATTTATAAATCTTAATTCCATGGTTTAGTTTTATTGATTATTTGTCTAGATTTGATTTCCATGAGTTTGTTTACAAAAGACACAAGGAAAGAACTTTTTATACATCTTTAATAGCATATGTTTTGTTCATTTTCTTTCTTTCATATTAATTTAAAATCTGCTGACTATGGAATAAATTGGAAATAATTTTCTGAAAAGTGATTTTTTTATGCTGCCAGAAATTTACTTGCAAAACATTGCTTGGAGATGTGCCACAGTAGAAACACACTTTATGAAATTAATACAGTATGATTTCCATCTTAAAATTATGATTGCTTTGCTGACAAACATCCATAAAAGTAATTAAGCTTCTAGCTACCATGATTTTAACAGACTGCGACTGCGTCTGAGCAATAATTCAATGGACTGGTACTCAGTTTTTAATGGAGTTTTGTAATTGTCATGGCTTGCAAGTTTTATGTTAGATTTACAGTCAAAGTGTCAGTAGACTGTGCCGCAAATATGGTCTCCTGCAGGGCTCTATACAATATGTTCAATCCATTGAGAAGATATATGTCCTTTTCATCATTGTGAATTAGTAGGATCTTATTGTAACCGAGTCACATGATCACTTCCCTAATAAGGAATCATGGGTAAAATATTGCGACACTGACCCTCGTTTGTCCATTAAACAATTAAATCAGTGGCGATCATTACATTTATGGGATAGGGCATGGGTTTCGAATAAAAGACGTGTCCTCACTAAAGACGATTGTGATAATTACGTGAACTTCGTATGGGTTACTTCCCTCGCATTTTCGATTTTCTAAATCTATTGTTAATAAAATACATTTTAAAATACCTAATGGTCAAACTCTCGCTCGAAGTTTGTAAATCAGTCTAAAATGTCCTTACGTCTATAATTAAGAAATGTTTTATAAGCCTGTACCATAGGTGACTCAGCCATGATACAATTGTTTGGTCTAAATAGTTCAGGTGTTTGAATTACCATACTTTTATTAAGATGATAACATTTTGTTACTCTGCCAACAAAACAAGAATTAAGAAAAAAGGAAGAAAACAAAGAGCAGAATATAAAGCTTCATCTAAATTTTTAAAAAAAAATCCTAACTAACAGAATCAGAGTAAGTAAATTACAAAATTTCAACTGAATATATTTCTAATTAAGTTTCAAATATGGTGAAAAGTAGATTTTTTTCACTCTTTTTTTTGTGATGGGGATGTAGGGGTTGTGATGTTTTGTGTTACTGATAAAAAAAAATTAATAGAAAGGAATGCTCAAGTCTTTCTCTAACTCTCTAACCAGCTATCATGTGATCCTTGCCAGAAAAAAGAGGTATTTTTTATGTTTAAATTATTAATGGCAAATGAATAATTAATCGGAATACAGAATAAAATCCGTCACCACATCAGAGGGTTTTGGGCTTCATAAATGTAATAATGCATGCAGCATCCTGTACGTAGATTGAAATGGAAAATTATGTTGTAAAATATAACATTATATTGTAACGTTTAACAACCAGAATGGCTGTCCAGCTGCTTTCTATTAAAATGATTTAATTCGCTTCTGTATCCAATAATATGAAGTCTTTATTCCGTCTTAGGCAACTAAATTAGCCCTTTAATGTAAAAGCTGGCGACCATAAAAGAACGATTTGGCTACAATAATTCAGTTTTACGCGTTAATATGTTTTCTAAATGGTGAATTTTATTGACGCGATTGACAAAATGAGTGAAATCAAATGGAAAAGTCATATGTCAAGAATTTTATATTGTGTAATATAAAGTGTATATAATTTGATGAAATTTGCTCGTACTTTCAAAATTCGACCTCCTGTTGCTTTTATGAACAGAAATAAAAAGTAATGAAAATTATTTCATTAAGAATACACCTGCAATATTGAGCGCGTTTCCTCACTCAAATATAACAAATTATATATTCATGTATTACATTGAGCAATTAATTTTTATATCAAGAAAAACTGTTGGCATGATAATGTTGCGGAAAAAATAAAGAAGAAGTATATCACCATGTTTGGGACTGAAAGAAATTTCCTTTTAGTACAGTAAAGTTACATTGGCTAACCTTTAATGCAGTAAATGACATACGCTCACCATACATCTTGGATAGACCGGGGTTTTTTTTCCTTCAAGGTTTATCATGAATTTTTCAACAAACTTCAGGCTTTCATTACATTAAAGTGTAAATAATTAAATAGAAAAAAAAATAGCACAAACAAAAAAAAAACATACTAACTATGTACATTGACCATGCCTCATTTTATGCATGTACTATGATCAAAAATGTATTTCATCATCATCATCATCATCATCGTTGTCATCATCATCAATACCACCACCACCAACATTATCATTCAGTTTGTCATTTTCATTATATTTATTATATTTATTTTTACACTATTTTATAATTATATGTTATTACAAACAATATTATCTGCAGATGTTTCTAAATTCAAAATTTCACAGTTTTCATGTTTAATTGTGAATTCTTCTTCAGCCCGTGCTAGTGGGCAGTAACTTGCACTTTCCAGTACTGTCCATGAATAGGCTCAATCAAACAGAGCCTGCAACATTTTTAATTTTAGCATTTTGGGCGGAGATTCCGTTTTCTCTATTGTATGATATTATAATCAATATTATGATATTGTAAACAATATTATGATATTAAAATTAATATTGTATAATATTATAATCATTCTATCAATATTATTATACTATATTTTACAGCCAAATCTGACATTCCTGTCTCCAGGCCAGAAGAAAGTGGAAGATAACCACAGTGAAACATCAGGAGATACTGGCACCAGTGATAGTGGGCGGGGAGGAAGTGACGAGGAAATTCATACAAGCATGTCACAGTCACCGAGGGATAAAATGATGGGTAAGACCCTATATAGAGAGTTTCTCTGCTCAAATAAATGATAAGGACAGGGCTCAAACCTGTCTTTGTAGGTTTGAATCTCTCTGGGGACTTTTACAGCAGCAAATCTTCAGTTGTCTTTCTTTTAAGTACTTTAAACATTACAGTCAGTCACTTCCAGAGATATTGGTAATTTCTGGTTGGTTAAATATCCAGAAAAAGCTGGTTAGGTGGATAGACTCGTGAGATTATGACCAAAAAAATATGTTAAAATTGTCCTTAAAAACCAGAAAACCAAATAAATAAACAATTCAAAGATTATTTCTGGAAGCATGATAGTCAAGAAATCTTGATGCAAGTTTTGAATCATTTTCCAATCAGTACACTAGAGTTAAACAGCGGTGGAGTAAAATGAAACTGGTTGTGACTCAAGTAGGGCTTGAACCCATAATCTAAGAGTTGAGAGTCAGACACCTTGACCACTAGACCAGGCCTGGCTCACAT
This sequence comes from Ruditapes philippinarum, assembly GCF_026571515.1. NCBI lineage: Eukaryota > Metazoa > Mollusca > Bivalvia > Venerida > Veneridae > Ruditapes > Ruditapes philippinarum. The sequence goes on from NW_026852001.1 coordinate 223,644, forward strand.
TTCTCCTTTCTGTAGTAAGGTGAAAAAAAAATTGTGAAAGTGTAATTGTTGCCCTTTAATATTGTTGGCAAAGTACTACTTTTGCCAAAAAGTTAAAATCTCATTATTAATGTACCGGTATATATTATACTGGATAAATCAAACGGAAGGTTTAATGTAACTTTAATTTGCTAGTTTATGAGAAAGTTAAACTCTGATAACTTTGAAACTATTATAATCTTAGTTTTGACAAAAAAGTAGTATGATAATTTTTACTATGATTTTTCATGCCTATTAATTTTGCTCCTATGTTAATGTAACTATGTATGCAAGTTGTTTTCTTTTACTTACTAAGGAAGTGGATGTCTCGGTAGTTTTTAATTGGCATGTTTTTAACAGATTAAATATAAGATAGATTTCTGATAACAGATTAACGATCAGATATTAAGGAAATACTTTCGACTTTCCTGTTGACTATTAGATGTTTTTATCATATGCTTTTCATTGAGATACTGAAGTGTATCAGTGGGATATAAGTCATATCACACTGTTTAAAACTGAGTGAAATATAGATAGAAATTTAGTTCCCGTTCTTCACATTGACAGGCATAGCAAAGTAGAATGCCCTACAATTTTATAAAGATTTTAATGACATCATATAAATTAGCATCATGATGCATCCGATTTAGTAATGTCCAACTACACTGTAGTTATTTTAAACTACAAAGACTATGAAATATGACATTAAGATAAAAAGATATAGCTTCATAAAAATTTAGTGAAAAAAATGTTAAAGTACGAGCTTCTGGACTTGACTTAATTTAGTATTCATGAATTACCAGGGCAGATTTCAGTACTATTATAATCACATTAACCAATTTGTAATTACACTTTCGGGTTTTCATTAAAACTAATGTAATATTGTGTCTTTATTTATTGCAGATTTCACCCGACCATTGCCTCCAATATCGCATCAGGAAATCATCCCGTTCTCATTTAAAAAGGGCATGGCCCTGCCATACAGTAACCGTGATTATAGTAATAGACCAGATGTTATAAATACTGACAATATAGAAATGACAAGGCGCGACCTTGACCCTCACAGACATGGATTATCAACAATGGCAGTCCATCTGCCGAATGACTCACTCGACAGATCTCGTAATAAAGTAGTCCTTTTACAGACAGACTCCGGTATCCATAGTGATACAAACTCTAATGAGGGAGACAATACAAGGGATTGTATGGTGTGAAATTAATTAGTGATATGTTAATGATGTGATATAAAATGGACATTTTTGACACCTGTCACCCCCTTTTCTAATTAGACTATGGAATGTTCCAAACTATAATAGCAAAATCTCAGCTGGAACATCGAAAAAATAAGGGGGTGCAGGGGTCAGAGAGAAAAAAAACAAGGCCATATTCAGTATTTATTTAGTGTGATATATGTGAAACCATGGTTCAGATGATGTTTGTTCAACTGAGGGTCCAGCTGCTCTCTAAGGCACAAAGATGAATAACCTTGTTCTGGTGACCAAGCATTGACATAGTATTCAAGCTAAAAAATCCCATGGCATAGAAGAGGGAAAGAAACACAGTTAAGTAAAATATAGGTATGCAATGTTTTTTGTTACAAATGTTCAAATAAGTTTCTGTTTTTACAAAAAGGAGCAATATCATGTGCTTCACTTTTTTTGATAAGTCTAAATTGCTAATTAAAGGCAACAATATTGTTAACTATGCTAAGTTCTTTTGGTCATACTGTAATTAAGTTAAACGTTCTGGAGAAAAAAACAATTGTACAGTCAAACCTTCAAAGGCCACCCTAAGGAGAAACTGAATGTGGCTTAAAAAGACAAGTGGTCTTTATTTGGAATTTTACCCTGTATTATCTTATTAAGGAGGGTTGTCAAAAATGGCCTTAATTTGCATGGTGATCATTATTTGGAGTTGGTCTTAATCGCAGGTTTGATTGTATTTGTTATCTTTACTTACTACTGTAATTAAGGTATCAAAATACACTTTAAATGATTTCATAGGATTACAGGTTTCACAGGATTACTTATTTTAATATCTTCACATGGATTTTTTTATGGTGCACATGAGAATATAAATAGTCAAGCACACCTCTGATTCAGTTGATTTGTTTGACTATATTTTGAAATTTTTAGTACTTTATGATTAGGTAATAATGTTTGAACAAAATATTTAAGAAAACCATTTAGTAATATTGGATTAATCTCTATATGTTAATCATGAAATATACCAATTAACTGTCATGAAGTTATTTATTGTTGTATGTGTGTTATCTTTCATCTGGGACTTAAAATAATTTATATCATATATTTTAAGACACACTTGAAAGGAGATTAACTATTTTAATCATTTTTGTTTTTGTTTCAGGGCCTAAAAAGATTCATCTGCCATTACTGTACCATTGGTGAACTTAAATGATGTCATTTCCTGTATTACAAAAATTCTAGTCACTGTCACTTCCTGTTCTGTGTTACCATGGTATTTCTATGATGTCATAATCAAACAACAAGAAACTAAACAAGTTATAATCAGATCATCATGCAAATGTTTAGATGTAGACTGGGGCTCTTTTATCTTAATATGTGAAACATTGCATCTTATATATCATTAACACAGTCTATTATCTAAACCTGGCATTGATGGGTCAGCTTGACTGGAACCCTTGACTTTCATTAAAGAAATATTATAAACACATTGTATCATAGATACAGTCCAAGAATGTGTGTTATTTTTTTTTTCTGTCAGGTGTTTTGGAAATAATATGTCTGTGTTTATATGTGTTTAAATGGGAGTGATGTGCAATGGAAAAACTGTGTTATATGTGTTTAAGCAAACGGATGAATAATTAAACTTACATACAATAGGTGACACTGTAAGACTTAACGCTTGGTTATTTTCGAAATTATTGAATTACCTCCCTTTGACAATTCAGTAATATGGGATTTATATTTATTTCAAAAGTATTAGTTGCACTTGTATTCAGTGACACAAAACATTTGTGTATTTACATGTGAAAGTTGCCATATTATCTAAGAATGTTTGATGATATTTTATAATGAGATGTTTTTGTATGTATAATTGTATACTTATTTATTTTACTTGAATATGTTATTGTGATAAATATATTCAAATTTCGATGTTCTACAAAATAATAAAAAATATGTTTAACAAATTTTGAGTGTTTATATTTATTTCATGAGTTTGATGGAGAGCATATTAGGATGAGAATCTTCAGTATTTCTTATTTTTATACCCGTGAACCAATTTCAGATAATGTAATGCCTGTGGTTGTCCGTCTGTTTGTCCATTAGCAATTGCCTGCACTGTTTCTTTTAAACTGATGAATGGAATTAAAAATACATTGCAAAACTGTTAACCATAATAAAAGGATATGCTCAACCTAAGGATGGGGTTCCTCATATCAAGGTCAAGGTCAAACATTCTTTTTGTATGATTTCAGAATTTTGTCTCTGTTTAATATTAAAACTAATTGGCGGAAATGTAAATCATGAGACAAAGTGCAAAACACAGGTTTGGATTTTCTCAGATCAAGGTCAAGGTTATACAAAGTCATTCAGTCATTAGTCAAGTACATGTCCAAGGGGGAATACTCTGTAATTACTGTATTTTAGGAACATGTTAAAATATAAGTAAAAAAATTTATTTCTAGAATAAATTACATCTATACTATATTAGATATTCTTAATATTATAACAGTAACTCAACTAACAGCACAAAGTCATGTGGACATCGGTTCAAAAGGCAAGCATTAAGTATTTTGATTTTTTTCTTTAAAGTCAGTAGAAACCTGCTGAATCGGAAAAATATATTCAGGACTATATAACAAACATGTATATTATTGTGCCAAATAGAAACACAAACCACAATTAAGATAGCTAGATAGCTTCTTCACATGAATAAAGAATCGTTCTTTCATTGAAAGAATCTTAAAGTTCCTGTCAGGTATCGAACTCACAGCGACCAAGTACAAGTGATTCTTAGTGACAGACCTTAACCATATGGCCACTTGCACCAGACAACATATTTATGATTCAAATTGTATGTTAAAATAATTGATAAGTTGGATTGAAAATTACGTAAGCAAGTCAAGTTCAATTACGTTAATCATGTTTAAAATCATTTTCTAAAACATATTCTCCATTGGACTTTCGGCTTGGCAAAAAACACCCAATAAGGATGACTTCAAGGCCAATATGCAGTTTTTGTTTTAAAAATGTTCAAATATTTTGAAATTTCTTGATTGTAAAAACAACAAATGTGCGTTTTTTGAACAGAATAAACGAAAATAAAAGGCAGTCTCACAGATACGTTAAAACATAGCGTTGTCTTCTGTATAACACATTGGCTGGACCACCGTGAAAACTCCTATCAGTTGATGTCGCCTGTTATTCAGATGTTTTTCCTTTGGATGTCTATCTAATTTAAATAATTATTTATAAATTTAATAAATATGGAGACGAAGGAAAAGATCAGTTAAAATCATAATGGACCTGCCAGCAGAACGCTTGCCTTTCATTGTCAAGATTTCTTTCAGGTAAAGAAAGACATCATGGGCCACTCCGTGCATTATTACATGTAGGCCTATATTTCTGACAGGAGCGTACCTGGCTAGAATGCCCCTAACTGAACCCACCGACTGTATTTATTAATCTAGCTGGATAGCTTCATTCCAAGGAAACAATCTAGCGAGTCTTAGATCCGAGCACATAGTATGCGGTTTCAGGTGAAACAAAGCCAGTGATTAACCATCAGGGCTAGGGAGGTTCCCAAGTATTTTTGTCGAAGAATAAGACAAGTACAAAAAAATGGAATCGTAATCTAGACTTGAATCCTTACCATATGCATTTCTTGGGAATGCAGCTAGTTTACATATAAAAGATTATTCGTTACGTGTACACATCATTATTCTGTCATTACCAAAGTAATTCCACTGTGTAATAATTGCTTCCTGTCTCATTAATTCTGTCCAGAAATTGTCGTCTGCTTTGAGATGAGGTAATCGGGCATTGACATTGTCACACATATAAAATAAATGAACTTTATCTCATCACTGATTAACCCTTACAAAGCTGGACCGAAAGTTCTTTAGGCCTTTAACCAACAATATAAACCAATATGACCAGGCTCTGTACGGTTGGTTGACCATCTTTACTTTATCATCCTCGTTTCTCCCAAAAAGTTCTACAAATGGGTGTTGAATAGTAGAATTCAAGAAATTCTGTATAAATGTTTATCAACATTTCTGATTCCAAGATATATATCTTCACAATGCCATGTATAAAATAAATATACACTTACACATACAATTATCAACCGCTGAAATTTGAGTAGTCCTTGTTAGTGACCACAACATTCTAGTTATGACTCTTTAAACGTCTTCTTTGCTGAAGTAGATTTTTCAATATTTTGATAAAGAAAATTATCTAAATTATATACAAATCAAATTCCTTAAATAAAAGTTCACTTTAGAATACCAATTATGTAGTTATACCCATATTGCAGTTAAAGCATTTTGAGCAAAAAATGCAAAAATCTCTATGGCTATTTTTGCAAAGGTCTTACTCAGTATTGTCGTCTGTATCGGTAATGTAACTTTAATACAACAAAACTTGAATGATCATTTCATTTAATGATATCATCTATCACATCTTCACATATCCAACCTGTCTAGATGAATTTTTACACCAGTAATTACAAACTCCCAGAATAATTAACTACGGGTATCCTGGATACATTTCATGTAGATGCACATCTGAGCCCATAAATTACGGTAATCTTTACTTCAAACTTCTAAAAAACACAGGTGCATATCTAAACAATAAAGATATTTGAATATCTATGCAAGACCTATGCGCCATGGCGTTTTAATTTTACACAGAACCTGGTATTAGGGTTCACTAAAAAGACCCCCAAAATAGGCAAAAACATAGACAAAATACAATAATTATAAAAAATAGGCACACGCACAAAAGTAAAATGTATACATTTCTTTCCTTAATTTAGTAAAAGCTGGTAACAAAGACATGCAATAGAAATACAAACCGCTCTTCTTTTTATAATAACATATGCTGATAAAAAAACACTTCTTACATTACAAAAAGTCGGGTTTACATAAGCAAGTCCTTTGCATATGCAACACGAAGTCCTTGAACAAAATTGATGGCATCCCGGTCTGTTCTGCGATGTGAAGTAAATTCTCACACAGGACACTTCCCTTAATCATGAATATTAGTGTGTTTGTATATATATATATATATATATATATATATATATATATAATATATATATATATATATATATATATATATATATACAGTCACATTACATATACAGTCCTCCATTACAAGTATGGTCTCAAATAGACCGATGCCCCGTAAATGGAGAAATGTGACTGTATATATATATATATATATATATATATATATATATATATATATATATATATATATATATATATATATATATATATATATATATATATATATATATAGCAAGATTCTCCTTTCTATTTTGTAAATGTTTTATTATACTTTCATACATTATATAAAAGGTACATATGTATGACATAGTGAATGGCCGTTTGGGTGATGTTATTACTTGTTTGATCACAAAGTAAAACCCTTTAGATATACTTTCTCACGTCACAAAGTTATTCTCATTTTTAAACTTATTACGATTTTTCCACACACACAAAAATATATAAAAATGATTAAAAAAACATGTACACTAATTTCTTTTGAGACAAGAACTATATGACCTTTATGATTTGCTTTTCATCCGTCTGTGACACCAGTTCTTAATGGTTCAGAAAATCTACTATAAGGATTCTTAAAACTATCTTGTATTCCAGACTAGAGATGAGATGTGTCTAACTATGCATTCTCTTAGATGTTTCAGGGACATGAATCAAACAAACATTACCAAGAAATGTTTGACACAAACTGTGTTAACTGTCAAATCTAACAGTCTGCTATAAAACAGCGTCTTTCATGCTTCTATCTGTTACTTCAATTAGGATAACTTCTGCCCAACAAAAAGCATTACGTCACGTGGAAAATCGAGCCTGCAACAGTTTCAATTTTGCCGTGTTGGACTTTCTTTATGGAATTCTTTTTTTCTCTTTTTTAAAGTTTTTAACTGATGATATGTTGTTATACAGCGAGAATACTAGCAACTATAAATCCCACCAGTTTGATCAACGTGCACACCTATTAAGTATGTCTAGGCACTGTACCCAGACTATTTATTTTTCCCCCATTTCAATACTGGAATCCCCAGAATTCACAACCACACAATCGGCAGATATGAATTGGTAGCAAGAGAAATTCATCGAGTGATGGCTCATCATCATTCATTGTCTATTTCTAACTTCATGTACATACACGTCTTTAACTGATGACTTATTGACGTGATGCGATTATTTCAATTAATTATTCACCAATATATAATATAAACATTAATATGATGAATCGGTATTTAAAACTAATTACGATTTACTGTAACTATTCAAATTTAACATAAAACGAAGAAAATGAAGTCAAGGAACGCTCTCTTTGCCCACTATCAAAACAAGCAGACAATGCATTTTGTACAGAACATAGATTCATTCTTCGTGTGCACACACGCCATTACCGTGTCATTTTTCAGTGCAATTCCACTGTGTATTAACTGAATCCTGTTTCATTATTTTTGCCTGGAAACTGTCTTATTTGTGACGGGGAAAGTAGCATATTAGTATTATTATATCAATGCCCACGACTTGAGACTACAAAATGCAAAGGTTGCATTTCAATATCTTTAAATTATTAAGCGGTCATTCTTTATAGTTTACATTTACGAAATTAGCTAATAAAATAATGACAAGACAATTGTCGAGCGAAAAGACGCCAGTCAATATTCTCTTTTTTTACACTATCACAAACACCATTATATCATTTCGATTTTTTATTAAGAAAAACATATATACATCATGTTCATATAAACAATGTGACAAAAAGTAAATATATTTATTTCAAAAGCTCTGATAAATGTAGTCTGTGTAAATTAACAATGTTATAAACAGTATTGTTATCATTTATTTTAATTTTGTTTCATTCATTTATTTTGCACGACGCGTCACACATAATACGAACACACTATTTAAGATATAAGTTTATAAGTTTGAAGCTGAAATTTCACATAGAAAAAACAACTAGAAGAAGAAAAAACTATTCGAGTACAAAAACTATCTGTTTCATTAGATCGAATATTACTCGTTGAAAAGTAATATAAAATCAAATAAAAAACACCTACATTTGTACACTTATATATAATTTTTTGTAACAAAAACAACAGACAACCGATGACAGTGGCATGTAATACGATTTGTTTAAAAGTCTCGGAGACAGCCTGGACAAGTATTTTCCAAACTTGTCGAGATCTCTCATTTGTTTGTTTGTCGGAGGCAGTCTCGACATATTCGACTGTAATTGATGACATTTCCACTTTCCAGTGCTTCAATGGTATTACACAGATGCACACATTTTACTTCTGAAGATAAGTGTCACAGACATTTGTCTACAATTGAACATTTGTGGAAAACACAATTCCTTTACAAGTACTTTACAAATTTACCAAGATAACTAAAATGTATCTACAGCATTTTGTCCAAATGAAGTTTTTTCGTCTGTATGTATTTTTAGGAAACTTGCACCTGTTCATTGACTAATCGTTTGAAATTGTCTGATGGTTTGACTTTTACGAGGTTGGTGAAACAAAACTAAGTTTAGAAATAATCATAGGTTAGATTTCTCCCCAAATTATCTCAAGGCAAAATTCATATCTAGAAGTATTGTTTGTCTTTTAACATTGATGAAGAAAAGTAAAAACGAGAAAAAGAAACACAAAGTAAACTGTTAATGACTGACAAAAAAGGAGAATCTTTAATATACTTATTCATATAATGTTGAGGCATTTAAGTTCAATTTCTTTTTACGATTTTACAGTTTTGCAAAAAGAAAACTATACATGTATTGCAGACACATTTTTCTCACAGGACACTGGCATCTTAACACCTCTAAATTATCTAACACTTGATGAAATGATTGTTATCATCAATGTTGTCGTTAAGAACACAACTCAAATTTAATGGCTAGTATATCAGCTTTCATAATATTATATGCCTGGTGAATTATATTCCTATTACGTTCATAGGTTATTTAAGTGAAAAATACATTGATGCAGTATATTTATATTTTTATTAACGAATTGAACTTTAACAATCGATATAGTAAATAGTGGTGCTTTTTAATTCCACTGCGAGACCAGTCAAAGGTATGTTAAAATTGAATTTGGAGACATATTCTTGAGCTGCAAAAGTTTACATGTCTAATTCTTCATATAAGAAGCATATTTATGTTAGCATATTATCGTCTATTTGGCAGCAAGCGACAACAAAAAGTAATTTGTTAAACCTTTAAATATTTTTGCGAACTTTTCTCTCAAGATCTTGCTTCTAATCTCCTATGTGTTCGTTGCCATTTCGGATAAACCGCAGTTTTTAGAATTGTCCTGACATTTTGTTTTTATATTGCAAGTTCTTGCAACTCTTAATCTAATGGCTGCATTCAAAATAAAATTATGGATAATTTCTGGCAAATAATGATGTTAGTGTCGATACAACTAAAATAAATCCACTGAAAGATCTTTCCTTGCCTTGCTTTTTTCTGCAAAAGAACTGGACAAACACGTTTTAAGGATATTCTCTGAAAATGTTAAATGAAATAATGATTATTGAAGTGAAATTCTAACTGCTTTGCAAGTATGTTTAACAAGGTAAATATCAAAAGATAGGAATGGATCTACAACTTGCTATAGATTTGGCACAATTAAAGATTCTTTCTATAATTTTGTATAGATATTTATATCTGCTTGTTTGTAATCGTTACAATCGTTACAAGAAAATTAATAATGACAGAAATGCACTTTTTTTAAAAAGGTATTACAAAAAAAAATACACGGAGTTTACCTATCATAGCCGTGAATGAGTTTTTACTGCTGAAATCGTGTTTGGTATAAAACTTTTCAGATATTTATAACAACTAGGACTTGTTGTTTTGGAGGAAACAGACGTACATAGATGCTGGAATTCCTACAATCTACGGACAGACAAATATCACAATGACCGATTAACCCTGCCATTTCGATGTGTCCGAATAATTGTATGAACTAACAGCAATAAATAAATTCAGCCTAAGATATTTATTTACAAAAATTAATGTGTTCGTTTTTCTTAATATTAAGATCGATTTAATTAACATTTTTAAGATACCATGCTTTATTTTGGTCGTCAAACTGTTACCTTGAACTTTCAAAATTGGACGTTCAAAAACCATTTAAATATGTACAACATGCAAGAAACAGCGAGCCAATTTGTCAGTCTTTAGTAATTCCTAATAAGACTCAGATATACACAGACAATTACACACGAGACTGGCGAGACAGTCTTAATTAAAGAGGATGTTATCATTTCACAGTCATTGATGAAAGGAAACAACTTACCTGTCAATCCAAATAATGACTGAGACACATGGAATAAAGTTATATAGTTCATAGCTTGTTGATAGGGACACTATACAAGAGTTTGTTATGTTGGTTGATTCCTCTTGTCGTGTTACCCAAACAGATAATTACTTCGTTAAATAATTAAACTAAATCAACATAAACAAATATACATAAATATCTATAATATTTTGAAAATGATATGTTGTCTTTAGCAAATGAAACATTATTATGCATTATATGCATTATCTTCATAATGGGATAAACAAATGGTGGTCCAATCTTTTGATAAACAAATTTAAAAACTTCCCATCTCTCAGTTTCTAGCTTAGATACTGTCGCACCGCAGAAGAACAGTTTAGAAAGTTAAATATTGCTTTCAAGACATGATAAAAAGGAACTTCATACTGTTATTGAAATTGATAAACTAAAAAGTTTCAATATTTCTTTCATAGCTGACTTCTACTTGGCAATATAAAATGGAAATTCATCGATACCTTGTGGTAGGTATGAACATAAAATGTAAATAAATTAATGTTTTACCAAACTTGTCAGCTGATAAATAAAGAATAATGCTTTTCCGGCATTAAAAAGATTTTTTTTCGATATTTAGATAACGTTGATTATTTCTGAAACAAATGTGACATGACCTTTAAGTTTTGTTTGTTATTCGTTTGTGAGACCATTTTTTAGTTTGCCAGGAATTCTTAACTGTATGTTCTGTACTAGACCAGTGATAAGCTGTGTCTATGCATTCTCTCAGATCTACAGTTCCGGAGACATGAATTTAACAGACATTACCGAGAAATGTTTGATACAAACTGTGTTAACTTCTGCTACAAAACATGGTCTTTCATGGTTCCGTCTGTTACTTCAGTAAGGTTAACTTCTGTTCAAAAGCAGCATTTCGTCACATGAAATCGCTCAGCATTAGTTATTTATTATGATTATGCAATACGTGCTAACGGAAGCCGTTATGTAAAAAACATTATTTATACAAAATGTACTTTCAATAAATTTGTCACAAAACTTCAAGTTGCAAGTGTTTATTGTGTAGTAAAATAACTGTTAACATAAACTTTTCATGATATCAATATTAAATTTTCATCATCGGTGTGTTTGAATTGATAAGTTACAAAAACAAAAACCGAGCCTGCAACATTTTCAATTTTGCCGTGTTTGACTTTCTTTATGGATTCTATTTTTCTCTATTGTAAAGTTTTTAACTGATGATATGTTGTTATACAGTGAGAATAAAACTACAAATCCCACCAGTTTGGTCATCGTGCACACCTACTTAGTCTGTCCAGGCTCTATAACCCCGCTATTTTGTTTTGCCATTTTCACATTGAAATCCCCAAAATTCACAACCACACAATCGGCAGATATGAATTCGTAACAAAAAAAATCTATTATACATTTTCAGACGAGCGATGCCTCATCTTTATTCATTGTCTATTTTCACCTTCATGTACAGACATGTCTTTAACTGATGGCTTAATGACGTGATGCTATTATTTCTATTAATTATTCACCAATGTCTTCATATAAATGATGCTCCTAAGTATGAATTCAGGTTTCCCCCTAAACAGAGAGCAAACTGCTGTTTTATATTGTTCTAATAATGGATTTAGAGCATGCTAGATGCTTATCACGCGAAAACTAGCAGCATTATATATGAAAGTATTAGACATATTTAAAAATAGCGGTATTTTGTCTTTCATACAAATTTCTAAATTACTATTACATGTACTTGTACTTTACTAAAGACCAAAAAAGTGTTTCAGCTTCATGAAATGGAAACAGTAACAGAACACCAGACACTTTGCAAAAATAAAGATATATAATTGCATTGTATATTATAGGCTCTTACAATTACTTTTGTTGTACGTAATTACAAAGTTTTATAATTATTCTAGTTCCTGAAATGTTTTATATGCAAAAAACATATAATCTTTAGTCTTCTTTTCACAAAACAGATAACCGTTTCCGATAGTTTACATCCAAAGTAAAGATGTTAAAGCTCCTAAAGCTGCTTTAATACATGTATCACATTTCCCCATATATGCCATTTAGTTACGTTATTTATATATTTATTTATTAATGTGATACATGTTATAATATGTATTAGGATCAAATGTTTGATATATGAAGAACTTATGTTTCCCAACATTTTCCAAATATAAACATCCATGAGACGATGAATCAGTATTTTAACCAATCACTAAAGCCTTAAAAAAAGAAAACAAGGAACGTTCTCTTTGCCCACTATCAAAAGAAGCAGATGATGCATTTGTATAGGACTTTATGTGCACACGCTATTACCGTGTCATTTTTCAGTGCAATCCCACTGTGTATTAACTGATTCCTGTTTCATTAATTTTGGCTAGAAACTGTCTTATTTGTGACGGGAAAGTAGCATATTAATACTATTATATCAATACCCACGACTTGAGACTACAAAATGCAAAGGTTGTATTTCAATATTCGTAAATTATTAAGCGGTCATTCTTTGAAGTTTACATTTACAAAATTAGCTAATAAGATAATGACAAGCCTAGTGTTGAGCGAAAAGACGCCAGTCATTATTCTCTTTTTTACACTATCACAAACACCATTATATCATTTCAATTTTTTTATTAAAAAAAAAACAACATTTTATACATCATGTGCATATAAACCATGTGACAGCAATTCTTGTAAAAATTAAATATATTTATTTCAAAAGCTCTGATTAATGTAGTATATGTGAAATGAAATAATCTGTTATCAAGTCAAAACAGCATTGCTATCATTTATTAATTAATCTGTTTTGCATGACGCGCCAGTTAAAACATGGACTAACTATTTAAGATGAATGTTTATAGCTTGAAGCTAAAATGTCACATAAAAATTCTAGAACTATTGAGAGTGCATTAACTATCGATATCTGTACAATATTAAAGGTCAAATATAACTCTTAAAGAAGTAATGTAAAGTTTAAAGAAGAAACATTTATATGTGTTTTATTTTACTTTCTTGTAGACAGCACTTCTAGCAATTACAACAAACAACCGATGACAGAGGCATGTTATACGATTTGTTTAAAATTCTCACAGACAACATTGACAAGTATTTTCCAAACTTGTCGAAATCTCTCGTTTGTTTGTTTGTCGGAGGCAGTCTCGACATATTCGACTGTAATTGATGACATTTCCACTTTCCAGTGCTTCAATGGTATTACACAGATGCACACATTTTACTTCTTAAGATTAGTGTCACAGACATTTGTCTACATTTGATCATTTGTGGAAAACACAATTCCTTTACAAGTACTTTACAAATTTACCAAGATAATTAAAATGTAAAATGAAGTTTTTTCGTCTGCATGTATTTTTTAGAAAACTTGCACCAGTTCATTGACGAATCTTTTTTAAATTGTCTGATGGTTTGACTTTTACGAGGTTGGTGAAACAAAATTAAGTTTAGAAACAATCATACCCAAATTATCTTTAGGCAAAATTCATATCTAGAAGAATTGCTTGTCTTTTAGCGTTGATTTTTAAATTGCGTGAACAAAAACTGAAAAAAGAACTAAGTAAAATATCAAACTAAGCAAATCTTTGAGAATTAAATGAACCAGCTTAAAGGCAAAATTTAAATAAAGTAAGTTATTTCTGATAACATCACATATATTTATGTCAGGCAATTTATCTTTAAGATGAAAATGCAACTAAAGAAAATCACTACAATACACTGTGTGTTAGGTATAAAAATATTTTTTCACGTATACAAATATTTCCAAATGATGTCTAAAATTTGTCTTTCTGTTTTTTGAGGAAAAATGGACATCTATTTTATCAAGAATGATAGATTGGACCAATCTAATAACAAAACCCAAATTTTAATTTTTATTTTTCTTTCTTTCCCCCAAAAGGAATTCACTTCATGCTTACTGTACAAGAAGGGATTACATGTGTTACATCTTTTAAGTACTTAAAATACCTTACCTGAAGGAAGCGAAAAGGAGTTGACAGAATAATAAATATATTTCTAACTATTAAGAAATAAAAACGTTTATATAACTGTTTTGTTGCTAAGGCAGTTTCCACTTAGCTTATGTCACATGCTACTTGTAAGAGTATGAAGTCAAAAACAGACTTAACATGTTGGAGATGATGGCCAAACAAGCGAAAATTTGGTAGAAATCAAAAAATAGATCTTCTTTCAACAGAGCTATCTAAGACATTGATATTACATTATTTTAACAAAACTGTAAATGATTTAGAGTCTATAGACTCATCCTCATCTAACTTTGACATGTTAAAATAAATATATAACAAGTTGTTTTGTAAATATAAAGTAGTGATAGAAGTGGAAGTGTGTGACACATATTTGAGACAAATTGTCAATGTAATAATCGTAATGTACCATAGCTAAAATTTAGAGATAATAACTAATTAATTGGCAACTCCATGGTATCTAAAAGTATTATATCAAATTGTACATAATTTAAGAAACATTTTCATAAACAAAGGAAAAGATATACTGTATTCATTTCAGAAATATAACTCTTATGTTATGCACACATATCAACTGTGCATTTTTTTCTGTTTTTGATAATATTTTTATTCTTACTTCAAAATAGAAGTTTTTTGTTTTAACATTGATATTATGTCACATAGCAATCATATTTTGTGATTTACCGCCGAACAGAAAAGCTATTTTCAGAGTCTTCGATTATTTATTGTTGTCAAAAGGACTTTGAAATATATTCATAAAGTTTTCATTTTAATTAATATATATGTGTTTAATTAAAAGAATGTCATTATGGAACTATACAAGACCGTCTTATGATTTATGCATGTAAGTGTAGCGTTATTCATGAGCTTTCAAATCATACCAAGTTATTAATGTGTTGACAACTAAACCATATTTGAAAAACGCACTTATTTATGAATGCGTGAGGTTCATCAAAAAAGTGAAGAAAAACCATCAGTTTCATATTTCATAATATGTGTATAATTTAAAACAAACGGACTATTAATATGAAGATGTCATGAAGTCACAAGGAAATCCATATATTGTAAATATAGTAATGTATGGTTCTAATTGCTTTGCAGTGTAAACGGCGAATGTTTAATGACAAAAGACAGACATAGGTCGTTTTATATGATTAAAACAACGGTGATATGATGACATTAGTTTGTTTTCCTCTAAAGCTCAAATTCAAAGGGTTAATGAGTATGGTTTTGGCTAATATATGCTATATTATATATATATAATATATAATATATATATATATATATATATATATATATATATATATATATATATATATATATATATATATATATATATATATATATATATATATATATATATATATATATTATCCTAAATATATGCGTTGACGAGAAGTTTTAATAAATATCCTAAAATATGACATTCAATACTGAATAGGTCTTGGAATAGGAGAAGCGAATTTTAAAATCATATTCGGTCTCTAAATGCAATCAAGCTAAAACAAATAATTTCAAATTTAACAAATACTCATTGGAAAAATAGTCTGAATTGAATGCGTAAGTAAAAGACAATTTTTTTGAAATTGGACTGTTAG
The DNA here is from genome assembly GCF_026571515.1 of Ruditapes philippinarum. Classification (NCBI taxonomy): domain Eukaryota; kingdom Metazoa; phylum Mollusca; class Bivalvia; order Venerida; family Veneridae; genus Ruditapes; species Ruditapes philippinarum. The sequence goes on from NW_026852001.1 coordinate 239,821, forward strand.
ATCTGACAGTTTGCACACAATTTGTGTTAAACAATTTCTTTGTAATGTCTGTTTGAATTGTGTCTGTGCAACAATGTAACTTTTGTATATACAATATAAGAAAGGTAATAGGTCTTTAGATTATGTCTGTAAATATTTGATGTGTTTTCTGAAATTCAGAGTTGGAACCTGTTTGAACTGTCATGACATTATGTTTTCTATTATGTAAAATTGGCCCAATGTTTTGGATGACTTGAAGTTATGATAATGTGTATTGCAGACATATTATTCTCAAAGGAAACTGGCATCTTCAACACCTCTAAATTATCTAACACTTGATGAAATGTTTGTTATCATTTATGTTTCCTTTAACAACACAACTCCAATTTAATGACTAGTATATTTGCTTTCGTAATATTATATGGCTGGTGAATTATATTCCTATTAAGTTAATAGGTTATGCTTGTGTAAAATACATCGATGCAGTACATGTATATACAATTTCTATTAATGAATTGAACAAGAACAATCTATGTAGAAAAAAGTGTTGCTTTTTAACCCTTTCACTCATGAGCATATTGTAAGAAATGGCCGTTTTCATTTAAAAGCCTCCTGTTACAAGTTAAAACTGCTATGAAACTATGAAAAATGCTTCAATACAAATCAAACACAAATATTGACCGCACCATTGTCTTTGTAACGACATTCTCAGTCTTAAATTTCCTGTTACCATGGCAACGAGGGGACATCTCAAAATTGCCAAAAATCATTATTTTGCAATGCTTTTTTCCATTAAAATTGATTTCAGTGGTGCTGCAACTTCTCAATGGATTGAGATAGAGTCAAAGACTTTTCAGAGTTGGTTACACATTACCTTATGATCGACCTGGGGTCATTTTTAGCCTCTCACAAGTCCAAAATTTTCTTGGCGATGACGGGGGACTACCGACCCCCTTCAAACACCCAAAACAGAAGGGGGCACACCCGCCTTCTGGCAACCCCCTGATGTACCTTTTTTATGGGGGCGGCGCTAAAAAGTGATCACTTTTTTAGCAACATTTCCCAAACGAAAAACAGTGTTTGGGGTCTAAATAGGGTAATTTTTCACTGTTAAAAGGGGGGGGGGGGTCGAAAAGCCGTCAAAACACGTCTATATTAAGTAAAGGGTTAATTCCACTGCAAGACTAGTCAAAGATAAAATAAAATTGGAAAACATATTCATGAGCTGCAAGTTTACATGTCTAACTCAACAACTTATATAAGCATATTATCGTCTTATTAGCAACAAGCGACAACGTAATTTGTTAAAATGTCAAATATTTTTGCGAAGTTATCTCTCAAGGTTTTGCTCCTAGTCTCCTATGCGTTCTTTGCCTTTTCGGAGAAACCGCCAGTTTTTAGAATTGTCCTGGCATTTTTTATTCTTGCAACTGTTAATCTAATGGCTGTACTCGAAATTAAATTATGAAATAGTCTCCGGCAAATAATGATGTTAGTGTCGATACAATTAAAACAAATAAACTGAAATATCTTCCCTTGCCTTGCCTTTTTACTGCAGCAGAACTGGACAAACACATTTTAACGGTATTCTCTGAAAATGTTAAATGTAACTGAAAATGTTAAAAGAAATATTGATGTTGATCAATTTGTAAAACCAGATAAATATCAAATTTACAAGTTTCAATAGATTTGGGACAATTAAAGAGATTCTTTCTGTAGTTGTGCATACATACAATTATTTCTATCTGCTAGTTTTCAATCGTTACAAGAACATTGTAAATGAAAAATATACCTTTCTTTTATAATATTACACATATATTAACACGCAGTTTACCTGTCATCGCCGTGAGTGAGTTTAACTAGTGAAATCATGTTTTGAACTGTCGTGACATAATTTGTTTCAAATATTTATAAACAACTAGGAATTGAGGTTATGGAGAAAACAAGACGTACATAGATGCTTGAATTCCTACAATCTACGGACAGCCATCAATCCATAGACAAAGTTAAACCTTGACAGTGCGACATGTCCGAATAAACGTGCGACTTTTTCAAATCAAAATGAATGTTGAGTTATATTTTTGGTGACTATATATTTATATGGAAAATTTGTTGAAATTAGACTGTATATATAGTAGTAATAAAGCATCTAAGAGATAAATTCCGCCTAAGATATTTATTTTAAAAAATGTTTTCGTTTTTCTAAGCCTCTAGTTATTCCTAATAAGACACAGATATACACAGAAAATTACACATGGGACCGGCGAGACAGTCTTAAAGTCGATGTTATCATTTCACAGTCATTGATTAAAGGAAACAACTTACCTGTCAATCCAAATAATGACTGAGATACATGGAATAATGCTGTACATTTTATAACTTGTTGACACTAAACAATAGTGGTTGATTCATCTTGTTGTTTTTACCTAAACAGATGATTACTAAGTTGAATAATTAATATTAGTCTGCATCGAAATAAACAAATTTACATGAATGTCTGAATATTTGGAATATTAAATCTTAAGTTAGTGAAACATCATTATGCAGCAATCTTTATAATGGGATAAACAAATTATGGAAACTATCAGAGGTCCAAACTACGGATATGCAAATATAACACTTACCATCTCATTGTATCGCATCAGGTGAACAATTAAGAAAGTAAAACATTGCTTTCAAGACATGATGAAAAGGAACTGTATACTGCAATTGCAATTATTAACCTTGCAAGTTTTTAATATTTCTTTCACGGCTAATTATTACTTGGCAATAAGAAATGGTAATTCATCGATACATTATGGTAGGTATGAACATAAAATGTATAAAGTTTAATGTTTTACCGAACTTGTCAGCGAAAAAAGAAGAATAACGCTTTTCAAACTTGATAAGAACTCTTTCGATTTATAACATAACGTTAATTATTTCTAAAACAAATGTAGTATGACCTTTAAATTTTAAGTGAGACCATGTTTTGAATTTGCCAGGTATTCATCTATCTAACACGTCAAGAAAAAATATAGTTGAACTATGTGTATTGTGGTTAAATTTGACTTTGCCTCAGAATTCTTAATAGCAACGTTCATTCTGTAAAGGCTGTTCCATTCTGTACCAGACTATAGAAAAAGCTGGGTCTATGCAGAATTTTCTAAGATCTACAGTTCAGATGTTGCAGGGACATGAATCAAACAGACATTTCCAAGAAATGTTTGACACAAACTGTGTTAACTGTCAGATCTAACAGTCTGCTATAAAACAACGTCTTTCATGCTTCTATCTGTTACTTCAATTAGTAGAGAGCGTTACGTATAATGAAAAATAATGAGAATTAGGTACAATAATATGCAACATGTTATTAGGTAGCAACATATACAAAAGGTCATACAAATAAATTTATCAAAAATATCAGATTTAATTTAAAATATTTATTTTAATTAAATAATTTGAATCAATACATGTATAGTATGTCTAAATGTGTCGAATATTGCCGGCTCGCCACGGCGAGCCGGTATTACGGTAGGATTTTACTGAGAAACAACCTAAAACTCCGAAGCTATCCAAAAATTTAATCGAAGCTTTGCTTCCAGCTTTCTACAAAATTTATCTATCAGGGCTAGGATCCAAAATTATTTAGCCAATCAAATTTAATCTTACATAGCGTCAAAAAACCTTCAATTTTCACGCCATTTTTAAAAATCAGCAAGTATTGTTTTGAGCGCAAAGATATAATGATGATTAAAATGTTTGTCTGTATGAATTCTTTTCAATAAATCATATTTACACTGACTTCTGATTTAGCGATTTCACCTGTTTTCTCTGTAGTAAGTTTTCGTTTGGTTAATTAACATAAGTGTACATCTGGTTCTGTGCATTTTTTATTTTTCCTTTTTTTTTCCGGTCATTTTATCCTTTCCGGTATTTAGTGTATGTATTTACTGGCCGGGATCCGGGACGCCCGGGATCCGGGATCGTATAAGATATGGAGGAAAATCCTAATGAACTATATTTGTGTTGATTGTTGTCGTAATGAAAGGCCATTAAACGTTAATTTTTTTTATTGTATATAATGAACGTTAAATTAATTTAACTTAGAATATAGATATATTTAGAGCTATTTATTAACAAACTTAAAATGCGGAAATCACAATAGTTATAATTATATGCCTAATTAATCGGAAATATCAAAGACTATTTTCTTGAATTGGTCAAATCCCGGAATCCCTGTATGTTTTAAAACGATCCCAGCTTTTCTGAAAACTATATACTTGAACTGGCCAATCCGTGAGATCTATTTACATTTTAATACGATCCCGGCTTTTCTGAAAACTATATTCTTGAACTGGTCAATTCCCGGGATCCCTATATGTTTTAATAGGATCCCGGCTTATCTTAAAAACATCTTCTTAGACTGGTCAATTTCTGGGATCCCTATATTTTTTAATAGGATCCCGGCTTTTCTGGCTGAATTGATTGACAACTTGTGTTTACTTTAGGACTTGTGCCTCTCATTCCAATACTAAATAACATTACAACTTATTACAACTTAATTTTGTATAAAGAGACATCTTTATGAAATCTACCTATCTAACATTTTGTGGTCAAGGTCAACAGGCCATATAGTAAATGTGCATAGACATAGGTTCTTCAATCTGTTTACATGCACCTTCATATATACTCATACTCATACTCATCTTGGTTAAACTGAGAGAACTTTATATGTCACTTTCAGTCAATGAGTTTAAGATTTTGAATTTACTGGCCCGAATTCCAGTTTTGAATTTATTCTACTAAATAATTAACAAAATTTTCTTAAATTTACACTGGCCTGAACTTATATACACTGGCCATCGGGCACCGGGCCAGTGTTGACTTCACTTTTATTTTGTTGTTCGCTGAAGTCTCTTCAGCTAACAGAACTGTCATTTTTTACATTTAAACACACCCCTTGAAAAAAGTTACGAAGCGAGTCGCTACTAGCTTTTTTAAAAGCTAACCTTGTAATACTGTTATATCAATCAATACATATTGAGGCTTCAAATGCAAAGGTTACATTCCATTTTCGTATCATTTAGCGGCCGTTTGCTGTACTTTACGTTATTTACGTTTTTGTATTAGCTGATAAAAATGAAATTTGTTGAGTAAATGATACATTTGTTTTTCATGTGTACAGATCATTACGTTTGTTATTTTCAAAGTAATGCCAATGTCTTACCATAGCATCCTGTCTGAATAATGCTCTATAGGACTTTCTGTCTGCCTTGTAGTGAAAGATATAAGACATGAATTTTATTAAATAAATGCTTAGGAATAGATACATTGACTGTATTCTATGATACCATTTAAAGTTTAGGTCTCTGATTTCATTAACTATATTGCTTAAAATAAGATTTACAACATTTAACCAAGTTGTTTTGGATGTTCACAATGACAGTATAATGAACATATGCCGACTTTCAAATTGGTGAATTCGATGAATTATATCACCCAGGTAGATTAACCGACGTTCCATAAGATGGTTGAATAGCTACCCCCATATGGAAGAATCCAATGTTCCTTAAAGGATTTGAACCCACAGCGGTGAGAACACAACAAAATTGCGTTTTAACATTTTTTAACAACTTTTATTGTTTGATTTGTCAGGAATGCAAAAAGGTTGACACATTTACAAAGACATTTCTAAAGGTTTACAAAATATAATTGAGAATGAATATGTGTACCTTTACGATGTGATTGCAGGTGTGTAATGCCAATGCAATTTAGACATGAAGGCAAATATAGAACATTGATTGATTGATCTTTTATTTTGTCGGAACTTTTAACTTTTATCATGGTCGTAAAACGAAATCTATTCTAGGAACAATAATAAACTTAGATTTTCATTCAAAGTATTTCCAGAATAATTCACATCAGATAACTTTTATGTGTCTTTTACATTTTCGAAGCAAAACTGTTACTGATATAAACACGAAGAAATGGCTAAAGGTTTCGCTGTGATGAAACTATTTGTAACGTTATTTCGGAGTTGATTTGAGCCGCGTCATGACAAGCCAACATTATGGGTTTGCGACCAGCATGGATCCAGACCAGCCTGCGCATCCGAGCAGTCTGATCAGGATCCATGCTGTTCGCTTACCAACCCTATTACAAGTAGAGAAACTGATAGCGAACAGCATGGATCCTGATCAGACTGCGCGGATGCGCAGGCTGGTCTGGATCTATGCTGGTCGCAAACGCACTATGTTGGTTTTGTCATGACGCGGCTCATTTTATTCTGATTTGGAACTATACGGTATCTTGAAAATTCGCTCATCCGTGTATACATGCGGTTCATCAAATGATGTCAAAAAAGCCATCAGTTTCATAACATGTGTATGATGCAAACCACACGGACTAATCATATCAGTTGTCAAGAGGTACAAGTCACCAGGGAATCCACATATTGTAAATATAGTAATGGCTAGGAATAATTGCTTTGCAGTGAAAACGGCGAATGTTTAATGACAAAAGACAGACATGGGTCGTTTGTATGATTAAAAGAACGATAATGTCATGGCAGTTGTTTGTTTTCTATGACTTTTCTCCTCTGAAACACCACCAATGGGTAATTATTGTTTTGGCTAATTTAAAATATTTTCAAGCTAATAGTCATTGCAGTTGAATGTTTGTGTTTTAGTAATGTCTGTTTGAAATATGTCTGAGCAACATATTCAACATAAGAACAGTAATGGATCTTTATATAATGTCTGTGTTCATTTGATGTATTTTCTGAGATGGAACCTGTTTGAACTCTCATGACACTATGTTCGCTTTCCAATGTTTTGGATGACTAGAAGTTATGATAATGTATATTGCAGACAATCTTTTCTCAAGGAAAACTAGCATCTACAATACCTCCAAACTACTTTAGTATATCAAATTTTACACTGAAATTTATGAAATGTTTGTATTTCATCGAAGTTTCTCTGGATTATACAAATCTAATATACTTTTATCAGATTTCGAAATAATGCATATTTGGTGAATAATTTTCCTATTACACTAAATAGATTATCTATATAAACGGTAATATTACATCGGTGCAATACAGCGTTTTATAAATAAATTTCATAACTTGAGCTTGAAAGATCTATATGTTTTTAAAATTTCATAACTTGAGCTTGAAAGATCTATACGTATGTTATTTTGTGTTAGTTTTTAGTTGCACTGCACAACTCGTGAAGGGGACAAATGTATGAATTTCATTTATTTCTTTACACATGGTAGGGACTTATATTAGCATAATATTATACTTAATAATTGTTAAGCAAAAAGCGACAAAGTAATTTATTAAAATAAAAGAAACACGATCCCAAAAGTTTTAAAGTAACTATCAACATTTGATAAGAGTTTGGATTCTCATCTAATCAAAGAAACCACCAACAGTATGTAGAATTGTCCTGACAATTTGTTTTTAATTTTCCTCACATTTTGTTTTTATTTTTCTGGCATTTGGTTTTTCTTTTTCCTGACATTTTGTTTTTTAGTCTTCATATTCTAGCGACTCTTAATCTAATGGCTGTATTCAAAATTAAATTATGAAATAATCCCTGGCAAATAATGATGTTAGTGTTGATAAAAATAAAAATAATAAAAAATATTCCTGTTTGTTTCTTTTTAAATTCTTTCGAAAAAAAAATGAACCGTTCTAAAGACATTCTCTTAAACGTTGAATAGAAAATTGATGTTTAAAATGTGAAAAAAGTAAATAATAATTCATATCATAAGAAATAATAATTAAAAAAAACAACAGTTTTGATTGTTTTTTGGTTCAAGGTTTGATTATTGGTAGATGCTTTATTTTGGTCGACACTGCTAATTGTACTGGATAAGTACATTGCATACTGGCGAGACAGTCTTAATTAAAGAGGATGTAATCATTTCACAGTCATTGATTGAAGGAAGCGACTTACCTGTCAATCTAAATAATGACCGAGGCACATGGAATAATGCTATATATTTTATAACTTGTTGGTAGGAACACAAAACAAGAGCTTATAATCTTGGTTAATTCTTCTCATGAATTTTAGCAAAACAGATAATTACTTAGTTATATTATTATTGATACATACATAATATACGGAACCGATATAATAATATTTATTTTATATATTTAGAACATTAAATAATTTCTTGAATAATTAATGAAACATTATTTTACACTATCTTTGTAATAAGAAAAACAAATTGTGTAAACAACAAAATGTCCGATCTATGGTTCTGTATCTATGTAAAGCAAATGTAAAAAATACCACTTCAACTTAAGGTATCGTCCCCTGTGAACGTTTTAGAAATTTTAGAGCAAGGACGAATAGGAATTTTGAACTGGTATTGCAATTGTTACCCTTGCATAGTTTTAATGTTTCTTTCATGACTAATTTCTACTTGGCAGTGAAACCAAAATAAGGTACACCGTATTTCTAGTTTGTGGTAGGTATATTATTTGAAAATATTAAAATTATTTAATGTTTTACCGAACAAATTACCGATAACGATTCCGTTAAAAGCACTATACTGATGGCAATATCAGACCTGTCAAATTACTTGTTGACTATGTTTGTATGATGACTGTGTTGTTGTTTTTGTAGCACTGTGTTTTTTAAAAAAATGGTAAATTTAACGTCAGACATTGTTATTATACAGTTATAACAGTGTCAACATGAATCAAGTCAACGTATGACATAAAGTTGTTTGACAAATATTTTGAATATATAATGGAAATGCTTTGGCATCATTCTCAGCTACTTAAAACGATATGTTGGTTCATCTATGATGGAATCTAATGCATTACTTGATATTCTTATTTGAAAACCTCTCTGTTAACAGATATATTTAAAAAGTTAGAATTTACAAAAATTATGACATTGTATTAATTCTTCAAGGAAAAATGCCTTTCAAAATAAACCATTGTTATAAATGTCTTAAACATATGCCGCAATCACCAAAAAGCAATTATATTATGTATATAAATATATTTACAATTTATAAATTCCCTGTTGAATTGTTGTTTCTTTCAAACCTATATTGGACGAGACGCTAGCAGAGTGTAATACGGGTTATACAGCTGTGTGCGGGTCCAATAGAATCAGTATAGTACTCAACAATTTAGTATGACCTCTTTATTCCGCACCAACTTTTTTGATATTTTGACAGAACCTTGCTGCCTTAAATACAATATAGATTTACAATGAATATTTGATCTCTGATGATAACAATGCCGAACGGAGAACAATACTGATTTGATAATGATATTTGGACTGTAAAATATATATACGAAGCTAAATTAAGAGATTTGATATTGATTGTTTAGACTGTAAAAGTGAATGTGAGCCAGAATTAGATCGAATAATGGTTTATATTGGGACATCTCATGGTGCAAACGTTTGAAGTGTATTTGTTTCATTTAGGTTTGAAATAAAGGCTAATATGTCTCAAGTGTGAATGTTATGATTTTGAGCTTGAGTGATACGAAATGTTGATATGTGTATATATAAAACATCATTAGGGCAAATGTTTCAAATGGATTGAGTATTATATTGACCCTAATTACTATTCCTAAATATATGTACTTCCAGAAAGAACACTATAAGGTATCATGGATCCGTCAGCCAAAATAAATAAGTCATTATAATGGAGTTGCCACTGTTTACACTTTTAATTATGGTACATTGCGCTCGTTACATTAGCGGTTTTCTCCGAAAATCTTTCAAACAGTTCCATCACAATGAAATATATACCAAATTTCTTCGAATGTCGTTTAAAATCTAATCATGCCCGCAGAAATATGAGAATGGGTATATCATGCCCGTAGTAATATGAGAATTGGTTCTATCAATTATATGTCATTGACATGTTGTAAAGATCATGTAAACAATCGATGTAAAACGACTCATAATAGTGCTCTGATGTGAATTTTATCTTGGACGAATTTGAGAGAAATTTGATCCTGTGATTGTTAGTAGAATGATTTTGTTCTTCCAGCATCAACCAACATGTCAAGTGAGCAATAATCAATGGTCTACAATTACCTTCAGGTTACCCCAAACTGCATGCAAGCTAAATGGTCTTTAAGGTCTATATATTTATGTATTTATTTTGTTTATCTTGAAGAATTTCTTTCTTTCTTATTTTGTCAATCAATATGCACTTCTAACTAATAAGACACTTTCAGTTTATAAACGGCATAATCTTAGTGTTGTGTAGTTAGTAAGGTGATTTGATCAGAACAATATTTTGTTTCGAAGAATAAAAAGTAAATAAAGTCACCATTTTCGGAACGAATGTATGTTCAGTTTTTTTTAAGTTCAAATTTTTTTCTTGACTAACGTTATTTTAAACTTTACGTGATACGACCTAATTTCGTTTTATTTTGCTTCTCAGGGCAGTGCAGAGCTCCTTCGCAGCCTTTTTACGCGCGCGTAAAACCTCACTTTTTCTTTGATTCGATGAATTTGAAAAAGTGTTGTTGATAAGTTTAATTTTTATAGAATTTATTCAAGTTCATTTGAGTAGGACGATATAAGCCTAAAAAAAAGAGTTGCCTTACACTTCATACAGTCCCAACCGAATTTATCCATTTAATAACATAGATGTCTGATATTTCTTATAATCGAGCAGACGACAATTTCTAGACATTATTAATGTGTCAGAATGTAATTATTATACAGTATACAGTTGAATTACTATGAAAATGACAACGGAATGATGTGTGCACATAAACAAAAAAAAATCTAGTGTACATAAACAAAAACAAATCTTTATCCTTTACAAGGTTGACTTATGTCTACCATTCTTAATTCATTTCTAACACAAATTGACTTCTTAAATCCACGTGATTTATACAAACTATAACTAACATTTTTATTATCCAAAACATGCTAATCTACAAAATCTAATGGGCGCGCATAGGTCATTTTATCTTCCCAAATATGTTGGTTGGTTGGAAATAATATCAACAGGAACAGGTAAAAATGGCACTGTTTTAAGCAGATAGTTAATAGTTGTCTTGGAAGAGGGTTAATATAGTCAAATGTCTTGGATCTCATTTATTAGAGATTTCTCTTTTATTTAAAAATACTTTATAAAGCAGAAAGTATTTATTTGCAATTCCTTAAATGTATCTACGAATATATGTTTCATAATCTTAAATTTAAGCCATAAGCTATGAGTAAAAAATCTACAGACGTTAACTAGTATCATGTAAGGGGTGCGTCGCCTAAAATTAAAACAATCTTGGATTTTCTGTTGCACTATTGAAAATAATTTTGATTAGAATAAGAATCACAGTATCACGGATTTAATGTATTTTCGTTGCATTTAAATGTTGTAGGCCTAATAAAAGAACATGTGTAAAAATATATAAAATCGAGATATTGCATCAACTGGCGTCTTTTCGCTCTACTCATGCCAAGACTTTATGAGCTAATTCAATAAATGTGAATTCGATGGAACAATATACGAAAGTACATTACGCTTGTAGTTTCTAGTCGTATGAATTGATATAATTGTATTAATATGCGACTTTTCCATCACAAATTAGATAATTTCTAGGCAGAATTAATGAGACAGGATGATGTTATTACGCAGTGGAAATGATTTGAAAAATGACACGGTTATGGTGTGTGCACGTAAAGTGTAAAGCTTATAAAAAGTGAATTGCCTACTGTGTGATTCAATTTTCATTGTATGACAGAAAATGACATGTGACTATATTTATTAACTTTCGTTGTGACTGAACATGAAATCCTTTCTATGGTCCTCTGCTCTGGCATGTACAGAAGTTATTAGATCCTTGCGAAAGTTAAGACAATGCATAAAATGCTTAAGATATTGCACTTGGTCTAGAAAGCTTAAAAACCAATAGAATGTTAAAATATTGCACGTGTAATATGTTGTAATAGCTTATAGAATGTTATACATTATTGTGCTATTGTAATAACCAATAGAATTAAAAAAATTGTCGGATGTCTTTAATCCAAACACGCTCTAAATGAGTAATATTGGTGAATAATAAATGAAAATAATAGCATCACTTTATTAAGCAATCAGTTTAAGGCATGCGTATGTGCATCAAAGTACACAAAAGACATCAACGAGGATTGACCCTAAACATGCTTTCGTGAAAAGGATTTGTCTTTAATTTAAATCGAAACTGTTCATTGTGAGATTTTCGGATTTTAATAAGGGATATCGTACATAAGAAGCCGACAATATATTGCTTTGAAATTAGGTCAACCTGGCTCTAAAAGGGTTGCATAGATTAAGTTATGCCTTCGGTTAAAAGTCATACCATCAAAATTAGTTTTAGTATATCGTTAGGTATCTATATTCAGTACTTTTGTTAAGTATTATATATATTTATATATTGATAGAAAATGAGCTCATGTTTTGTGATATATCTTTATGAATTACTTTTTGTCAGAACGGCATCGTAATGATGTTGTGGAGAAGAAATTGTACCAATGGAAGGAACAGATAGAACCGCGGACTGTTAGATCTGACAGTTAACACAGTTTGTGTCAAACATTTCTTGGTATCATGCCTCTGCATCATTTGAACAATAGATCTGAGACGGTGTCACATATAGCTCATCACTGACATGCTAAATTAACAAGATTTGTGTTGAATACTTATTAATAGGTTTTTTTAATACAAAACAATCATGGCTATTACGGAAAGATGCTAACCAACATAAAGCATACTCTAGTCCGAATAAAAATGTTAAAGATATTCTATGCTCAAATTTAATATCAGAAAATATTGATAATTTGCTACACAGTCTCTTTGTAAATATGAAATAAACATGTTTTGACTTCACACAAAGTTAATATGTCATGTTTAAAACTCTACATACATAGGTCGTCACAATATTAATATATAGTGTCGTTAAAAAACTGGCAGTTTTTTTTTAAAGAAAAGACCAACTTTACATGTCCTGTATTAGAGAACGTGACTTCCAATATATTTTATCATTGATTTTTTTTTCATTTAAATTAGACATATTCAGTAAGAATTTCATAGGTTTTAATAAATTTGTTCGATTAAAATATTTTACTCAAATATGAGCAAAGTATATCTTTAATACGGGTATTCTATGTTTGTTTGTTAGTCATTTTATTGTTGATTTATAGTTATTTAGTTTGTTTTCTTTATTTAACTTTCTTCCATTCTTTCTTTTTTCTGCCATGGCAATGAAAAATAAGCTTTTCATAAATACATATGACTGACTTACTTATGATGTTGATGCTTGTGATGTTGCTCTCTTTTTTATTTTGTGTCATTTGTTGCTGTATTGATACAAATTTACAGAGAAAGCAAATGATCTTTGGAGTCGAAACCTTATGTGAAACACAAAATTCAAAAAGTAAAAGATTCATTCATTTCAATCACATTTCAAAATACATTCAAAGTACATTCGATAACTTAAAGAAGAAAAAAACAGTTATTGACAATACTGCTTGAATTCATGAAACGATTCCTATAGCTTAAGAATAAACATTAACCACATGTTTAAACAAACAAATACAATACATGGACCTGTCATAGAAATATCTTTATAACTATATTTTGAAATACATTGATATGCTGCGATATGAATTCAAATGCAAAAATGATTTGTAAAAAATTCTGTCTTGGTAAAAGTAAACTCATTGCCTGAATCCAAAATGTTCTAGGAGCGACATTAAATACTTCAACATGTCAAAATCAGATTAAATCTCATTCTTTCGAAATCATTTACAGTTTTTGTCGAGATAATGTCAAAATCAATGTTTAAAGACACATAATTGTTCTCCGATGTAAATTTTGTCTTGAAATTAGTTGAAAGAAAATCTAACTTAAGATTGTTTCTTGAATTGGATTTGTTTAACAGGCATCGTAAAAGTTAAATCATCCAAGATGTAAAGTAATCAATCAAATAACTGTATTCCCCCATGAATATTCTACTAAATTTTAAATAGTGTTAGCTTCTGATGACTTTAAATGTTTATATAATTGATAAGTAAAGATATAAAAGAGAACCGGCAAACCAGCCACAGCAGCAAGGAACCGAAACCAAAACCGGGTAAGGACATAAAGGAAGCGAAAGGAGAAGAGGGATTGGGACATGTAATGAGTGAAATGAAAACAAGGGTCGTTACGGGAAATAAAGGGTGAAGGTGTGTAAGGGAAAGGGGATGGAGCAGGGAAGAAAGGGACAAGGGACACAAACATTCAAACGAGTTACAATACTTACATGTGAAGGAACACAGAGATATTTTTATTATTTTGATTATTTTTTTCCACCACATTTTTGGTACCGATAAGTACAAATGTGCAGCAGTAAAACTATGTTATTCTTTTACATTGTTAACAACTTGGCAAATCACAATTCTAAAACATACTCGCAAACCAAATTGAATTTGACTCAAAACAAATGAGTGACGTGCTTGTGTCACAAATTCTATTAGAAAAAAGCACGTTTCCATTAGAACAGACATAGTTTAACCGACTCTCACGGATTTTCACCCTGAAGGTTTTTTGCTGGCTACTGTGGAAAATTTTCTATCTAACATTTTATTATATATTTCTGCAACTGTGGCTATGGAAAAAACATCATAAAATAGTGTCAAATATGTTCAGACTATAAGTGACAAAGTAATTAGATATGTCGCCAATTCTTAGAAACACTAGTTGTGAGAACAAACATTTTGAACAGTCTCAGTCTCTACTTAACAATAATGTTGCTCAGGATGTCTTTTGGTCTACATTTTTTTTTGTATCGTGCATTTTTAAAATAAACCAATGTTACCTTTCAAATAAATAACAAAACAACATAAATCATACGTTTTTAACTTTATAAAAACTGTTTTTGAGACAATAATAAATCATTTTGCAGTTTGCATGAAAGTCAGCTATACATCATTTACAATGTACATTATCGTATGACATATTTTCATATGCAGACATTTTGTCATTTAATCAAAGTTTTTTTAAAAGCTTATAAATTACATCACGATTAATTAAGCTTCCCACATACAAAGCATGGTGATCTTCAGTTGTCAATGTAAAGGTCGTATGTAAATTTAGTATTTAAGTAATCAAACTAACGACAACTTTGTAAAATATAATTCATTTGTTTCCTATGTTTACCATTTCGGTCTTTAAATGTTAATTTAAAATAATACCAAGATGACAATGAAAAATAGAAGGCACAGTAGTAATCTCAAGATCGTTAGCCGCATGGGTGCAAACCCCGTCAGGGACAAGTCGTTGTTTCCTTGAGAAAGAAACTTTACACTCATTGCTCAGTACTTGGACGGATTCGAAAGTGTGTATATAAGCCTATAGCTTCCTACACAATCGAACCAAAATAAGTACTGTATAAACTAAACCCTCCTGACTGTTGGTCGGTAGAAGTCCTGGAAGTTGGCACAGAGATCGACATTACAACTTTATGGACTTGGTGGGTAGTACATCTTTCAGCCTTCAAGAAATGAGGTCCTGAAGAATACACAAAAAACATCTAAGTCATGATATTACACACAGAAATTACACAGATGCAATAAATAAACTTTGAATATGACCAATCAAACTAGAAATGACTTAAAATGGGGCACCTTAAAATGTTCAAGAACTATTTTCTACAACGGTTCGGGTCTAATTCCGTACCGGGGTGAAACCATGAAGTAATTACCTATTTTCATCTATTGCACTAGATCAGAGCTACAGGAAACCTGCATTGAATAGTAATGTTGAGAAATGGACTTTGTTCTTGACATCAAATTTGTTGTGAAGTTTTCATGATATTTAACAGTACTAGTTATCAGAAATACAAACATAATTTGAACAAATGATTAGAAAATTGAATGTTATCTTCATTAGTATACAAGTAATTAACGGAAAAGTTATCGATGAACATTTAGTTATTTACAATTTAAGTTCATACCTACCACAGAGTAAGGAGTAATTACAATTGTATTTATTGGCAAGTCAGTAATTGGCCGTGACTAGAACTTCTAATTGTGAAATGTTTACAAAGTATATTAGTAAAATAATACAATTTGTATATAATCATTACTTTGTTAAGAATGTTAGATTCTTATATTTATTTATTTTTGCAATAAAAATCTGAAATCTGAACTGCTCCTCACAGATAATTAAGAAACCATGGCGTTGACTTTTTGAAGTTTGTACAATGCTATACAAGTTACAAAGGAAATAAGTAATGGTGTATTATTATAAAATTGTATATTCTGAATAGAACACACTTTTGTGCAGGCAAACATGCCCAGGTTTTACACTGTTCCCTCATGAAAGCTTTTTAATTAAACTATTCACGAATTATACACATTATCAAATAATGCATTTGAAATTTTTTTTGCATGTCTATTATAACACAATTTCTTTAATAACCCACATAGGTTCAATAATGATATTTTTTGTCAATTGTTTGTTGTTACATTATATGTAACCTTGACTAAATAAAGGAATATTGTATCGTATTATATTGTATTGCATTACTTGGTATTGTATTGTATTGTACTGTGTTGCATTCCATTACATTGCATTTTTTGTATTGTATTTATTGTATTGTATTGTATTGTACAAAGTAAAGACGTTGTTTTATGTTGTAAATAGTCAATGTATATTTGTATGACAATGTTGCATTTAAAACTGTAAATTATCATCATGACAGAAAAATGAAGACAACATAAAGCATATGGCCTTGTTTGTTGTCCTGATTAACAAGCACTGTTATAAAATGTATTGCATTCTTCCCTGTTTCACCTCATTACTGGGATTGTCAGGTAAGTTGTTTCCTTTTATGAATGACTGTGAAATGATAACATCCTCTCTAATTAAGTCTGTCTGGCCAATCTTACAAGTGATTGTCTGTGATTGCACACATGAAATGTATACGCTTGTAATTCCTTGTATTTCTTGCATATACTAATCAGCTTTATTCATAATTAATAAATTTTACGAGACTTACCTTGAAATTGAAGTTTAATTATCATTATTCTACTGATTCTGGACCACAGGGTCTAATGAGATGAAAGAAATGTACAGTTTAACAATTCATTTTGGAAGAGTAGGTGTGAACTCTCTTTGACTACAAATCAATAGCTCAACGTTTGCTCGTTAAAGATTCGGTTGAATATCCTGGAATGGAGAAAATTCTATTTCCGCTGGCTCCTAAAAAAAGTAATATTACTAACAGTGAATCGCCCACCTGATACTCCGATATCGACTACGAATTAGCATATATCATTAACTAAGTTTATCAGTAATAATCAAAGTAATGCAATCACCAGTATGAAAATCTAAATGATTTCGCAATGACGATGGACAAACGAATTGTTTGACATAATTTATTTTCTTAGATTCTTATTTATAACAAACTTTCTGTAAATTTACCACTATTGGTACCAAAACAATAATTTGAGATCAGCATCATTGCCTCTTTTAAAGAATATAAAATATAAAAAAGAAACCTTGAAAAAAGGCTGTTAAGGACTAAAGACCATGTCCGTTGTTTTTCTGACATAAACCTTGAAAACTGTCAAGTTTTACACCCTTCTAGGAATTCCAGCTTCTCTCGGCGTCTGTTTTATCCATAAGTCAACAGAAATTTTCTCAATCAAAATAAAATGTCATGGTGTTCAAAACAAGATTTCGTTAGAAAACAATATTCAGGGTGATGACAGGTTAACACTGTGTGAAAATGTTTACGACATCACTGGAATAGAAATGTGTGTTTGTAATTAAGAATCAGTAACCAACTAGCATGGAATATGTATACAAATAATATACAGTTCTATTAGATCCATCCAAAACAGATTTTATAATGGACCTATTGGTTCAAACTTTGTAAGTATTTTAGCTCTTATACATGTATAAGAAGCTGAGTGGCGTGGTATCGGTCTTTATAAACATTATGTGTATCATGCCTTTTTCGGATAAAAACGTCGAAGAAGGTAGCATGTAAATTTTCAAAATATTTCAATTTTGATTTAGTTTAGCTTTACTCAATAATAACCACACGTACCCTCCCTCAAAATACAAATTGTCAAATGTTACTCTCTGCCGAATGTTTATCGTATTTTTTCAGACTATTACAAAGTGGGAACTTTTCGTCATAGCTGGAAACAGAATTCTTGACGTGGTGCTTATAATCATTTGAAGAGGTTAAAACTTCACCATTCGCTTAGTAAGCAAACTAAAAACAAAGATATTGTTGACCATCAGCATTCAGGTTTTTATTTATTTCTAATTATTTTCTTGACTTACGTTATTTTTCAGTTTACGTTATATGAACTAATTTCGTTTTATTTCGCTTCTCAAGTTATGCAGTGCAGAGCTGACCATTCCTACGTAGCCATTTTACGTGTTCGTAAAATCTCGCTGTTCTTAAATTAGCCATTTCTGTGAATTTGAAAGTGTTGTTGATTAGTTTAATTTTTACAGAATTTATTTAAGTTCCTTTGAGAAGGACGAAATAAGCTTAAAGAAAGTTGGAAAGCGTTGTCATACACTGTATGTATATAACAAATACAGTTCCAATCGAATTTATCCATTTAATAACATAGATGTCTGATATTTCTCATAATAGAGCAGACGACAATTTCTAGACATTATTAATGTGTCAGAATGTAATTATTATACAGTATACAGTTGAATTGCTATGAAAATGGCAAAAGAATGATGTGTGCACATAAAAACAAATCTATATCCTATACAAGGTTGACTTCACGTTCCAACCATTCTAAATTCATTTCTAACACAAATTGTCTTCTTAAATCTACGTGATGTTTTACAGAAAATAACTAACCTTTTTATTATCCAAAACATACTAATCTACAAAATTTATTGGGCGCGCATAGGTCATTTTATCTTCCCAAAAATGTTGGTTGGTTGGAAATAATACCAACAGGAACAGCTAAAAAGGAATTGTTTTAAGCTGACAGTTAATAGTTGGTGTCCAT
Organism: Ruditapes philippinarum; assembly: GCF_026571515.1. Lineage (NCBI taxonomy): Eukaryota > Metazoa > Mollusca > Bivalvia > Venerida > Veneridae > Ruditapes > Ruditapes philippinarum. Next base: position 258,798 of record NW_026852001.1, read on the forward strand.
TCAAGTCTTTGGAAGATCTAGGAAGTTTTTTTTATTTGTATAGCTCAACAACGTGTTGTAGTATTGTACAAATTAAATGACTTTATATTTATTTTTATTATTAAGATAGGCATATTTTCCTGAATCGTGTCGACGAGAAAAATCGAAGAAATTGCAGCGACTAAGATATACGATATATGCGTGTAAATGTATGGCATTTGCTCTATGTAGTAGTGTTGTTTACACCAGAGAATTTTCTTTACTGTAAAACAATTAGCAAGTTAATTAATGTTATGTCTAAATTAGATTGGCTTTCTTTTGTCAGTCAAACGGTTTTTAGCTCTTTAAGTCTTTATAAAGGCAATGTGAAAATTAAAGTTAAAAGACAACTGAATGTTTTAGTGAAATTCTAAATATGTTTTTCTATTAGGCCATGCAGTTCCGACATGGTTTATATAGTCAAATGTCTCCGACTCAAAGCATTACAAGAAAGCTTGCAGCAGTGGCATCCCTGGAAAGTGAAATATCATACAGTACATGTACAACCTTACGTATATATTTGATCAGACTAAATGCGATGTTTCTAATTTTGGGATACTTGTCAAGTGATTCTGTGTGTACAAACTGTATCCCATGCCAATGCCTTCACTTGCTATAGAAAAGATGTTCGAAACAAAATAAATATATACTATAATATATTTATGAAATTCGGTATGTTGTCATAGTGATTTATTTTATAAGTATACATTCTTCTTATCAAACTTTATCAAATAATGCCCTTTTACTGTTTTTGTTATTTGTACACCGAGGTAGAATATAATAATTATAAACAGTTATTTTCGATTTTAGCTACAGAAAGTACATGTTTAATCAATGTCATATACGATTGTGGTCTGTAAAAATATATCTTTTACTCAAATAAGAATATCATTTATTAGTTTTTTTGTGGATCTTTAAGAATCAGAAAGTTTTGTTTTTTTGCAATTCTTTTAATGTATCTACGAATACATGTTTCATAATCTTAAATTGAAGCCATAAGCTATAAGTTAAAAGAACATTTAAACATTTTATTGGTATGTATTTAAATTAAAGCCATAAGTTATGAGTTAAAAATCTTAAAAAATTCTAATAGTATCTTGCGAGGGACGCGCCTCCCAAAAAATAGAAAAATCTTGAGTTTTCTGTTGTTTTATTATAGAACTTTCACAGAAGACCTTTAGTTAAGCACTTATGAAAAGAATTTTGATTAGAAGAAGAATCACAATATCACGGATTTTTATGTTCTTTTCGTTTACTAAAATCTTATAGACCTAATAAAAGAACATGTTTAAAATATATATTAAATCGAGATATTGCATCAACTGGAGTCTATTCGCTCGACACGTGCCGAGACTTTATGAGCTAATTCAATAAAGTACAATGTAAGAAAATGGAAATTGCAACATCTCACTTGTAGTTTCTAGTCGTATGAATTGATATAATTGTATTAATATGCGATTTTTCCATCACAAATTAGATAATTTCTAGGCAGATTTAATAAGACAGGATGATGTTATTACACAGTGGAAATGATTTGAAAAATGACACGGTTATGGCTTGTGCACTTGAAGAGTGAAGACATACAAAGTGAATTATCCGCTGGTCTGGCAAACTGTGCAATTCAATTTCATTGTATGACAGAAAATGACATGTAAATTTAATACTTTATACTCATAAATTTGATTAGCTAATCAACATTAAAGAATATCTTTATCAAGTTTAATTTCTATCTATTTATTAATTGTTTCCGGAGCGGTTTCTCAGGTTTAATTTTATAATCGGACTCATCGAGATGTACCTCATGGCACAGAGATCTGTAAAGATCAAAGGTCAGCTTATTTTGACAGTCATTTGTTATCCCTTTTTAAGTCCAATTGTGAAAGAAATAATCGTTTTTACCCATAGCCTTGTGGCGGCAACTGATTCCTGTGCAGACCAACATCTGCTGTCACATCTTTGTCGCCTGATCATGACCTGCACTGTTCGCTGTACAGTCAATGCATTTTAAATATTTTCTCTAAAATGATAAATTGTTTTGTCCAGTTTTAAAAATAGACAAGTTCATTTAAGATATTTAGCGTGGTAAGGTTTAATTGCAAATGACCTATAGAATGTAAAAATATTGCCTTAAAAATCCAAACAAGTTCTAAAGGAGTAGTATGCATTTAAAGATTGTGGTGAATAATAAATGAAAATAATCGCATCACGTCATTTAGCAATCAGTTTAAAGCATGCATATATGCGTAAAAGTAAAACAAGACACCAACGAGGATTGACCCTACACGTAACGGATACTAGAATTTAAATCGAAACCGTTGAGACTTCAACATAAGTAGCCGACAGTATATTGCTTGGAATTTGGGCCAGCATGGCTCTGTACTAGTTGCAAAGACAAAGTCAATTCATTATGTCAGTTCAAAGTCATTCCATCAAAATAAGTTTTAGTTTATTGTTGGGTATCTATTCAGTACTATTGTTAAGGATTATATATATTTATATATTGATAGAAAATGGGTTAATATTTTGTGATATATCAATTTGAATTACGTTTTGACAGTACGGCAACGTATGATGTTGTGGAGTAGAAATTACACCAATGGAAGTAACAGAGGCGCTATTTTATAGCAGACTGTTAGATCTGACAGTTAACACAGTTTGTGTCAAACATTTCTTGGTAATGTCTGTTTGATTCATGTCCCTGAAACATCTGAACTGTATATCTGAGACGGTGTTCACATACAGCTTAACACTAACATGCTGCAAAAATATAAGCCATTTCACAAGATTCTTTCTTTCTTTCTATCATGGCAAGGAAAGACAAAAATACATATTTTTGATTTACTTATGACGCTGCTTTTTGTGGGATTGATCTTTTTGTATTTTGTGTCATTTGTTGCTGTTTTGTTACAAACTTAAAACATGGGGAAACAAATGATATTAGGAATCTAAACATTAAGTGAAACAAAATATTCAAAACGGAAAAAGAGACATTCATTTTAATCAACTTTTTTCAAAATGTGATTGAAAATCAGTACATTCGATAACTTAAGAAGAAAAAACAGTTTTTTTAATGATAAAACTGCTTGAATGTCATGATACGATTCCTATAGCTTTAGAAAAACATTAACCACATCTTTTAAACAAAAAATACAATACATGGACCTGTCATAGATATTACTTTATAGCTATATTTTGGATGCAATATGAATTCAAAATGAATGTAAAAATTTATGTCTTGGTAAAAGTAAACTCGTTTGCCTGAATCCAAAATGTTCTAGGAGCGACATTAAATACTTCAACATGTCAAAATCAGATTAAATCTCATTCTTTCTAAGTCATTTACAGTTTTTGCGGAGATAATGTCAAAATCAATGTTTAAAGACACATAATTGTTCTCCGATGTAAATTTAGTCTTGAAATTAGTTGAAAGGAAATCTAACTTAAGATTGTTTCTTGAATTGGATTTATTTAACAGACACCGTAAAAGTTAAATCAGCCAAGATGTAAAGTAATCAATCAATGAATGGTATTCTCCCCATGATTGTTCTACTAAATTTTAAATCGAGTTAGCTGCTGATGACTTATGTTAAAAGTTTATATAATTAATAAGTAAAGCAAAAATGAGAACAGAGATCAAAAAGGCAAAGCAACGTTCAAAGGACGCAGCCTCCGGCACAAACCAGCCACAACAGCAGAGTACCTAACCAAAACTTGGAGAGGACACAAGAGCTGCGAAAGAAGGGAAGGGACATGTAATAAGTGAAATGAACAGAACTAAAAAGGATCAATAGAGGTGTAAGGGAAAAGGGGGAAAGGAAGAAAGGGGCAGGGCACAAAATGGGATAAGAGGGGGGATGGAAAGAAATTACAAGTTCACCGTTAACGACAATTTAACAATATAAAACTTCACAAAACGTTCAAACATTTAAAACATGTAACAATACATACATGTGATGGAACACAGTGGTCTTTTAATTAGTTTGATTATTTTTCCACCACATTTGTGGTACCGACAAATACAATTGTTCAGCAGTTAAACGATGTAATTCTTTTACATTGTTATCAAACGTAGCAAATCACAATTTTAAAACAAACTCACAAACCAAATGGAATTTGACTCAAAAACAAATGGATGACGTGCTTGTGTCACAAATCATATTAAAACACATTTCCATTAGAACAGACTTAGTTTAACCGACTCTCACGATATTCACCTAGATTTCTTTTTGCTGGTGTTGTTTTCTGGGCTACTATGGAAATATTTCCTTTCCAACATTTTATTAAGATATTTTTGAAGCTGTAGCTATAAAAATAAAGAAGTCAAAACTATGATAAAAAAGTGACAAATATGTGAACAGTGTCTACTAAACAATTATGTTGCTCAGCATGTCTCTTGGTCATTTGTTTTTTGTATCGTGCATTTTTAAATAAACCAATACCTTTCAAATAAAGAACAAAACAACATAAATCATACGTTTTTAACTTCATAAAAACTGTTTTTGAGACAAAAACGCAATAATTTTGCATTTAGCATGGGAGTAAGTTACACATCATTTACATTTACATTGTACATTATCGCATGACATATTTTCAAATGCAGACATTTTGTCATTTAATCAAAGTTTTTTAAAAGCTTATAAATTACATCACGATTAATTAAGCTTCCCACATACATCGCATGGTGATCTTCAGTTGTCTATGTTAAGGTCGTATGTAAATTTTAGTATTTAAGTAATCAAACTAATGACAACTTTGTAAAATATATTTCATTTGTTTCCTATATTTACTAGTTCGGTCTTTAAATGTGAATTTAAAATAATACCAAGATGACAATGAAAAATAGAAGGCACAGAAAGTCTGATTTATTTCTTACGTACCTAACAGGTCTTGAATTTTAACATGATTGTTTTGCGTTGGAAATATAATGAACTATGAAATGAAACAACAACGTTCGACTGTGAATGTTAGTGTAAATAAAGTGTTTCAGTGAAAAAAATCGTACTCTATGTTCTATAGTAAATCAGTCATATTTGAGGCTTAATACTGGATTCCACTGTTCTTGATGAATTATATACGGTCATCAACAATACCTAAGTCAAATTAGGCCCGAAATATAATATGTTAGCCACCTATTTTTTCCCCAGAAATCTTCATGCTGTTGTAATACTGTTTAAAAACCTCCTTTGTAGCGGCGGCATGGCCGAGTGGTTAACGCGTCGTACTAGTAATCTCATGATCGCTAGCCGCATGGGTTCAAACACCGTCAGTGGCAAGTCGTTGTTTCCTTGAGCAAGAAACTTTACACTCATTGCTCAGTACTGGAACGGATTCGAAAGTGTGTATATAAGCTTATAGCTTCCTACACAATCGAACTAACATAAGTTCTGTATGAACTAAAAACTCCTGACTGCTGGTGGGTAGCAGTCCAGGAAGTTGGCACAGAGATCGACATTACAACTTTATGGACTTGGTGGGTAGTACATCTTTCATCCTTCAAGAAATGAGGTCCTGGAGAATACACAAAAACAACTGTTAAAGTCATGATATTCACACAGAAATTACACAGATGCAATACATAAACTTTGAATATGACCAATCAAACTAGAAATGACTTAAAATGGGGTACCTTAAAATGTTCAAGAACTATTTTCTACAACGGTTCGGGTCTTATTCCGTACCGGGGTGACACGATGCATTAATTACCTATTTTCATCAATTGCACTAGATCAGATATACAGAAAACCTGCATTGAATAGTAATGTTGAGAAATGGAATTTGTTCTTGACATCATTTTTGTTGTGAAGTTTTCATGATTTTAACAGTACTAGGTATCAGAAATACAAACATAATTTTAACAAATGATTAGAAAATTGACTGTTATCTTCATTAGTACGTAGTAATTAACGGGAAAGTTATCGATGATTAGTCCGGGAAAACATTAAGTTATTTACAATTTAAGTTCATACCTACCACAGAGTAAGGAGTAATTACAGTTGTATTTATTGGCAAGTTTGTAATTGGCCGTGACTAGAACTTCTAATTGTGAAATGTTTACAAAGTTAATTAGTAAAATAATACAATTTCTATAACATCATTACTTTGTTAACAATGTTGAATTGATGCAACTTTATAATATTTCTGCAATGAAAATTAAGCATAAATAACCTGAAATTGCTCTCTACAGATACTTGAGACTTTTTAAAGTTTGTACAATTTGTATAATGTTTTATATAAGATATAAAGGGAATAAGTAATAGTGTATTATAAAAAAATCGTACATTCTAAATAGAACACATTTTTGTGCAGGTAAAATGCTCAGGTTTTAAAGTGAACATTCCCGTCATGAAAACTGTTTAGTCAAACTTTTAATAAAATTTAGCACGTTGTCCTTACCAAAAACGGATATTTTTGAAATGAATTGTGCATGTCTATTTTTACAACATTTGTTTAATGCATTCACATATGTTCTATAATGATATTATTTGTCAATTGTTTGTTGTTACATGATATGTAACCTTGAATAAATAAAGGAATATCGTATTGTATTGTATTGTATTGTACAAAGTAAAGATGTTGTTTTATGTAATACAGAGTCAATGTATATTTGTATAAGACAGTGTTGTATTTCAAAATGCAAATTATCATCATGATAGGAAAATGAAGACAAACATGAGGTATATGGCATTGTGTGTTGTCCTGATTAACAATGTTATTAAATGTATAGCATTATTCCATGTTTCACGTCATTACTGGGATTGTCAGGTAAGTTGTTTCCTTTTATGAATGACTGTGAAATGATAACATCCTCTCTAATTAAGTCTGTCTAGCCAATCATACAAGCGATTGTCTGTGATTGTACACATGAAATTATACGCTTGTGATTCCTTGTATTCCTGCCACTGTATAAGAAATAAATATTCTTTTTCTTTTTGTCTATGTTCAAAATATTATTGTGTCATGTATGATTAATTTCTGTTTTGTTTATTTCTAAATAGAAATATAATATACTGTATCATAACTATGTTTAGCACTTTGATATAACTGCTTTTTGATTATATTTGGCATATGTTTGATAAATGTACAGAACAGTTTGACTCTCCACTTACCTGATATTTGAAAATATATAAACTTAACATTTCATATTGAATTATTTAATATTATAGTAAGTATAAACTTACGTTTGTTAACTGCTATTTGAGCCTCATTGTACTTTTATTCATGTTTGTCACCTCATTGGGTTATGTTTGAACATGGAATGAGAGAACTAAATGTTTTTGACTTGACTTGCATATACTGATCAGCTTAATTCAATATAACATAATTAATTAATAAATTAAATGAGACTTACACGGAAGTTGAAGTTCAATTGTTATTCTACTGCTACTGGACCACAGGGTTTTAATGAGAGGATAAAAATGCACCGTTAAAAGATCATTTTAGCAAGAGCGGGTGCAGTGTTTTATTGGGAAAATCAATAGCTCATTATTTGCTCGTTAAAGATTCGGTTGAATATCCTGGGATGGAGTAATTTCTATTTCAACTTGCTCCTAAAAATGTAACATTACTAACAATACATCGCCCACTTAGGCTTTCGTATCGACTATGAATTAGCATATATCATTTACACAGTTTATCAGTAATATATGAAATGCATACCAAGTATGAAAATCTAAATTACTTTGCAATGGACTAACTATCTGTCTGGCAGAATTCATTTTCTTAGATTCTTTCTTATAACAAACTTTCTGTAAATTTACCTCAACTGGCACCAAAACAATCTGAGTAGACATCAGCATCATTTTAAAAATTATAATAAAGAAATCTTGAAGCAAAGCTGTTTAGGATTAAAGGCTATGTCCGTTGTTTTTCTGACATAAACCTTGAAAACTGTCAAATTTTACACCCTTGTAGGAATTCCAGCTTCTGTCGTCGTCTGTTTTATCCATAATTCACAATCCCTAGTCAACAGAAAGTTTCTCAATCAAAATAAAATGTCATGGTAGTTCAAAACAAGATTTCGTTAGAAAACAATATTCAGGGTGATGACAGGTTAACACTGTGTGAAAATGTTTACGACACCACTGGAATAGAAATGTGTGTTTGTAATTAAGAAAGAGTTGGGTTTTCACGTTAACCAACTAGTACGGAATATGTATACAAGTAATATACAGTTCTATCAGATCCAGCCAGAAACAGATTTTATAATGGACCTATCTTTTTAGCTTTTATATATGTATAAGAAGCTGAGTGGCGAGGTATCGGTCTTTACAAACATTATGTGTATCATGCCTTTTTCGGATAAAAACGTCGAAGAAGGTAGCATGTAACTTTTCAAATTATTTCAATTTTAATTTAATTTAGCTTAACTCAATAATAACCACACGTACCCTCCCTCAAAATACAAATTGTCAAATATTACTCTCTGCCGAATGTTTATCGTATTTTGTCAGGATATTACAAAGTGGGAACTTTTCGTCATAACTGGAAATATATTTCTTGACGTGGTGCTTATGATCATTGGAAGAGATTAAGACTTCGCCAATCGCGTAGTAAGCAAACTAAAGACAAAGAAATTATTGACCATAGGCTTTGACGTTGATTATGACATGTTTTGAGGCGCAATTTAATTATAGTATAACATAAAATTGGAACTTTATCTGTTTCGAAGCAATCGTGATCTACATTTCCCTAAATTAATAGTATCAGATCATTGAATTTGTGTAAGGCATATTATTTCATATAATTATGCCCTACATAAAACATATACTTATTTTCGCATATCGATATTTCTTTTTCATCAGCCATTGACAAAATTTCGCTAAAAGTTAAATAAACTATGAAAACCAATTTTGTCTTCTTGTTTTTGTGTTGGAAAAAAAAGAAATTTCAATTGTCATATCCAGTGTCAATATTTTTTTAATAAGTCAATCGAAAATTATTAAATTATCCTTACTTGGAAAGCATTGCAAAATTTGCTTTCTAATACATTTTTAAACATCATTTCCCTGAAGCAACTTTGTTTTTAAATGAAATTAAATTTTCGTTTAATTTTTTGATGGAAATGAAACGAAAAACAAACAAAACAAACAAACAAAATTCAGTATTTCTAATCAAATCGACACTATTTCGTATCGTAACCTGGTTTCGACTAGGACAATTAGATTAATTGAGAGTAGAGGGAATTTGCGAAACAAAAACAAAATGTCATGACAATCCAAAAGGTAATTTCTCCAAGAAGACAACTAGCTCCGACAGACTTTGCTGTTTGCTCACTATATTCCCAAATATTTGACAAATGAAACGCCTATAACTTGCATTGAAATGTCCTAAATTTTCAAACTGTCTATTTCAATAAATTTTAATCAATAATCGGTTTATATCAATCAATTTTATGTTGTTGAATGTTTTCAAAACAGATTTAGATTTTAAATTGAAATGAAATAGTATAGAATACTAAATTTTGGAATTAATAAAAATCGTTTAAAGTTGCACCAATGAAATGCAAACTTTTGCAGCTATGGGACTATATCATATGAGTTAATAATCCGGAATAAATATATTTTGCAGTACAATTATTTATTCACATAATGTACATACCAAAGGGTGATACAGTTGTAAAATACAATTTGTGTGGCTCCGGGAAGTAAGATGGTTGTAAAACTTTCCGTCGAGTTTCTACGCAAATATTTTGTACAAAACAGTGAGAATACTATAATGGTGTTGTGGGTGCCAGATTTCTGTTAGGAAAATATGTCTGCAATATACATTATCATAACTTCAAGTCATCCAAAACATTAGGGCAATTTACAGAATAGAAAACATAATGTCATGACAGTTCAAACAGGTTCCATCTCAGAAAATACATCAAATGTTTACCCTCAACGATGACAGGCATCATCTGAAGATCTATTACATAAACCCATGCCAATTTAAACTTTCTAGTTACATATTTTTTTTACTCTTGTACTCTTACATATGTTTTTTAGGTAATTAAGAATGTTACTTTGGTGTCATGTACACGCATTTTAGCGTTTTGAAGAATGTTTTAACTTTCTTTGTCGTAATTTGCAGTCTAAGATTTCACACGAGGGACAAGAACTTTAGATTCTGGCTCCGTTACTTGTCAGTTCTTAGGCAAGATAAATACTTTGATATAAGCAAGACTCTTTTATTCGATACGAAGATTATTAAGTATCAGGCATAATAGTATGTGTATAGACAAATTAATACATACGCACTATATGATAAAAAAAACAATATTCTTTAGTAGCTAAAATTATCAAAATAATGAACAGATTAGGCCATTATTAAATAGATATTTGCTTGGAGACGCCAGGTAGGTAAGCAGGCAGGCGGGCAGTTAGGCAGACAGGCAGGTAGGTAGGTAGGCAGGCAGGCAGTTAGGTAGATAGGTAGGTAGGCAGGCAGGCAGGTAGGCAGGCAGGCAGGCAGGCAGGCAGGTAGGTAGGTATTTGAAATAATAAATGATACATGATAATGTTTTCTTCAGTTGTTTAATACTGTAAGTAACCCTTTGACAATTAACAACTCAGTGAAGACTGCTATTCTAAATGCAACATGGTGACATCATGGGGCATCCTGCATGAAAACATAAACCAACTGCCTGGAAGGGCAAACAAAAAGAGTAGTGGTAGGTGTATTTTCAGTGGGTAGATAGCTCGATGTGCAAACCGAATTTCTTTTTAATGAATATCATACTTGTTTATTTTTTATGTATTTCTTATTCAAATATAGAACTACATATTGTTATGTGTTTCAAAAAAAATACGTGTCTGGTTTGCAAAAACAAAAATTTATGACAGTGCTAACAAAGTTTTTCTCGACTTAGAGGATCAAACATGGCATATAAGCTATAGTTAAAAATGCGAAATAAACCGATTAGTAATGTATGTTAGTAATTTCTTATACAAGTTACCGAGCGTACGATAGTGTTTTTTTTCAAATTGGTAAAAGGTAAAATATTGGGATGCTTAATGGGCGTATTTTTTTTTTTTTTTTTTTTTTTTTTTGTACTGTGTGTGCATACCAAAGATATCTATGATTGTTTTTGATCTAAAATGATCACAATTGAATTATCACAATTGAATGATCACAATTGAAGGGGGAAATGTTACATAGTGGTGATTAAGATGCTAAAATGTACCATTTTAACAATCATGATGTGAAGCCCTTTAGGTTTCAAGACCACATTTACTTAAATGACACCATTATCCGTAAGTACAGGAAGTGGACTCAATGGTGGTACCATGAGCTCAAAACCTTTATTATAATGGAGATTAAAGAATCTGCTGATTTCCAAAATATGTCTCTCTGAAGAAGTTGCAAAAATCTACGGTCATGAAAGAAATAAATCTTGTAAAATAAAGTGTTAAATTTGTATATTAATAAATATATAATCAGACAAATTTGTTCATTTTGAATCGTTGTTTTTATTTCGTTTATTCGTGTTTAATTTGAATATGTACGTAAATCACTGTTTATTAAATCCAAGAATGTCAGCTATTTATCGTCGGGTGTATTCTGAAAATAACATCTGTAATGAGTTACCGCTTCTAAGTTAATGTAATCCCAGCTTTTAAAACACATACTTTATGTTTCAGGTCTCAGTTTTATCCCTGTTTAACAAAGTGCACATATCTTTTATTAGGTCGTAAATTATCTGAGAATTTTCTTCTGTAATTGCTAAAAAAACTTAAAGACTTAACGAGAAAGTGAAATTGCTCGAATCGTACGAAACTAAAGTTATGTTGATTGCTTTATCTATTTTACAGTTGTAGAAAGATATATAATCCAAAGTATGGTTTTTGATGGACAAGCTTATAATCGAAATAATTATGACCGCCAATGTTGATTATTTCAAACACAGTGATTGAAATGTTAATAACATTTTAAATTATATCGTTGAAGTTGTTAAAATATTGTTCTCCAAGTATCATCCAGTGTTACTTCCCCTTGACTTTTCGTAAATACAAAAAAAATCTGGTGCAAGGGAAGTAACTCATACAAACTAACCACACGTAGAAATAGCATTGTTATATTCCATGGTATAAAATTATTTCTTTTATCGGGGTTAAAATCAAACTCACTACTGTTAAGGTCACACGGCGAAACCTTGTGTGTCCCTCCGCGAATTATTCCAAGCACGAGCTAGCACCTAAAAAAACACCGACCTTCCTCAAGCTAGCTTGGTAACTTCCTTACACAAAGAAATCGAAATTACCTTGTGGAGTTCGAGCCCACAACGGTAAGTATCAACTAATTCGACAACCTTTTCAACTCGACCATCGAGATAACCCACGTAAGAATCTAAATTTACTTATATTCTTGGAGATTACATAAGAACTACCTAATTAAACAAGGTCTTCTTAAGTTTCGACTTGGGTTTCATCCTTTTTGTCTTAGAAAGTATTCAAAGTCAAACCCTGGTCATGCAATGCACGTTTTCTTTCAATAAATCATAAATAAAAGATTAATTCTAGAAAGTTTATGATATATATCTTTTACTTTCCCAAGCTTAGTTTTGCTATATAGAGTTCTAATTGTTTGTACTATTGTTGTTTTAATTTCGTATCTATTCCTCCAAATTTCAACCTAACTTAAAATATGAAATTGAACAAGAAACAACAAAATATGCATTACTGATCGATGCACTTTTCTGCGAGATACAATTTATCCAGAAAATTTCCTTCTTTATTTGAAATGTTCGTGTATAGAGGCTATAACACACAAGTTGGATAATAATGTTGAACTTCTGATTTTGAAAATAAAGCAAACTTTAAACCAAAACGGATGCTTACAGAGCTTTATGACTTCCGTTTTGAATAAATATCGATGGTTAAAATAGAAATATAGAATGTGCGCCAATCTGCCGCCGAAGCTAACGCCTTTGCCACCACAAACACCTACTACTGCTACCGCTGCCACTGTAACCACAACACACACCAACAACAACAACATCAACAACAATAATAATAATAATAATAATAATAATAATAAAAATAATAATATAATAATAATATAATATTATTATTTATTATTATTATTATTATTATTATTATTATTATTAATAATAATATTAATAATATTATTATTATTATTATTACTATTATTATTATTATTATTATTTTAATGATGATGATGATGATGATGATGATGATGATGATGATGATGATAATGATAATAATAATAAATATAATAATAATGATAATAATAATAATAATAATAACCACAACAACAACAATGACAACAACAAAAAGAGGATAAAAAACAACACTTTTGTCATTGGAAGATAATTTTATGCCCCAGGGTGTTATATTATAACTTACTGACTTAATGGGCCATTGTCAAAATATATATACTTTTTCCAGTTATAATTATGTTTATTACGTATTCCATTATTCATGCCCAACCCCCTTTGCCCTTGGCTCATCGATAACAATAAAGATGAAATAAAGATGCAATAACGATAATACCGATATTCTGATGACAACCGCGATAATAACGAGATGTACCGATAACGATTTTACGGTGATTAGTTGTATTGTGACAGAGATGAGGTGAAAAATATCTTTAAAAATTGGCATATTTACAACCAGGAAACTTCATTCTGTCAAAAGTTTGTAAGAATATTTTATCAAATTTAAACTATTTTGTAAGATAATTATGAACGACGTAAGAAACAATTTTGAATTATACATGCATATGTGGACGATGTACATTTTTGTACAAATGAGTAAATATTATGTTCTGTTTTGTTCTGTCAAGTAAACGTTAAAGAACAGAAAAAAAGATGAACCGAAAGAAAGATTAAAAATATATATTTATGGCAAGAATTTTGCATAATGTATTACTGGTGGAGGAATACCTCAGGTGTGCATTATTTCAGACATGAACAGGCACGTGAGTAAACCCGCCGCCATTTCGTAAGCTAGCTGGGGAAAAAACATGAACGAATCCAAAGTCCCTGATGGTATTCGAACCCACAGCCGTAAGAAGTGCGCCTTCGTGCATTTTTTTTTTTCAAACACGAGCGAGCACCTGAATTGAACGACCGACCGGCTTTCCGTACCCTAGTTGAATTGCTTCCTGGCATGAAAGAATCCAAAGTCTCTGACAATTTCCGAATTAACAGCGCTGAGTAACTTTAACAACTCGCCACATATTCACTTATATAATATTATTACTCGTAGCTTCCTTAAGATATAGTAAATTTCTTACTTCTAACAACAAACAATAATATCGTGTCCTTGATAAGTTACTAAAACTCTTGTCATTAAACTTGAAAGTCAAACTTAATCAAGAACTATATGTATCATAAAACATCACATGTTTTCCTGTTTTAAAATGAATTAGGTGTTAAAACATTTCAGATTCTACTCTCGTTAAATTGTGTCCCATAGGGGACTGAATTTAACACCATCTTCAAGTGATTTACATACAATGGCATTATTTAGCACCTAATACAACTAATGTATCTGACGATGACAGTGAAAATTTAAACAAAAAAAATACCATTCAATTGAGGAAGTGCACGACTATTAATCAAGATCTTCCAAATTGCTTTTCTTTACAGCTTTCAGCACTTGTTTTCCTTTTTATATATTTCAATATGGTGTCCTTTTACAATTTTAATTCCATGTCTTTGCTACGCAGATTACCTTCCTGTTTGCAGAATGCCTTCGCAACTGAAATGTACGAGAATGTATTTGAATGGTTTGAAAATATAAAAAATATATGAGCTGCGTCACGACAAAACCAACATAATGGCCAGACCAGCCTGCGCATCCGCGCAGTCTGATCAGGATCCAATCTGTTCGCTATCAGTTTCTCTACTTGTTATAGGGTCTTTAAGCGAACAGCATGGATCCTGATCAGACTGCGCGGATGCGCAGGCTGGTCTGGATCCATGCTGGTCGCAAACCCATTATGTTGGTTTTGTCATGTAATATAAGATATTACATCAACACAACTCATACGATGACGATTGGTCTGTAAGTGTATAATTTAATCTGTTCATTAAAGAATCTACAGTATGGTAAAATAAATATTTTGAAACTTTTCAATAAAATCAAGTTTGTTTTAAAATAAATCGTTGTTATGGAGATCACTCTGACAATTCCTTGTGAAACGTGACATGAATTGTGACTATCGTGACATGAATTGTGAAAAAGTAAATAAGATTGTGACAAAGTTTGAGATGTAAAGTTGCAAAATTGATACACACATTTCAGTTTGACATGCATGGCGCACATAATTTATTGTGATTAAGTTAAATGTGACATACTTTACTTTTATATAGGTAATTGATCTCGGGCAATATGTTACATTTTTAACTACAAGACCTGACTAACTTGTGTAACAAAATAAAAGCACTTAATATGGCCGACAGGGCAACCGAGCAAGTTTATAGCTTAAAATACATTTCTCTGCAAAAAAATACGTTGATGATCAAAATGCAAATAAAATTGATTAAACACGAATTTTTCTGATGTTGATAACACATCATTCGCGACAATGTTTATTTTTGTTAAAGGTGTTATTATTCATTTGTGGTAATTCAGCTTTTCTAGATTCTGATAGTGGTACATGCGAAGGTTTCTTGAAGCGAACTTTAATCTGTACTTTAAGAGTCACTGACAGTTGCAAAAGATTCCCCACCCATAAAAACCGCTTTAGTTTTAAATTAGTTTAGCGGTTGATTCCCAAATCGCCTATAATATTTCAGAGAGGCCAAATTCTGACATTTATATGATGAATGTTTCTTTGTTTTGCACAATGAATTTGAGGCGCATGCTTGTCCAAGAATGCGTTTTTAATTATTATTTTCCTTGCAGACGCCTGTAGAAACAAGATTAGGGGTAGAAAACACAGAAATTGCGGCGTGCTTCAGACGACAACTGTATTGCCAAGCTCTGCTATCATGCTAAATTGACACATCAATTAAAGCGGCTAGGATTGGACTTCACTTATCTGTCAATTCAAACCTTACAGTCCATCTTTGTTTACTCTCCCGCTAACTATTGTTCCGGCGTACTTTTGACAGTATTCGTGCTTGCACGAGATTATTTGCCTAGCCACGCCCACCGTATGATGTTTACTCAAAGAGGCCATTTTGTTGACAATGTCGATGTAGACGACGGTAATCATTCTGCCGTTTTCGCCATTTCCCGTCCGCTCCGCTATTCCACTCACTATACCGCCCAATTAAGGGCAATAAAAGTGCTTAACACTTTCCTATTAATGACAATTCCATCGGCTTGCCTTTTTCAAAAGATTATGAAAATTATAGACCTGGTGAAATTTTATGCTCATGTAATTGACTTGGGGTGTTATTTTCGCATCTAGAAAATGTTTGCTCGGACAGGAGGCGAAGGGTCACTCGACGGTCTATGGAAAATATGGTCGCATTAATTCTTTTCACACACGGTCAGCAATTGAAAAAAAGTCAACATCTTGATCTAATTTATGCTGCATTGTCAGGTGTCTAACCCTCCCAGTCTTTTGTTGATGCCGCTGTTCTATGTATGTGAGAGAACAGACATCCGCCTCGAGGTCTACACTCTTGTGGTAATTAGCCCATAAAATTATGAATAGAGAAATTATTTCTTAACATTACTCGAGTGCACCATATCGTTCCGATGCTCTCATGTTTCCTGACTTCTGAACTAAATTATTTTTCGAAAACACGGATGATAACTGGTCCATCTTCAAAATCTTTACTTTTTTGTTTACACCTAGCAATCGTTTCGATGCTTTCATGTTTTCTGGCATATTCAATAGAGCGTCTTTGGAATATATGAATCATTAATTGTCAATTTCCAAAGCTTTTATTATGTCTTATATCATGCAATGAAAAAAACTTTGCAGACGTATAATAAATAAACTGCGCACTTTTCTCTCTTTTGAATGAAAACCTCATGTTTTGGTATTTCATAAAACTCGTTCATGAGCACATTTGTTTGAGGTAAACTATGTGATCCTTTTTATTTAAGTATATGTATTAAAAACAAATAAACATTAAAAAGAAACAGACAGTTTACATTATTCACATATGGTTTTGTTTGAAGAAAATGGAATCGAATTCGTTATATCTATAAACTTACGTTATTATAGGATTTAGTTTTGTAATCTATTTTAGTTTTCATTAAAGGCATCACAAAAAATCCCATGCTGGTATGTATACTTATGAAGATTACTTTTTATTATTTCCCATGTATATAAGTTTCTCTTACATTCCCGTCAGACGTTTCAGGAAGTAGAAGTAAGTCAATTTGACATGACCATGTGACGTATATTTACCGTCTGCTGTTACTTGTCAATTAGTTGACCCTTTCCAAATAATCAAATTTCAAAAACTTTCCATTATCAAGGTAATCTAGGAAGCCTATTCGGGCAGAAATGTTATGATTAATTTCTAAAAACAATATTTTCCGTATGTAATCCAGTCGGTGGTATGTTTGCAAAGCCTCGATACATCAGCATGTGGCGATGGTTTAGATAGTTGGATAGAAATCAATGTTGTTCAGCGGCAATCTCAAGCTTCTTATTTCATCAAATTCCTTTTCAATCAACAATTACATAGAGCTGGGAAAAATGGACTTCCCTTTGTCACGCCAGTTATCTTCCTAATAAGCATATGAATAGGCCTCTGTCTGTGCTACTTGTCTAGCCACTGACCTCCCCAGAATCACAAGTTTTCCTTCAAATATACATTTATGGTGCGTATTTTCTTTCATCATATGCTATTCTGAATAAATGTTGTGAATAATTATAATCCTATACTCAATAAAGACAGAATAACTTATATTTTTGTTATCATTTTGTATGTTAATTTCCTCGATCCTGTCCACATTTATTTCCCGCTGTACATAATTTCGACTCATCTTAAAAAAACAACTTATCTTGTTTGCAAATTAAAAAATATGCACAATAATGAATTTGACATTTTCAGTAAAATGAGAAAATAATTCAACCGGCGTGACGTAAAGTTTAATTTACTTGATCAATTCTGTTTTATAATGATTTGTGTGAAGTTTGTGAAAGTTCCGACTTAAATTCTTGAACCCCTTTAATTCCATATCCCAACCATTACTTCATAATTTATCTCATCGAAATTGTCAAATGTTCTTTCTATTTGCGACTTTGCAAAAGAAAAAAAAACAACATAGGGAGAAAAGCTATTCAGTTGATTTACTCTGGCATCTAATTTTGCGAAAAAGTGAAAATGTTTTGCCCTGGACCATAGTCGTTAGTAGGACAAGGATATCGATGTCATTTTAGTAACGTCGATGGTATGTTGAGTTGGTCTTTTATGGCCTCTTTGGGGTGATCTGACACCTTTTCGGTCATTGCAACAAACATTACTGGACTTCGTTCAAGTGTTATATGTGCTTAATGGATAAGCAATACGCCCAAACATGTGTTAAACTACTTGTGTACTAATTCGATATGTTCTGCAACATGTTTTCTCTAAAGCTGAAGAGGCAGTACAAGAATTTAATACATTGTAGTTGTTCATAAACCAATGTCAATTTCCGCCATTGTTTCTAGATATTGATGTTTCTCTGCAGAGAAAACATGTCCACTTAAAACACCGCATCATTGCTATATAATCAAATAACGATCTGCAAATGCCTTTTGTTTATTGCAGTATAAACATTTGTTATATATGTTACGTCTATACGGTGCATCGTGCTATTTTCTATTGAGTATTGATACACTGCGTACTTCGGTTTCCCGCCAGATTTCTTACGCCATTGTGATGTATTAGAACTGTCAAGTTACCGAATGGACATGTGCGTTTGGTCAAATAATGTGTCAAAATGTTGATGTCTACATTTATTTAAAACACCACTTTCGTAATTAATGAAATATTATGCTGTCCAGAATAATATTTTATGGTGCATGAACGAAGTTTACAAATTTTCATGCTTTTGATTGAACGACTGCCTTGTGACGGTATCTTGTACATGCATTTAGATTTATGTCCTATAAATTACAAAAATACTAAATTCTTAGGCTTTTGAATTATTTATGAATCATATTCACAATGATAAAAAATGAAACAAATTATTTATGCCAGTGAAGTGCCGTTTATAGCACATTATCATTTTGTATTCACTTAACTTAAACGTGTTTTATTATTTTCTAATCAAACATAAACAATTCGACAATAGATAAGTTCATCTTCCCTAAGCCATGATTAATGTGTTATTGAAGTCTTGCTATCAATCCACCATTTTTTTTATTTCGTTTTTTCGTTATATATTATGCCGTCTTGCATCTGTCTGCCTTTTTAGAGGGGAATTAATCATCGTAAAAGCCGTGTGCCTTGTCTAGTTTAAGGGAAAGATTGCGCCCGTTGACCGGTGACCAGAATTCACAATGTTCCTTTCATTTTGTAATAAATCATGCCTGAAAAAGTAGCTGTTAGCAGACGACAGCTAACGAAATCAGCCGGTTCTGTGGCGAATCAATCTGATCTAAACAAATATTGCAACAAAGAATATTGCAGGAACCTTTCCGCTTTTTTTCATATCTTCATAAAGACATTCCAATAATTTTCGGTGAGAATGTTATCACTCTAAATGCAGTGTCTGGAATCATGCCAGACTTCCCTACTTTCTGTTTTAACAAATGCGGAGTGGACTGGCCAGTAATGAATTTTATATATTGCTTTCTATATTTATTTTTGTAATAAAGTACAAAATAAATATACCCCATTTATGGCCTACCTAGATCTTAACAGGACCTAATAATCCAGTTTTGTATACCATATCGCTAGAAATATATGTTTAAATGACAACATTTTAAGAGCCTGCAAAACAAAGTTTATTGCCTTTCGTAAAAATATCTTGCCTAGAATATTTATTGATTTTGCCACTAAATATGTAAAAAATTATGATTTAACAACAAAATTATTTGGCCTTTCAACTTACGCTTACTTGTGCCTAAATAAAAAGCCATTATGACCCACTGTTTAGCTAGGAACAATTCATGACTTCAACCCCCATTTTGTTTTGTTTTATTTGTTCAAACACAGGTATAAATGGGTGTAAAATTGAATGAGTTTTCTGAAACAAAAACTTCAGTATCAGTCGTGCATTGCTGGCATTTTCACAGACAATTTACTATTACACATGGTTAGATTAAACTTGTTGTGTTTTCATGTCCTGACCACAGCGTCTATGTTCAGCATTGCGCCGCCATGTTTTGCAAGTTCAATTTCCCGGCTAAATGAACGTGGTGATAGATAAATTTCCCGTATCATATGTATGTCGGTAAGTTTTTTCTCTAATCCAGGGTGGATTTTTCACAGATAAGCAGCTGTCTATTGTAAACTGTGGCTGTCAGATGTCAAGCTTTATCTATATTTACATATTTACTCCCAATTAGCATGTAGCACTAAATCAAAGCTCAACCTGCTTCGTACCATTTGACTCGATGAGTTTTGTACGAGTAAAAAAATCATATTTCTTATCATGGTATCCACGTACATGTATATATACTGAATTCCATGCATATCACATATCTCTGGTGAATGTTATAACATGAAAGAACTGGACAGTGGGCATCCCAATAAAGCCACCCAAGACTAACAAATCTATATTTCTTTGCTCCGGTGAATTCAAAGTGGCTTTCAAAAGGGTAAATTACCAACACCACCGCCGGCAATCTATATCTTTTCAGACGCAATATACTTTTATTTACAATATCTTCTTGTGTTAATTAATTATAGTTTACAGTTAAACAAAGATTAACAAAGATTTACAAAATAATTAACTCAGATTTATTTCCTTAATCTGAGTATGGTCGGGCTTAACTTATGAAATTATCTATTTCATCTTTGCCCAATAATTTTGAGACTATGATCTGTATTTATTTGCTTTGACAATAGGAATGGTAAAAACTCCCTCTTCTTTCACTATAACAAATACCAGAATAGTTAGAGAATCAGCCTAAGGAATCTGAAAGATGCTTTAACTCCCTCTCCGAAACAAGTGAACGCTAATTTCCCTAGATACTTATCTACTGTTTGATGGAATAATGTATTGCAGTCAACTATTTTACACTGACAGACTACCGTAAATAATGAGCGTTTAAAGCCATTTACTTGATTCTTGTAGATAAATTTTCTCTGCCCGGCTTATCAATCAGAATAAGAGCTTGATTATTTTTACTTTCCACTGTTTACTAAACAACACGACATTTATACATTTATAATTGCTACGGTTTCAAGCAGTTAACGACCTACAGCATCTGAAGAACTGACTGGAGCTAAATACATGTCTCAAAATGTGGTAGAATTTGACGTTTTGGGGGCAATTCTTCGCAACTTAAAGGGACAATAGATGTACACTATCAGGGCGTGACATCTTTAGGTACCCATGTTGTTCGCCTGTTCCAGAGATTTAATTTGTGTGCGGTCAAAATATTTAGCATGAAACATTTATCGAGTTCTTAGTCATAGTCTTTCGTTCATTGAACTAAAATCTACAGAATCTACATGCAAAAATGACCACTCTATACTACTATGTATAGAATATGGTAAATGTACATTTATTTCTACTATAAATTTTTGCTCCCATGTTTATACATTATATTTATGTATTTCTATTTCTATTTAAATGTACATGTACAATTGACAATTTGCACATTATGTAAGATGTTTTTAAATAGTGTACTTTGCTCAAGTCTTGAATAAAAAACCTGTTCTGTTCTGTTATTTTGTTTGCAAAATATAAGTATAAAAAAGCAAACACTATCTATTTGAGTGTAACTAATAACTCATCCATTTTAGTGCTTAAACTCCAATCATATCACGTGTCACTAATTTGACAATATAATTATATTTAAATACACAACGTATGAAGTATCGGCACATTTTTCATACCAGACGATACTGGTGGGCCAACAACTTGAATCCGAGAAATGAAGAGGAAAATTTGATAAATATTGTTATGCAGCCATGATGAAGTGTAAAACGTATAATAAACACATCGTTTACAATGATATATCTGAGATAACACCATCTATAAGCAGCATGTCTAAGGCGCATGAATCTGTAATATAGTTCGGTAAATAACAAAATATTTGCTGAGTAAGATACATGGCTCCAATTTAGATTCAAGAACTATTGATGTTACTAAACAAAAAATAAAGCATTCCAGAGGGTATGCATGTAATAATATATAAAATTGTGGTCAAAGTTTTAATATATAAATTGAACGAAACTGTCATTAAACAAATAATTTACTGATATGAAACAAAGTACTTAATGAATACATTGTAAGTCACGGTGTTTTTTTCCCAAAGGAATAGACGTAACTTGAGCTTGAAGAAACAAAGTGTTTATTTTACAACTAAGCAATTTAGATGAAAAGAGAAGGAAAACAGTATCGTTGTTTAATCTGAATAATGTTGCGGAAGAAAACTTGAAATTTAAAAAACAAATCTGCTTGAAACTGAAACTTAAATTGCTTGAGGTCATTGTTTCAGACGGTAGTAGAGAAGCTTATAATGAACTGTTATTTGATATTCTTAATCTTACAGAATGAATTAGCAAATATATACCTACTAATGTAATAATACCCGCCTTTGACATTTGATCAACCGACACTGAAGTTGTTTAGCCGAAATGAAAATATTTTGAAAAGTAACATTATGTGTGTAATATGTTTAAATAGTTGTTGAGAAAATATTGTCACGGCGTGAATAGACTTCTAAGTGGTGAAGTCGTAGGGAACACAAATAAATGAAATCTTAGATGTAGGGATTATAGACAAATAAAGAGTTTATATGAAAAGGAAAGACGGCCTGAGTGTCATCTACATATCAAAAGTAATTATGTTAAACTGGTAGCAATTAATTGAGTGGTAAAGCAATGGGACTTGGTCCAAACAAGAGACTTTTAGATAATTTAACACAAAGTTCGGATTAATTCATATAAAATTCCGCACTATTTTTTTAAAATAAAACTGCCCAATACTTCATTTGCACGAACTATCTATTAAAGTAAATGGGTTTAATTCCAATTGATGTAAATAAAATACAAACAATTCTCCCGGGATTGTTGATACTTTATTAAATTGATAGCTCTCCAATAATGTGTACGTAAATATTTCTTACATGTACATGTTCTTTTCTCAAATAATTGCGTTATAAGACAAATTATATGAAAATTATTTCAAATTTATTGCTTACATGCCAATAAAGACGAATTAACAATTTAAACGTTTGTTTGCGCTTGCAGCCATTTTATCAAAATTATTGACAAATGTAAGTGTTTTGCAAAACCTCACTTTAATCCTTATGGTTTTAAATAACATGTCTGTTGCAAATTTGCACGAACACATTCCTATAAATCTAAAATGTTGTAAAACAAAACTAACAGCAACAACAAAACGTTAGCGTGCAATTGTACATTTGTATCCATACAAATATAAGGAAGGCATCCGTCTATTTGATGGTCTGATTGCTGTAAATTTGGCTGACTAGGTTATCTCGGGTTAAATGAAGAATAAAGACGCAAAATCTGTGGCACGCGTGTCTGTCTATAGAAGGACCGCCGTTCTAACAGAATGCAATTTGTTGACAACAATGGACATCCACTTGATCATGCAAATACAATATTGTGGCCATAATGACGTCCTCTTACCATGTGTATTGGATTTATTAAGGAGTAGCCCAAGGGGAACTATTAGCAAGTTAAATATTTAATACAATATTATTTGCTGAAGAGGGTCTGAATGATTAGATTAACAATGGTAAGTGGATCATGTAACAGACTGAATGACCACTTAAAACAGCAACATCGTGGTCAATATCAAAAATACAATTGGTCAAATGATCTTTCATATTGACCTGATACGGTAAACGTTTCATCCCGATCACAAAAATACAATAGCTCTGTAAAAAGTAGCGACCATAGTTCTTAGGCAAATACTTTCTGCTGAAAACACATTTTGCGAAAAGAAGAAAATTACACAAAATATATAGGTTAGATATACGTACAAGTAATGGTTTAAAATCTGATAAATAAGTACTAACATCTAACTTTGATAGCAATAGATTAATGACAAATCAAGCCAGTTTTTGTGCTAATGGAATTTAAAACAGAAGTAGAATAGAAGAAAATTATGATTTCCTACATCAGATCATTTATAACAGAATTGTTACAATGTATGTTTTATGAATCAAACATCAGTTAACAAAGAGAGAGAGAAAAAAGTTTTATTGAAACTGTATCTGATCATGTCTCGATATGATTTCCTACTCCTGTAAAATGATAATCTTAGGCTAGGTGATATACAATAGAAGTTCGAGAGATGATGTATTATTGTAAAAGGTGTTGGTGAACTTGATGTTGGTAAGATATCTGATTGTGATAAATAGATTACGTGGTGAAAAAAATGATAAATAGGGTGAGATTGGTGCCATGTGTAACAGAAATTATTGTGATCATGCAATTTCACTGCAACATCATTCTCATGAAATCATTCCTAGCAGAACAATGATAAGGTCACGTGATAGGAGATAGGAAATCCCTGTATAATGATTGTTTTTTCACATGATCCCGAATTCATCCGAACTTAATGATTAATTCAGTTACTTCAAACCCCGTATCTTGTTAAACTTTAAAGTATCTACAGATAGAAAAATGAATTATACACAGATGTCTTTTTGTTAAATCAGGGTCTTTTTGAAAGAGCCTAGGTAAATGAAGGAAACCTTGATGATGTTAGAGATATTATTATGCTTCAATGAAGCTCATGATAATTATTACATAACAAATCCATAGAATGTATTTTCAGTTGCACGTGTCTTGTGACATGCAAACTTTTCTGGGTTTAGTCACATCACTTGGCTTTTGTCAGTAAATAGATGTGAAAGCTGCAAGTTATAATAATACATACCGTTCTTCATACTTGGATATCATTTAATACAAAATGAATGTTTAAAGGCATGCTCAATTCATAGATATGAAAATATCCCGCTATTGAATTTGAACGCTTGCATTTATGGAAGCTATCCAGCAAGTGTAGAGGTGGTTACATGGGACTCTGCTTGTTCCTTAATGTGTCGCAAGAGTTGCACCTCTGGGGTCTTCATCAATATTTGACATAAAAGAAAGAAGACAACCCATATAATAATAAAGTGAACTGATAATAAGCTTTTTGTTATAAAGAAATTATATGTTATACAGGGAACTAAATTAATTGATGTACATGTTAGACTGGTCAACCTCTATACCGATGACAAAGACTAATCCCTTTCGGTTCCAGCAGTTTAGGGCCAATTTCCCTTAGTTACAAATTATATTTTAGTCTATAAAGTTATGTTTTGATTTATCAAAACATATCCGTGCTAATATTTTATAAAACATTATAATTCTAAATCCTCGTTTTCTTTATTAGTGCCCATCAGCTATTTCCCGTAAATGTAGCCTTGCCTTCAGCAAATATATCATTATCTTGATTATTTTCTTCTAAATAGTTATTATTTCACCTTATTGTATTTTCATTATCTAATTAGGATATGTGACACTTATATTACGACGTATTTTATGATTATATATTCAATAAAACGTTCTAATTTACTGCTTTCTTACCAGCTTTAATATTTATCTTTCAACGAATCTTGCATTGTCCGGAAGCGTTGGGTGAAAAAATTAATGTGTCAGAATAGATATACAATGGAATTGATAATTCATTTGATTGTTTAATTGACAAAAAGACATGAAAAATGATATTAAAACGCAATTAAATTAAGTGGTTCAAGATATCAGGTTCTCTGCATTTTAAACTGGCGTTAAAATCTGACAAAGCAAAACTTTGCTAAGTAGTAGAACCTAAAAGAGTTAAAGAGGAAATGAATAAGGCCATCCAACATAGTAAAATTGATAAATGTTGATATTATGTTAGATTGATTTGCAATTATGCTGCATATTTGTGTAATAACAAGGAACATGTTCAAAACATACTGAGTAATGAAATATGTTCCATTCTGATATTATCAATGTGAAGGACGTTTAGTTTTGATGGCGGGAAATCAAACCGGCTGACGACCTTATCTTAATCTGCATAATTGACAATAAATTGTAAATTAGAAATATTTCAGTCGGTTTGAGCAATTTAACTCGGACAACTTGAGATTTGCTCGGATATATTTCATTAACAATACTATCTTGCCCAGCAATTGTAACACCTTAAATCCGCACCCGTCCCCTCTGTTTACACCAGGAGAGGCGCTTTACATTTTCGGCTACTGGTTACGTGACATTTTATCACAAGATTTTGTTGAAATATTTAAAGAAATTTGAAGGAATGATATATGGCTTATTTAATGAAGATATCAACCATAATTGTATGCGGTATCAATGTCTAAATATGTACACGTATCAAAGACACGTAAATGCAATCAAAAGCTATTGTCGGCGATTTCAATATAAATCTTTTCATCTTTGCCGCGCCGAGTATTACGCATCTTCTATCCATTTCAATAATATTGTTCGGGGGCGTTCCCAATTCTGTTTAATTTCAGTCTTCAATGTTTTTGTCCCATCGGCCTAAATGTCTAAAAGGAAAACGGTATTGTAAAGGTCTATTAAAAGTCTCTCTTTCAAGATGCCTTTTTTCTCCCTCATTTTCTGTTCACTTTTTTTTCATTTTAACCATTTTAGTACGAGCCACCTATTAATTATTAAACGTGTATAATTATTATGATTTTAAAGAATTTAGTAATAGCGTCTCATGCAAGAGCGGTGAGATAGAAAGAAGTACTATGGAAAATACCGCAAATTGCTAGCCACTTAATGTTATACATGGAATGAAAATACATTTTAGAATTTGTTCTTCAATGACTTTGCAAGTATGTCTTAATCTGTCTTTCAAAGTATAAGTGCACAAGAATTACCGTATTCAAGTGGATGTTTGAACACCGTCACTTAAGTTTAACACATTAAATCGGTCAGATTATACAATTATGACTAGTAGTCCAAACTTTTTTATTAAGTTTCCGAGACTTGGTTATACTGCATATGGTAGATCAGAATTTCATTTTTATTTTTACTGTTTTTTTCCATTAGATTACATCATAAATCACCCGAAACGATTTTTCGCATATGATACATTTATGCAATGTGGCGCTTACCAGTTCACATTATTGTTTTACAATATTGAATAAAACTCATAACTTAAATTTTGACGATTTTCAATTTTTCTTAAGATGTTCTCTCAAATTCGTACATGTATGCCATTTTCACAATTTGTAGAAATTTCATCCCAGACAGTAAAATGCTTAGTTTTATGTTTATAGTTTCTAAACATTGATGAGTCTACCTGAATTTGACATACTAACGGTTATCGGTAAATAGGCAATATATCAGTGCTTCCCTGTTGTTTCTTGAAGTATTTTGTTTATCTAGATAGCTATAGCATCATAGGTCGTCCGATAATGTATTTAATATAATGATATTTTGAACGGAAACAAGTAAAACTTGTCCAACTGCCCCATCTTTGGATTTACGCGGATCTTAAAATTCTACGATCTGAGAGTTCGGGCAATTTTGTAAATATTACGTTGATTTTGCCGAGTGTAGAATCTTGTTATATCTTGTAGTAAGCAGTGAGATATCAGATATATCAGATTATCATATCATTAGCCCGAGTCCATGCCAATATTTTTTGTGTTATACCGTACTTTATGCTTAATTAGAAAGTATATCTAACCGGTTGGTGGGCATATCCGTTCTAACTTAGAATTGATGTAAAACTTGAAATTATTACATAGGATTTGATAAGACAAGCACAAAAAACTCGTGTAACAAGTGCTGTTAGACAGTGTTTTCTATCATAAATGATATTGATGCACCAGACTTATCATTTTTCTTATCTCAACGATTTAATATGATTTAAAATACTCTGCATGTAGGCTCGTGCGCTCGTACGCATTCTTATAAGATGACGGTTGCAAGAATTTGAATTGACTTAGAGAAGATCGTTTTCATAACCAAATTACCATGGTTATTGCCGTTGTATACTAAATGGTCAAAACGTTGAACTGTTAACAATCTATAAATCATTCAATTGTTTGTTTGTGATATGCAAGAAAGTTGTTTGAAGTGATACTTTCGGGCCGAACGTCTGCTCATCTATCAATTGCAATGGCGTAAAGATGCCTTTGATGTGAGTATACTAACAAAATCTGACCATAAAATTCGAAACTAAAAAACTAAGAAAATATATTAAAGTAACAAGGCGTGGTTGAGGTGTACATTTTTATGTATTTGTATTTTAATCAGCGTAACCGTTAAGAAATTTTGGTTAACTGTAATACAGTTGCTATGGCAATAGAATACAAAGTTAAAGCATCTTTGAGGTACTTAAATCCCCCGAAAGATGTTGGAAAATATTTACGAGAATCTATCTTGAGTAACACTAATTCATAAGTAATTTCTCTGTTTCTGTCTAATTTATTGTTTTGGCAACGCCACCGATCCACACGTGTACGACATCTAAATTATAAACAAATTACGCGTTTGAAAATGATCCTTTTAAACCTTACAGGTATTTGTACAATCTGAAGTATTCTGATATTGAAGGAAACAATTTTGTGCACGAAATGCACGCAAAAATTAACTGATATCAAGCAAAACATTTTCCTGGAATAACTCATGGAAAAGTAGCATGTTTTATTCTCGTTTGAAATTTTATTTTAAGCCAAAAACGATTTTGTATCATGCTCAATTATATATGAATCTTAAAGTTCGTGTGTTTTTGTGCGAATATAAAATTGAATTAAAGATTTCACTAAATGTTTTCAAGAAGGCAAAGTACCTTTTAATTAATAGTGTCTGTTGAAGAAAGATTAAAATATTTACCACTTTGATCAAGTTTTTATATCATAGTAATGCCGTTTGTTGTGAAACGTGGTTTACGCCGATAACAAAGTATTTAGAAGAATTCATTTACAATTTGAATTATTTCTATTAAAGTTAAATATTTGTCAGACATTTGTTCAAGCAATTGTATTGTTCAACTATTGGTACAGAAGCGTTCACCGCAACTCTTTGATCCTAGAGTTTATGTTTGGAAGTCATACGGTTTTCCCTTCTGTTCAGATTTAACTTTGTAATTTTTTTTTGAAAAGCTTAGGATTATCTGGAATGTAAATATTTACAGACCATTTATATCAAACATGGTATATTATAATGATTATATATTGATTACCATGATATATTGCCATTAACGAGGGCCTGTGAAAATAGCAATTGTGCCGACGGAAAATGACCGTGCTATGTAATAGGATTATCAACGCAAGTGGGAACATCATAATCTCTTATCTCGAGCAATCTTTCTAAATCATCTGCCACTGATTACGCTTTATTAAATTCGAAGACTAAAATTCAATTAGTAAACTAAAGATCACTAGAGAGCCGAAACGGCCAGCAAGAGTTGGCGACTGCTATGACAGACTTAAAAATTGTTGCTCAATCACTTACTTATTCAGTTACTTCATTATAAACAGTGTCATAATAAATGTACAAGTTTCTCTGTTTTTGTGTTTTTGCTTTATGATAACATTAACTTTATTACAAATGCATGTTTTAATTCATGTTTATTTTTAAACAAACTAACAAAACAACTCTAGGTTAGCTTGTGTTAATTGTATAATCGTGTCAAACTTCATTAGAAGATACTGTCTTTAAAAGAAATCATTCTCTCAACGTTAAGTGGTCGTTATGTCAAATTACTTGTTTTAAAATCGGCTTAAAATGCATTCTTTTCCACGAAAAGACAATTAACCCGCCTTTGTAATTAATGAAATTAAAATGTGCGCATTTTTCTTGGAGATTTTTTTTTACCTTGTATGTATAATTATCGAGATTGTTTAAAGATATTTGAACCGCTTTGTATTTTAATAAAAAGGATCAAAGTTAATTTGTCCTAAGGCACTAAATTGTTCGCCTAAGCATGAATAGTCGTGCATTGGTCAAAGGCGACAAATTTACCCTCTGGGCAACTGTGAGCAAGTGAACAGAGCATAGGTAAAACAGATAACAATCGACTTGCCCTAACAAAGCATACAAATCGCTAGATATTGTCACTTTCACATCTCTTATCAAAGCTCTACCGGCAACGTCTCGAAGTCAACTGACTGTGTAAAAACAAATTTGTCAAATGGAGAAGGGACAAGAAGACATGACTAAAATGTTCACTGGGTCTTTATAACGAGTGTAGATATCATTGGAGTAACTTCATTCAAAATTGGTATAAGCGTTTAGTAAAATAACACTTTTTATCAAAGACGCGTTATAGTTACATTGACGCGAAAAGTACTATTCCAACAAGACGTGCGAAAAGGATTAGTGACGGACGGAAATAGATATTTTGGCTATTTTAGCCAATTAGTGCTTTAAATCTATTTCGCGGTGCAGTGAAGTGTGAAAAGGAACGCAGCACGATTAACACTATTAAAATAACTGCGAAATGTCATAACTTTCATTACTGTAGTGAAGATATTGTATTACAGTAAGATTTTATCGGGAAATTATCGGTAAATAATAGGGTTATTTCACGAAGCGCTGGGTTTTAAAGTGTATTTGGATTTCGTCAGTGGGGGTACAGCGAATTCGGACTCGATATCCGGTAGTGAGAATAAAATAACGAAAAGTGGTCCAACGGTGACAATTTAAATCGAAAAGGGGATAATCTATTACTTAAGAAATTTACTACAACTCGATGATTGTGAAAAGCTGATGATCCCATTGATGCTGCGAAGGTGCTAATTATAGGTTTATTGGGAGGAGATATCAGTAATTAGCGGCACTAAGAAGCCTCTGTCTTTATATTATATAATTCGCGGCATGAAATAACGTCTGTTAAATGCCTATTTTCCGCTATGATTGACATTGAATGGAGAAAATAGAATATACGATCATTCAGGTGGTTTGATCGAAGCAGAAAATTCGTTAAACGTGTTTGTAATCACCTTTGTTAGAACGCTCGGATTTTGGTAATTAAAGGGCAATCTACCAACAAGAACTTTGGATACATACAGAGTGATTGAATAAACACATTGATATGGTACATTATAAGCTATATTATTTTACTTTATAAACCAAATATGACATGATAATCAACATCCCGGAGTCTGGAGTGAAAAGAGTTCCACTGGAGCGTAACACGGGATTAAAGGCGAAGTGAAAAACGTTCTCGGAGCGCTATTGGTGCATTTAACATTTATACACAGCGGTAGCGTAGTGGGATTTGCTGTTATTATCCGATATTTTTAGAAGATGTAGTGAATTGAAATTAAACGAAACTTATATAATCGGCGAAAAAGTATTAAATTATTCAGGACTATTAGTGAAATATCACAAACATATTCCTACGCGGTATAAGATGGTATCGGAGAGATTTAATTATTTGGTACAAAGATATGTTAGTGGTTAAAACAATCAGCCTTATTTATGAGAAGATATCAGCGTATTTTTTTTTCGGAATCTGGAAATATTAGAGGGATTATTATAGATTCGTGTCCAGATATCAGTGAACCAGATGCCCATCACAGGTATGATATTTCCTTAGTGTTATGACTGTAGGTAAAGAGAATTACAACAGGTGAAAAATAAACAACTATTAATGAATGACATTACTGTTAAAACACTTGAACTCTGTCAGATCACAATTGACACGACGGTATTCAGCCATTGACAAGCGTTTGATGTACTTTCATTTATCATTCAGTTTATATTAATTAACTTTCATTGTAAACTTGTGAGGGGAACACAATGGATGATTGCAAAGTAAAAGGATTTTTATTGACTGTAACGATATTAATATCTGTTTCTAGTGTTTTTTCTGAAACGTTTACATTTCGAATGAAAGAGGAGGAAAAGATCGGATACGTTGTGGGTAATATACTTGAACAATACAAGAGTGACCGGGATGAACTTCGGTTCACGTTAATGAAACAAGGTAACGAGTACGAGTCTCTGTTTGAAGTGGAAGAAATAAGTGGTAATTTAACAACTAAACAAATCATTGACAGGGAAGTTCTGTGTGAATTTACCACCACGTGCGAAATATCACTCGACGTGGCCGCTCAAACTGTTTTAAATGACGGCTTTTTCGATGTTGTCAATATCATAGTGATTGTAGAAGACATAAATGACAATGCTCCAACTTTCAATAAATCCAGTCTAAACTTACCTCTATCGGAATCAGTCCTAACCGGAAGTAGTATTACTATAGAAGGTGCCCGTGACAAAGACACAAGTGAGCAGTTTTCGTTAAAAAGTTACGATCTGCAACCCAAAATGACGGGAGAGGCGTTACCCTTCAACTTAACATTTTCGAAAAAGTTAGACGGCAGTTCCAAAATAAATCTCATTGTAAAGGAGAAATTAGACAGGGAAGTTAAAGATTCTTATCAATTCTATATCATAGCAAAGGATGGGGGACCAACGCCTAAAATTGGTACATTATTGGTGAATGTTTCGGTATTGGATATTAATGATAACAGTCCTGTGTTTGAAAAATCTTCCTATGACATCACTGTTAACGAAGACGTTAACGTTAATGACGTCATACTCACGTTAAAAGTGACTGATGACGATCTCGGCGACAATGGGAAAGTCAGGTTTAAACTAAGCTCATTTCAACCAAAAAACAATTTAAAGTATTTTAGTATAGACGAAAGGCTAGGTCACTTAAAGATTAAAGAAAAATTAGACTCGGACGCTGGTAATACTTTCAGGCTGATTGTGGAAGCGACGGATCAGGGGAACCCCCCTCTAACTACTCAGACATTTGTAGATGTTTCTGTTTTAGATACGTCAAATAGTGCACCGGAAATTCATCTCAATCTCCTCTCAAATGCCAACTACTCCAGGGTTTCAGAGTATGCCAATATCGGCGCTGTTGTAGCTCACGTGGCGATAGTGGACCGCGACTCTGGTCGTAATGGTAATGTGAATTGTTCCGTGATTAGTGACGTTTTCGGCCTACAACGATATGACGTGCACGAGTACAAAGTGATAGTGTCAAGGTCATTGGATCGTGAGCGATCAGCTTCTCACAACGTTAGTATCCGATGCGAAGATAAAGGTGTACCTCCCCTAGGTAATACAAAAAGCTTCCTAGTGCATATAAACGACGAGAATGACAATCCGCCCAGATTTAGACAGCAGCGGTACTTCACAAATATTGACGAAAATAATGAAATCGGTGATGAAATTATAACAGTTAAAGCATTCGATCTTGACTTCGGCAATAATAGCGATATAACTTACTTTATGGCAACTACTTCTTCTAAATATGCATATGTCGACTCGAAGACTGGTATGGTCATGGCAAATAAAGTCTTTGACAAGGAATCTAAAGAAGGTCAAGGGGTCTCACTAACAATCTATGCGAAGGATAATGGTGTGCCAGCGCTAACAGGAACTACATCTGTGATTGTTACTATCAATGACCAAAACGACGAGAAACCTGTATTCGACCAAACCTTATTCCGTTTCTGGTTAGACGAAAATCTCCCCGCAGATACGTCCGTGGACCGACTAAGTGCAAAGGATAATGACAAAAGCAGTAATGCAATAACAAAGTTTTCGTTGAAACCAGGTCAACCTGAGGTTCCATTCGTTGTTCTGGAAGACGGGGTAATCAAAACAGATAGAGAATTGGATAGAGAAGTAAAAGACGAATATACATTTGAAGTTGTCGCTACAGACGCCAGTAATCGCGGCTTTTCAGTACAGCTAAAGTAACTGTGTTTATTGTAGACAAAAACGACAACGACCCTGTCATTCAATATCCTAAACCCGGTAATAATACCGTAAACGTTTCATTCCTTACGTCACCAAGAACAATCGTATATAACGTCATTGCATACGACTTAGACGAGCCATACACGGATAACTCGAACTTACGGTACTCTATGACTACGGAGAACAAAACAAACTTCTTTTCCATAGATCCACTTAGCGGTGATGTTATTTTATCAGCTCCTTTAGAAAACACTAATTACGTCGGTAAAATGTATTTACTGAAAATAACAGTTCGGGATAGCGGGGATGGCACCAAGCCGGCGACGGCCATGTTACGTATATTCATAACAACAGATAACGAAACCTTATCTTCATCTACCGAAGAACCGAATAAAAACTTTGTTATAGTTGTTGTTGTTGCTGCCTTAACGATTCTAATATCTGCCGGGATCATAGTTACCATATGTATTATCCGTCGGCTCGATTCCCGCCGTCGGGACGACAAACAACGACAAAAGGTGCTGAACGATAACATGTATACGAAGAACAATGAAGAAGTGGACAATATTTTCCCTCTCCCTATGGATACAAGCTTCACAGAGAAGAAGAAAAAAGAAGTGAGTTTTTCACTAGAGGAGAATGGTATGATGAACCACAGCCAGATGAACTGTGCACTTGATGAACCCGGCCAAGACAGTTTCGAGATACTATTAGAGGTAGGCTTATCTACATTATATTACAAAATATAAATTTTATTTATAGTAGCGAACCCAAAATCTTAGTTTTTAATTGCTGGAGATAGCTTGTGATAATATTTCATGTCCATATTTGCTTGCACGCAAATTCTGATGTATTATTTACAATACATGCTTATATACTTGCTTTTTTATAATTCTACTTACTGGGCTGTTAAAGCTGGTAAGAAGAGGCCATATTAAGTAAATTTAAAGTAATAACACGTAAATATCTGTTATTTTGCGATACTATGAATTGGATGCGAAATATGTCCTAGGTGATAAATTTTATATAAAATGATGTATAAATTTGGGATATATTGCCGATATATAAGTATTGGCATTTATGTACGGGAATTATTTCCCTGTTTAACAGTTATTGGCACACGTTAGAAATTATATTATCTTTCATCATGGCCGAATAATTGCATCTATATGCCATAAAAATCATACTATTTTCGTACTATGTTCAAAATCCATTGATAATAACTTAAGTGTAACGAAAAGGTCAATGATCAAAGGCTAGTGTCTATTATCATTATCACCGAATCTTAAAATTTTTCTCATTCTTTAATTCGTTTTAATTGATCAGCGGCGATTTTTTAATCTCGTTAGAATGAACAAAAGAAAAGAATTTGTCGGAACAAAATAGGTGATAATCACTTTAAATCGATTCGCACTATGATAACAATTGTTCTTTTCTCTCCTTCAAAGAAAAGATAACATTACAGAAGTTAAATAAGCCAGCCCCCTTCCCCACTTTTTATTTTTATCTTTATTTGCATCTATATTGAAGTGTGTTAAATTATAATGACATATCTAGAAAGTTAGTCCTTTTGTTTATGTATCAAAATGTTGTACAATAGTAATATTTTAGATAGATATTTATCAAAGCGTCTTATTTTCTGGCCCTGGGCAAAGTGCGGGAACGAGTTAAGCTATAGGAGAGTAAATCAAATGTTTTACAATGCACGAAATTTGTCATGCAAACCCTATACGGTGTTTTATAATTAAGTTTTGGTTTCATTTTTTACTTAATTAAACTATAGACATTCGGATTCATCCGGAACTGATCTAACTAAAAGTCTATTTATTTCTGAGATGGCGTGTA
This sequence comes from Ruditapes philippinarum, assembly GCF_026571515.1. Classification (NCBI taxonomy): domain Eukaryota; kingdom Metazoa; phylum Mollusca; class Bivalvia; order Venerida; family Veneridae; genus Ruditapes; species Ruditapes philippinarum. The sequence goes on from NW_026852001.1 coordinate 294,454, forward strand.
GGAAATTTGAGGTTTGAATAAAATGTTCTACAATCGATATATAAGAAAAGTTGAAGTGTCTCCATGTGGTTACAGCCATATGCGTCTCAATTTATTTGTCATAGGACTACAGTACTAAATTACATACTACGGTCTTCCGTAAAACTCCTATTTCCTGTCGTAACGGCCGTTCTGTTCCGTATATAATTTTTTTTCGCATATGGTTTCTAAGTCAGTGGTTACAACAAACTCTGGAAAGGCTCAATTTTACTAGATCTGTGTTTTAAAATGACACTTTTCAAGTAACTAATAGAAAATTGAATTATATCTGCTCTTTCATCACAATAATTTGGTTATGGCATCAAGTTACAGATTGATACGCGAACAGTTTTGCCTGATATTTTCAATGACCTGGCAATATTTCTCGATGACGTGTTCTTCCTGTCTATTTCTACGATCAAGGAGCCATTGTTTTATGGCTTTCAGAAAAAACAAAAACAATTGTAGAAATGATAACTATTGATTTTGATCAGTTTTTTTCCACTGTCATTTTTTTTTCATGATTCTTCTTTATACGTTTCCCAACAGAAATGTAAAAAAAGAGTTCTTGCATTATGTGCTCGTAAATAAGAAATACTGAAATGACCAAAATCATAATAAAAATAATAAAAACAACAACAACAAACAATTGCAAATTCGAAAGTGAATTCAGACCATGAAGAATTACAAAATCGACACAAGCAGATATGAACTCTTCACAAATGAAATGCTTGAAAAGATAGTTTTCCGTTTTTTAAGTACCAGTGGAATCTCTCATTAATACAAACTGACTTTTATTTTTTGATACTGACCGAAGTGGCCCTGAGAAAAAAGTGGCATCTTAATACAGAATAAATACTAAAAGCCCGCAAAGCTTTGATAACAGACGCCAAATATTAATGAAAAAAGACATGTAGAATTTCCAGTAGATTTAGATTAGACAAAGTGTCTACGAGTTTCACATCATTTGAAGGACGCGAAAAACATGTTTTAGCAATATTCAGGTTAAACATTGAAAGTCGATCCCTTTTCATTAATTCCATTCATTTCGTATAAAAGGTAAAATGGTTAATTGGATTTCATTGGCACGAAAATAAAAGGCGAACTGACCCGCTTCATCGATTCAGCTCCATTTTATTTAAAGAAGTTTTAGAAAATATCAACAACTATGTGATGCCACTTCATTCGAACATAATGCCCATTTTCCTGTCAGTCATTCCGGTGAAAAAGTTCCTTTTTGTTATATTTCATACCGGTAGGGCTACATTGAATGCCGTCTGCTGATTGAATGTCGTCTGCTAATCAATAATTAAAGTGTGTCGAAATTCGGACTCAAATTCCTCATTCGAGTACGGAACGATTTCACCAAATGGTTCTTAGCACTTTGACGGTAATTAAAACGTGTACGAGCTTACACGAGTTAATTAGGCAATTTCCTATCAAGACACCGTGATTGGGCATGCACGTGATAAAGCCCGCGTGCATGATCACAGAGCGTTAAGGTCAATTTTAATTCTCTGAAGGAACTAAAACGGCTGAGAATGTAGCCTGAAATAACTACGATGTAATTAATGAATTTCAATTCAAATGGCTAATAAATCAATGTTCTTATATTATTTGCGTTCTAATGTTGTCTCTGGAATTGAAAGCAAGTAAGTTTACACAGTAAATACGTTTTCCCCTACAATTCATTACAATGGGTAGAAAGATTAATGACTCAACTTTTAATTTTTTTACGAGATTATTTAAGCTAAATGAATTCTGTCAAAGAACTTTAAATAAGTACTTTGTTAAAACATTTAGCTATCTATATCTATCGGCATGACTTAAAGATTAAGTTAAGTTGCATTTAATTGGGATAGATATGGAATAGTGTCGTAAGCTTCCTTTCCAATGCCTTCCTCCATCCATTTGAATCACAACATCCCCCGCCAACCCTATGCTCCTCCAAAAAAGTAAAAAAAAAAGGTGAAATTGATTGATGAAAATGATGGATCATTTAAAAGATATGGGATTTAAAATAGTAACGCATCTGGCACTGATTAGCAGTAAAATCTACAGAAAATCTTGTTAAATTAACCATCGTGTCAATAAATGATCATTTGTCTGCGATCCTCGATGGAAATTGCCCGAAACTCGTGCAATAGCCCAATGTCGTCTGCTAACATTTCCTCTCCGTTCTCTAAAACAGGAGCTGATCTAGAATTTAGGGGGGAAATTTTCAAAGCTTCAATCGTGACATGATAAGATAATGGCGAATACTCACATATTTTACATCAAAACAATTTTAGATCAACCAGGTTTTATCTTGTCAGTAATGCAACTGATTTACAGCTCATCCAACTCGTCCATGTTTTAAAAGCAATTTCGGAGAGTGTATGTATGTATTTTTTAAAAGGATTTGACGTTTGGATTCTAATTTAACCTGTTTCTTTAAAGGCCACGCGAAAAATCAACAAATGTTTAAATATGCTTAAAATATGTATGCTTAAAAATAATTTGAATGCTTGAAATGTGTTTGAATCAAGTTCTGAAACTTGTTGGCAGTGCACTTTTGACAAGAATACTGAAATAATTCCCTTTTTTACTTCCTTTTTCGCATTTTACAAATGTGAAAGTTCCGTTTACAAAAAAGTGTCATCATTCGATAAATTGTCAGATTTCGTTTCAATTACTATAATTAGTTAAAGAAATACCGAGTGTATGCTCGTTTTAACCTTCATGGTGGAGAGTCATTCGATAAGAAAGAGGGTTTATTTCAAGTAAATATATACTTAGTTACTTACCTATATAGTCACCGTTTTTTCATGCCCCTAGATTAACCTTTTTATATACAAACGCTAGAGTAGCTTTAAGCAATATCAAACAATAAATCACCCCGAAAACTGTGTGAAGATGCCCACAAAGCCATTGTGAAAAAGTTTTATAGTTTCCCTTTTTAAATGAACGCAGACCTTTAAGCGGTGCGCAATTTGGTTACCGTTTGCTGGAAAAAAAACATTCTGTCTCTTCACAGTTTTGAAAGAAAATGTGTTGACGCAAGTCAAATAAAATACTTTTGCTTCTGTGACTGAAAGACGACATGCTTGTAAATGTTCCTGGTACGGGATTATAGTCTTACCCATACGGATTAGCTCGCTGCGGGTACGGGATATATTCTCTCTATGGTAATGATTAATGACCGTGGCCGTGCTCCATACTGTTTAATACGTTCCAAACTATTCATCATCAATCTTTATTTACTGTCAAATATCATACTTCTAAAAAAATAATTTGTATTAATGGCAATAAAATAGATTGCCAAGGCAACATTTATGCATACATTTAGTGGTGAAAACGACCTGGGAATAAACGAATTAAATGTTCCGTGAACTTTCAAATGAATTTAAATGGACATTTATCAAAAATAAATTGTATTAAACAATGTATTTTATATATATATCGATAATAAAGAAGCCGCAGAGTTTATATTAATAATATATCATTCCTGATTCAAAGTTTGTTAACAGCCGACGACAAAGTAGAGCAAAAAGAGAACTATAACAAAAAAGTAAATATATACATGTATTTGCGCTTTATATACATGTATTTATATTTCGCTTTTGTCACCGTTGTCCTTCATTTTGGACCAAATGAAATAATGAAATACATAAAATATCTTTGGTCTGTTGTATTTGTTACATTATAAATGAAGTATTCCATTGTAAGGGCACCTAATTTATTCCATTGATTGAAAGCGCACCTAATTGATTTGTTTAAAATGTATAATTATTTCATAAAATGTACGAATGTACCCGTATATCGAGATAACATTCTTGTGTCTAATTACAACATTGAATCACCATTGTAGGTAATAATTTGTGTAGTTTACTGGAAGAAAGTAAATAATTTCAATATCGGTGATCAGTTTTCAAAAATTGAAACTTAAAACTTGTTTATCTTCCAGATTGTATCAGCTATTACAAACCTCGTGTTTAAATTTGAAAAAAGATCAGGTCGAATTATTGCAAAAATCATATCGAGTTTGTGATATTATGTAAGAAAGAATAGAAAAAAGCCTCTGAAGGCTTATCAGTGAACATAAAACATGCAACCGTTTTCCTGTATCGATCAGAAATGATTTTTTCTACAAATTTTTGAAGAATTCCATGAGTCATGGCTATGAAAATAGAATTCTTGAGATATGTACATTATATAACAAGTTTTATTACCACAAATGTCAAGTTATTATCAAGCGAAGTTCCTTACTTTCTGGTGTCACCTTTCATTAGCTTTTAAGTTACTGGGAATTCATAAGTTTTCACTCATCATTATGTAGTATTATGAAAGCATTTTCGTCTCGAGTTACCACGAAACAACTGTGTGCATGCCTTTACTTTAGGGTCTACAAAAGCGCCGTAAACTTCAAAGTTTTTGTATGTCTAAAAGCCTATGGTCTGCGATTATAATACATTACTCCTAATTCTGAAATGATATGTCTGTTTTTTCCTTAGATTACGACACATCTTTTTGCTTAATACCCGCAATCTTTTGGACGTTATGGTCTATTAAAGTAGTTTGGAAGCACTCCGTTTTGTGACTTACTTCTTGCCAAAATTTCACAAAGCTTCAATATTTTCATGTTCACCGTCTATTTTATGCCTCCAGACAGATAAAACATTGTTTTAGCACCATTTTAGATATTATGACAGTCCGAAGCGAGCTTTAAATCACACGTGAAGCTGAAAAGTGAGAAATTGGTATACGAGGTTTTATTTTTCAGTCAACTTACCCACTAAATCATGTACCGCCTTCGGTCAAAATAAAACAAGAGTGCGTGCCTTAATATATTGCGAAAAAGTCCCAGAATTTATTACGTTTATAAATTATATTTTCTTGTTCTGCGAGAGAACATTTGATATTTGAGTTTTCTTTGTCATGGAACCTTTTTTACTATGAATGTTTGTTAGTATAATATTTCTTGAGCAAAAGCTTTCACTGCAGAAAGCAAATAAATGAAAGTTTTACGTTTCGTATTTTATCATGGTTAATAAAACACGGACAGGTCATCCGGGAAAGATTTACGTTAAAGTGTAAAAAATAACACACATTTAATCAGCTTGACGTGGCCTTTATCACATTGAACGTGTTATTAATAACATACAACGCCTCATTAATAACGTCAATCACGGGGGTAACGTCAATTCTCACGGTACGTCATAATACCTCCTTTCTGCCGGAGAGTATAGAAAACTTCAGATATTAGACGGACTTTTTTATGGACAGTGCGTGCTCTAATAATATAACAAAAGCGCTTTGAAATCTAAAAATAGAATTACATATCTTCAGTAATGGAACAGAATAATGTCTTTATTTTTTTTAAATGCAGACGAACGTCTTAAACTCCAACATAAAAGTGTAGAAACAATACTGTTTACTTTGTTTGATCTTCAATATATGTTTGTGTACCTATTAAGATGAAAAAGAGAGTTCTAAGAATATCAGGCAGATGGTTATTTGCAACGGTGTGCCACTGTATGTCTGAATTTTACCAAAAGACATTTTGTCTTGGTTAAAATGTGCTTCATCACTCGAATGATGCCCATGTTTTATGTGGTTTTCGACTAACATTTTTATGTTTTTGTACCCATGTTTTTGGTAATCTTTCACTAAATTGAAAAATAAGAAAAAACTTACTCATTCAAAATGACGGGGTTTCCTATGTCATCCGCAAAAACGGTTTTCAATTACAGATAAATGAGAAGGCGATTATTAAAACCTACAAAAATGAGATTTTACGACTGTAATTTTTATGTAAAATCCGTTAAGGCTGAATAATAAATGGATGCAAATTCCTTACAGTTAAAAGATGTTTATCTAATAGAAATATGATATCACTTGGATATTTCACAGTTACATATTCAAATATATCTATAAATATACCTATAGCTATTTTGCATGATTTTCACGCATTTATTATACAATTTGGTAATAAAGGAAATGTTGTTTTCTTTGCAACTGCATTTACTTTTGTAAACAATATTTTTGACAGTGACATAACGTACGATGCAAAATTTCGAAATGCCTATAAAACATTAAAAGATAACTAATATAAAGAATTTATTTCTTAAATCGCTTTTCAAATTCCAATTAAAAGCTAGGAATTTTAAATCATGTTAATGAACAGGAAACTATCAAGAAAAAAATGAAATGTTATTGCAAAAAGTTCAGTAAACGAAATTAATTTCACTAGAGTAATAATTAACAGAATAAATTTCTTCATTTACACTGTGCTTTAATTAAAAGTCTTAGCTTGTAATAACATCTTAAAAAGCTTACCGATGGCCCAGGGAAAATTACATTTTCGAAATGCAAGGAAATATCCGAAATTTCATTCGGATTAATTCATCTGCATGATGTTAGTATTTAATGTAGAGTTTATTTTCCCTTAAAACGTATAAAAATTGAGTCATAGCATATTTGACGAAAGAAAATTGCTATTTTATATCTCTCAGGTGTTAACCATTCTTGCGTCTTAAATTGACAATATAGTACAGTTTTAATGTCATATATCCCGTTTTAATATCTGCCAAAAATCTAAAATTTCCATCGTCATATAACCGAAACGGTATTGTTTACCTTTTCAAATTTGTTTCTAAAGCCGCTTTTATAGCAGTAAGAAGGATAAACCTAAACTTCATTACCCATAACTTAATAATAAAATAAAACTTATGTTGAACTTGGACCTTATTAAAAAACGTACCTTGAAAGACCCGTTACTAGTGGTTACATATGAAATTTGTTAGATGATTTTCATTCAAATTATAGAACGTGTTTTGCACGTGCTGATCCGTGCAAGTCACCGTGCATCTTGCAAACTTCCGTGTCTGACTCGCGAACTCTCCTCTCTTAAATAGCGCATTTAATGCATTTAAATAATATGTTTCCCCCAAGGAGGTGATCTGTCTGTTATTTTGTGGATTACGTAAAGAATGTTGGATATTTGGTATTCAAATTAAATGGGCTGCTTTTAAATTAATACTCTCTTCTTATGTTATGAGGTTTTTTTTCTTTTTACAGCGAACTCTTTAAGTATGAAATTATCTCAGACATTCTTAGTGCTTAAGAGGCAGTGTTGTTTTAAATAATCAAATGTTTCCCCATTTGGGTAATTTTAAGTTTCTTAAAAATAACAGCAGACATATGTCTTAAAAATTAGAACATGAAAAAATATTCAATTTTGTATACGTTATTGAAATTACGTATTTTAGTGACGAGCAAAAATTCTAAAATGCCACTATGTCCCTAAGTTATCCACCAGAATTTTTTGATATCACATTTCCTTATTTATAAAATACCTCCTTTCGTATAAATTGACTTCTCTATGATAAAAGGGGGACGAAATTGAAGTCACATTTGGATGAACGGTTTGGGGTTATAAATATGTCTGTTTGGGATAATTTCACTACTGGGTTACATTCCCCCCACATAAACATGGACAAGAGTGACTATAGAGGGCCAGTTTTCGCCATATGATATTCTTGTTTATGCAGTTTTCTGCACATTACCCTGCCAGAGCCACCTCGTATATTTTCATTTTCCCTTCAAAGTGTTATTGTGAGGCTGAGAGCGCCAAAAAAACGCGTGTATTATTATTTTGAATCCTTTTAAGCGTGTGTTAATCTACTGAAATATTTATGAAAATGAATCTATTCACGTTTCGTCGCTGTTATAACTGACTCATCCAAAATGAAAAATCACCTAAAAGTAATCGAAATAAATGAAAATATATTTTCGTCATTTTTCTTCCTGTGTATAGCAAACCCATTAGTTAAATCGACGTCAAAACAAAGTGCTTTAAGAACCTTCGTAAAATTTGAGTTTTGAAAGCAATACTTTGTATGTATGTTCGTTAGAGAAATCTTATATACTAGTAGATACCTACATGTGGTTAACTTTCGGTATGTAACCCATCCTAAAAAAATAAAACTTTTTTGGTTTAGTTTCTTAATTTGCATGAAATGTAAGAGAAAATTACATGACCGAGGAACAACATATGATTCGACAGGTTTTAGGAGGGTTTCTCCAGTTTCAATGAATTTGCAAAAAGATACGCCATTAGGGGTACTTCAAAACAAAACTTTGTCCATTTGGCATGTTTTATATTACTTTAAGGGTATTACGGATATATGACAGAGTCTCGTATAAGGTTTCATATAAATATATGTCAATTGTTCGGTTGAACAATACTAAAAATTGAAAAACAAAACCAGTTTTTTATGCCATCCACCTTCAAACCCCGGTTCGAGCAAATATGAAAGACAACGACAGCCATGCTATTTCCACGGAATAAATTGCAATAAATTTTACAAATTCTTTCATGTAGACATCGCACATATTTGTTTTTGAATTTATTATAGAAGGAAATACAATATTTATTTCGGGACTGTCTAAGATATTTACTCTCTCTCTTTTTGATCAACTGCTTCTTATCAAACATAGATCGATTTATCATTCTTGGAAAATTTATTCACACAGACTGTATTCTTTATACTGCCGAACTATTTGCACAATGTTTCTTCTTAGCCTTAATTAAAGGCACATTGAACATTCTTGGAACGTTTCCACAGTGCATCCCCACTTTGGCATCGTTCTCACGCGATATGATGGGCTCAACTTGTTTCATTACCATTTGGGATTTAGTGTAAGTACTCATAAGCGCCTATAATAGTTCCAAAATTAATCGAGCTATTGAAGAATATGTTCCATTAGATATCCCCGAACCGACTTCGCTTTCATACATGGATTAATTTTTTGTAATTATTTTATATCATTAAATTTTGTGAAAACCTGCATGGGTTGATGTCGGGATTAACTAGGATTTTTTCTCTTCTGTGAGAATATCTATGATGTACTAGCCTAGCAAGGCTTGTCAGGGCTAACATATAATTTTCCTCAGAATTGATGCGGCCATAAACCTTTTAGAAGTTTCATCCGTTAACATAAACCGAGCGGCAGTAGCTTTTAGAGGTTTTTTGTTCTGTCAAAATAAACATGCGTTTTCTAAAAATTTTAAATATATACACGTGGTAAGATCAAACCCCTGCCGGTATTATAAGCCGTAGGTTTTCTCGTTTGCCGTACTTTAATATCCAAATAAATCTCCTCTTGAATATTTAATTAAACAAAGACCGGTGCTGTGCAGAAATTAGCTACTGCTGTTCCGTTGTTGTTGTTGTTGTTGTTGTTGTTGTTGATATTATGATATTAAAATTTAAAAAAAAACACACACACATAAAAAACCCTGACACAATTTAATCTTTTATTTGTACATTTGTAAATTGAGAAAAGTTGGGGAAATAAATTTGGCTTAACAATGCTTTATTTGAACAAGAGGATGAATTTAGCATCGTTTTATCTTTGCTAATCAAATTTAAAATTTGCGCACATGGGAGTATTTACTTATTGTGATTAAAACACACAAAAAACCCATATCCGAAATGATTGCTTTTGGTACTGAAAGTTCAAACGATTTTGGAATTGAAATTACAAATCTTCGTTATGATAAAATGGCCCACGTCATATATAAATTTCAGTTTTTCGAACTGTACGTAAAAAGGCAATCTCAGATTTCTGAAACAGACTTTCTTATATTGATATATTCTTTAATTGGTTAATACATCGCTGCGTCAATCTCTTTTATATTCAATTGGTAAGCCTAAGGGATTATTATGTAAGAAAGATATCAAATTGGATGCATTCTTCGGTTTCCATTTTGCTTCTGAATCCATTTCTTCCTGACTTTCATCATGTGACAGCGACTTGGGTCGCGGTGTATATGTTTAATTTAATTATTAGAATTGTTCAATCTCAGAAATGCCAGTATATCTCGACCAAGCTGTCTGTTTATGTCAAAAGCCATTTCTTGATATTAGATTTTAGAACAGTATATTAAAGTATCAGGAATGTAAAGTACATGTATGTAAACATAGTTTATTAAAGGCGTGCGAACAGAAACATATCATTTTTATATGGACATAGTTTCGTTGCGTTAATATAGTTAATTTATCCAATTTTTAAGATTAAAAATTTTCCCGTTGGTATCATGCATGACTAATAAACTATGTAAAAATGGCCGGTATAGAAATACTTGAAATTTTGGAAGAGCAAAAGAGGCTATTTTCTGCTCGTGATTCCTTTCAGAAAGTTAAAGTATCTGTAATTTACTCATGCACGGCCATAATTACATATCCGATTAATAATGTGGCACTTAAAAAGCCGGTGCAATAATAAAAACCATCGGGCGCAAACATTTTATGGGTCATGATGATAGCTTTAAAAACCTTTCAAGGGGTGAAAGCTCATTTGATTTGACAAGTTAAGTAAAGATCTTAATATACATATAAATTATTCTCCCGAATGCCTTTGCAAATATAAAATCAGATATGAGTTATGAATACGTAAAATACTACGAGAGAAAATATACAATAATTATCATTAGTTGTACTTTTTGTTCACAGAAATGAAAACGTGTTATTTTGTTTCACATTGTTTTACGCTTTGAGACCGAAATTTACCGTATACCGTATAACGGACTGAATAGAGTTTTTACTTATTAATATCAAAATATATTGTACACCCACTTGACAGGCCTATTTGGGTCATTATACATATAATAGCCATTAGATTAGTTTACATTTATTATAAATGAAAAGAATAAGTACTATCTACACATCTGATACCCCACAATACAAGAAAAATTTATAATAATATGTCATTTTATTGTCAATTTGACTTCTGAATTATCATTTTCTATTTAAACGCTTTACAAAAGTTTTTGGGTGATCTAAGTCATCAGTGCATTTTGTTATTTTACAATTCATTTCTATAGACCAGCCTTGAGATTTTACATGTCTTTTTTGTGATATGAAAATAAAAAGAAATATATTTTTCAATGAAGAGATAACATTGTGAAGGTACATTTTTGCTTTTTAAACGAAATTTATATAAAAAAAAATATGAAAAAGGTAAATGCTATTAAAATAGTGCAAACTCATGGTGATTTAGTGGTCTAATGCCAACGTTCACGTAATGGTACGGATTAATATTATAATATGCGGGGTATCATACGCATTGACAGTTTTTGTGAAATGTTCGTTTTATAATATATCCTGTTATTGAGCGAACTTAAGCCGGTAACTACACTACGATACTACGTGTCATTTAATACAGTGTTTGAACATCCCTTTTTTGTTTCCCTCCTCTCTACTGCGTGACATTGTCATTCTCATTGTGGGGGGGGGGGGGGGGGGGGGCAAAAATACGGAAGCACAAAGGATGGCATGCGAGAATATTTCTGCTGTCTCTGGCGTCGATGAGATATAAAAGATCTCACGTGTCATCTCTGTGATTCGTTACAAATTAGGAAACAGATGTATCAGAATGGCTGAATATGTTGGTGTGTTTTTTTTTCAATTAAATTCCAACTCGCTTAATGGTTTTGTAAAATATCCCTGTACAGGTTTTAGTTACGTCTTGAGACTCATCTGTTAACATATTTTATCTTGTCAATCTTACACGAGCTGTGATATATGAATTTATAAAGCATCCGTTTAATTATTCATACTATTAATTTTGAAAGAATGAGAACACGGTGATATCATAAGTTGAACGCTAAACAATGACGTATCCAAAAAAAACTTCCGTTCAAATTTTGGTCCAAATTTCGAAGCGTTTGAAGAATGGGTAATGATTATTTAATGACTGTGAAATTATAAGGTTTTCGTTACATGTTTTTAAACAATGATTTACTTGAACCACAAACAATGCTTGCGTTTTTTTTGGAAGCTTGATTACTTAAGTGAACGATTACGGACAATTTATGGTACTAGATTACGCTGCGTGTGATTCTTGTGCATTTGAACACAACAATATGCATTTCGTTTTGCACGCAAATCATGAACGAATTCTGTTTTATGTGTAACAGTGCATTATATAATTTGCGAATTAACTTTGAACGAAAAATTATTAAATATGACAAGTTTTAGACGAATTATTTAATGTATATTTATTCATTCGTTTCAGCCCCCGCCTCAATATCAGCTATGTGTTCCAAAAGGTAAATTGGACGATTGTCATTCGGACATGTCAGGAGAGAGTAACGGAGACAGTGGTAAAGGTGGTAGTGACGATGACCTTCAGATACCGTCTGGTTTAGGTTTTATTAGAGATGGTAAGTAACTGGTTGAATTATCTCTCTTCTGTTCCCTTTACATTTACATCACCAGTCAAAAAAAGTTTGTATTTAATATTTGACCATTTCAGAGACTTAAGCGACATTTTATTTTAATGTTTGACATTAACAACGACACAGCGATACTGAAACTTTTACGAGTGTCCTTCAACCGAATAAACCTAAAGAATAAAAATAATGATGTAATTTATTGTAACATAACAATTTATAAATAAAGTTGCAGCCCTTTGAACCAAAACTTTGAAATATAGACATGTATGTCAATTATCAATAATACGGGTTTATTTCCAGATATACAACGCTCAAGGGACAGATGGGAAAGCTCAAGAAGTGAAAGTCCCAGCATGCAACAGATGACGACATTTCCGTCAAGATGTCTGCAGAACGACACAATTCCACACCAGAAAATCATTCCATTCTCCTTTAAAAAGACGCCATCTTATATGGGGTCTGGACTAGTTGCGAACAACTTAACACCGTCGACGCCGTCGTCATCTTACAGTATGCCGATGTATTATGACGACGAAAGTCGCTCCTCGTCGGGATTCCAAAGTGCAGATTCTAGTTATTCAAACAGACACAGAAATGGCGGGAAATTGAATTTAATGAGAAACAATATTCAAGACTGTGTCGTCTGATACGAAAACTACATAATATTTTTTTCGTCTGTGATATATTTTTTTAAATCTTCAAAGTTATTGCTTTTTGTGTTCACCTTGTGGAGAAGTGTAAACATTTTATATAAGCACAACATGGACACGTGCATATATTTAATACGTGCAATACAAGTCAAATTACATGACTCATTTAACACAATTTGCCGCTATAGTAACAAGAAGAAACAAACTCTTCAATCCGATTGTTTCCTGTGACTGTGCCAAATTACGCCCAGATTGTAAAGTGAGAAGCTGTACTCAGGTGCATGGATGCTGAAAACTGACACACTTCATCAAGTGTTGCGCAGACGACTTAAAGATATTAGGTAAAATTCTATCAAATTTCATTGCATTTTGCTTTTTCAATTCGACTAGAGTAATGTAATTTGTAAATTTTTTACATATTGCCCGTATATTTTCCATAATTTAGAAACTTTTCGGGAGTTGTTTATGCTTATTACAAAGTCACAGCTAATTTACAATATTTTATCTAAATTCGATCAGGACTTCAAGTGTATGATTTGAGATAGATATGTAAACATATGCGGATTGTTTTGCCTGGGGGTTGTGATTTTTCGAAATGTGTCTAATCGTCCGTAAAATTGTTGTCCTCCCAGGGGCCAGAATTCAGTCCAGTCTCCGGTCTGTTTACATACAGATATGTATAATAAATCGTTGTAATAGCCAAACTTACCAGATGACCTCTTCAAATACAATCTTTACAGATTTATTTGCTTTTTATCTTCTTTTTATATGCATCATCGTTGTTTGGAGATATATACATGTAGAATGGTGTTAAGCTATAAAGTGCAAAATATACTAAAATGTATAAAAAATGGAAAAAAAGAAATAATAATAAAAGCCAACCAAAAGAAAAGAGCTTAGTCAAGTTGATTTTATATTAATATGTGTCAAATCTGGAAGTAGTTAAACAAATATGTGTCTTACACTGCCAGGCCAATGTAGTCTTAAACAGAAAATAACAATATAGTTTTACACAGACAGTCCAATATAATCATATACAGGCAGTCCAGTATAGTCTTATACAGACAGGCCAATATAGTTTTAAAAAGAACAGCCCAAAATTGTATTTTACGGACAGGCCAATATAGATGTATTCAGTGTATACAGTATAAGACAGATTAATTTAGGCTTATCCCTTTTAAGTAGTCGTTCTTATACAGTTTATGTGCAAAAGCATTTGACCAATTAAAACTGTACGTACGTATTTAAATATTGTATGTAGATATTTATTAACTTCGTCATTTTTTCTTTTTAGAAATTCTGGAGATGACGGGGAAAACTGGCTGCAATAAGTTACACCACTGATGAAAGAAGTCGAGTTGTAATGATAAATGGGATAAATTTATGAAATGGCTACCTCAACAAGAGTTAGAAATGAACCCTTAAATGTAAATGATGAATTACACGTGCCAAAGATAACCCTTGAACTCGTGCTCAATACAAACTTCTAGGGGAGACAGTATAACTTAAACGAACATGTTATGACCTAAGATGTGGCGAGACGGTATTTAGCCGAATAAAGATGATCCGGGTGCCTGTTAAAACAATAAAAACCCACTAAAAGGATCATTTATTCATAATTAGTGTAGCATTAATTAGTTACGGTCAGTGCGACCAACCGTTTGTTTAATTAATTTTTCTCTTTGATACGCCGACGTCGGCGCGTTTGATGTCTGCAACTAACTTTTAAAGATAGGTGTTATCTTTAGCGTGCTGGTTGTTTACACGTTACTGACCAGTCTACGGATGATAAGTAATAGAAAGAGCACCGAAACACGAGGCTATCTGATTTGTACGAGGGGGCGTAGCCCCCGAGTATAAATCAGATTGCCGAGTGTTTTGGTGTTCTTTCTCTTTTGTATCATAGTCAAACATAAAAGCACGTTCCCTGTATCACAATATGAAACCCCGGCAAAAATGAACCAATGAACGAACATCTGGATATGACATTTCTGTCGCTTTCCCTTTCTCTGCCGTCACAATATGTAAACCCCAGCAAAAATGAGCCAATCAATGGGCATGCTCTGGAGTGCGGGTAACTAATACCCGCACTCCAGTTAACGCACTGTGCATGTATATGTATACGATTTAACCCTGACACATTTTCAACAGAAAGGTCTCCAAACTATGATACAAATGTGTGCATGTATTACAGCAAGAAGCTGTTAAACAGCAATTGTCAGTCCACCGGGAATGATTAAGTGTATGTAAAATGATAAGAAAAACTAATTTGATGATTGATCGAAGCGTTTGTAAATCTTCAACAGTGGACCAATTATCGGACCATTTACAACGGCAAAATGACATCTCCGATATCTCGTGCTATACTGAAGCGCAAAATTGTAACCGCACTCTTTGAGTATTTCTTTTTCTTTCTACAAAACCTTTTAAAACTCTACAAGTGTTTTTTTATTTCTTTTCATTTATTTTTTTATTTGTATGTACATATGTATTTTTAATGTTGTACGAAATTGTCGCAGAAAGAGAGCAAACGACCATGACAAAGTTTCATACTATTTATTATATTGTACATGTATTCTATAACACCATTTGTATTCAGTGCAGATTTTTAACTTGCATTTTTATGTCCTGTTCGGCGACCTTTAAGATTGCGAGTATAACTGTATTTTTTGGTATGCGTTTTTTGATAAAAAAAGATACTATCTATGATTTTGAAAAGAAATCTTTTCAGAATTTCGAACAAATCCAATAAACATAAATGCTCAAATGAAAAGAGACCAAGAAAATCTTTTCTTATGATTTATTGATTTAGGGCAAAAACCAAAATCAGTTAAAAGTGGTAAGAGTATCCATCCATTAAGATAAGGCTATAAATCATACATATATTAATGACATAACTGTGTCTCCAGTTCACGTGCATTGTCTTAAATTGTTCGGAATATTCGGACACGCTGGCTGGAGATACGATGTGGCATGTCGTAACAAATAGTGCTTGTTTTCAAAAATCATCAACATTTGTTTTGTTGTTGTTTATTGTTGTTGCTATAAATTGTGTTAGTTTATAGCTAAATGAACTGCTGTGGAAAATTATAGAGAATTTACGATACTATCGTATGCTCTATAACTTTGAAAGTCATACTTAGAATGTCTTCCAGCTTAATTTGTCACAGTATTAGATGATTGTTGACTGATTTGTTAGGTATTTATCATATTATTAGTTAAAAACATTACATCAAGCGATTTTTGCTCATACATGGTGGTTTTTTCATACTTATCATTAAAATTCAGAAACATCACCTCAGATATCACAAATAGCAAAACGGGGGAGTAAAATTAAACAGCCTAACTGACGTCATGAGCTCCAACCATTCAAGTATTATGGTATTACCGCGTATTAATGTACTAGGGAGTGAATTCCGTCAGCTTTGTTTAATTTCATAGCGGGAAAAGCAGGAAAAATAATCCACTATATATTTATAATTATATGAGTAGATAATAAATGAGAATTTATTGTGAAAAATGCATTTCCATGGTTGATTGAATGTGCATTTAAGTTTATTTATAGAGATGAAAAAAGTAAGGGTGAAAGTAACGATCAACTATTTTGATTTTTGTTATTGATGTGACACAAACTTTTGTTTTGTATACTTTTCTATGCGATTTTTAACACAAACATTTAAAAGTGAATGTTAGTTCGACAGAGTGCTGAAATTTTATTTGGTGTATGTGCATTTTTTCTATGTAATTGCACACAAATAAGCAGAGTCATTTTAAAATGTGTTCAATAATCTTGTTGTATTATAGACACGTGATGCATGCCTCTTTATTGAATTTATTGAATTATATGATATTGAAATGTCATTTTCTTCTACTTGCATAAATTATGAAACAATAAATATATGAAATACAACATTTTCTTTTTGTCTTTTTCATAGTCTCAAAATGATAGTCTCAATATCAAAATTCCTGGTAAGGTTACAGTAAATTGCGTTGCTATTATTCTTATAAGTAACAAATTTGTGTAAATGCAACAAATATAGTGCTGTGGAAGGCACGCACAAGTGTGTATGCAATAATAGAAAAAGTATATCTAAAATCTTTCATATCAGCAAAAAGAAAGAAAGGTCTAAATAAGCAACACACATTCTTCAAAATGAAGCTTTCATAAAAATGGTTTAAAATTATACATAGAAGATGTGAACTTGACTTTGCTTCTCTATTACAATGTATCACAATGCCCAACATGCGGCCCTGTTCAGTTTTTTAGACACCCAAACTCCATAGTTTGTCCATTCTCAAAAGCATTAAAATTCTAGAAATTTTCATCACACAACCGCCCAAATACATGTATGCAGTCTTTTAGCAATGGAAAGTGTTGGGGTTGAGAACATTGACTCTGAGCTCGGAATACAATTTACTAGTATATGCCCTCTTTGATCAAAGTAAGATTTTGGAGAATATGGATGTTTCCGGCTGAAAAAAAAATCATGCGGAGTTTATATTGACCAGGAACACGTATTGTTCAATAGTACGTCTGTTTATTGTCATTGAACCATGAACTAGTCTCAGTTTCGTTTCAAACATACATCCTCTGCACAGCAATACCCTTTGGGAGACAACAATGGTGGTCGTTGTCGAGAAGTGATCCTCTAGAGAGGTTAACTCTATTCTAAACATTGTGAAGCCTTATTTTAGAAATAATTGAAACAGTTGTTGTAAAGATGTTAGCGCTTTATTGAAGAACTCACTATACCAGGGTTCCTGTATGAAACTGAAAACATTTTCTCAGTTCATTGTAGGAATACCCTCTTTACCCTATCTCCGTATATAACGTAAAGCTGTACACACAAAGGAAGCAATTTTTAAGTTTTCTGCAATACTTATTTGACATAGGAAATGTAATTTTAGCAGTTCAAAGTTTGTATTCTTACTTTTATCTCTAAACATTTACAAACAGAACAGATTTACAGTCTCTGGAAAATATCTGTACCTTGAGCAGAATCTAAACACAGAAGTACAAATTAACGAAGCAATCATTTCTTTTTTTTTGCAATAATCTATTTCATGACATAAAAGATCAGTAATATTTTCAGTAACAAAGATAGGTTAAAACATCTGCCCTCTACAATGAAAGTAAACGAGATCTCTTCATTGAATGGAGTGTTCACCGAAATGGTTCTCAAGTGGACCTTTCAACATTTTATCAACCACTGAGTGTATTTAAACACTACTGGAATTATTATTCATCAACGGTTGTGTGTACAGTCGTCCTCCAAATCAATAGGATTTATAAAAAATACTTTATAAAAGCGTATTACTTTAATAACGGTGAAAATTAACAAGTACATATAAAAATAGGCTGAGCAAATACCGTTTTTAGATCCCCACTTTGTTCAGATGATTAGTGTTTCCTCTAATTTCAAAGGAGTAAAGAAATGACATTATAACTAGTTTCAAGTGAACATTAGTTTCACAAAGGAAAGCCTAATTTGTGCACGCTGTTTGATTATTATTCATTGGCATAAAATACCATCTCAAATTTATCAAATATAGTTTGCAGATTTTTCTTCTCTCTCTCCCTTTTTTGCTACCGCATTCTTAACAGTTCATGACGATAAAAAGTGATATAAATTGGAAACAATGCAGAAAATACAAGATTGAAAAAAAATTCCGATGTTACGAAATTTATGATCCAGTTGATCTAAACGTTAATTGTATTGATAAATTTCCTCTTCCTGTTTAATTGTGAACAAGTATATTCTTTCGATCTGTTGGTCGTAAGGTCGTATAGAAACACCAATTACTAGAATAATAAAGTATTGTTTAGGTCATATGGAGACTTTTCTGTTAAAGGGAGACCTACGATGCTATGATCATGGTCATTGGCGTCCGCGCCTAAGCGCGGCGCCTTTTATGTAATGAAATCAGATTTTGTGAAAGGGCGACAGCAACTTCTCGAGCCTTTTACAGTTGTTCATAATAAAAGCCGATCATTCCGATCGGTATGAGGGTGCTTGATTATTAATTAGTCGCGATATGTACAATGAATAGCGAACTGGAGAATTTCGCAATACAAACATTTTCAAATTAAATAACCTTTTCCGTCAATAAATCGCGCTCTTCCAGGTATTTTTATTTATCATTTTGTAGTACACAGTGGATTATTATGGTATGTTATTCCGAAAGCTGTAAATAGAATGATGAGTTGATGACCTAAATATTCCGAAAATCTATTTATAGAGGGATGTACTCCTGTCGGTAATTCCCGGTCTCTACCGGTCTATTTTGACCGGGGGCGAATAGTACCACACGTTTATTGTCCGGTCTCTCCCGGTTTTGGAGTAGATGTTTGATATCGTTACAGAACAGAACAAATATTTTACAGAAAATAAGCTTTTTTTTCAAAATGAATGTTTGTCACTTAGTTTGGTTACAATAATTAATAAACACAGATCAACTCTCAAAATTATTGCTTATTATTATACATAAACATACAATTCGAAAAAAAAAACCAACAACACAAATCGCATGTTTTATTTTATCTATATGAGATAAAAACAATAAATATGTACAATAATTGAGAAAAAATGTACATTTTTATGGCATTAATATGACACTATCAACTTTGAAATATTTTATTTAATTTGTTATTCGTGTTTAGTAAAGATGCCGAGGAATTATTCAAAGTTACAAATCAGATTTTATGAATTATTCAATTGATTGATAATTTAAGAAATGATAAAGAAAAATACAAATGTACATTTATATGGTTTAAGAATAAACAATATTATATATTGAAAGATTAACCATAATTTACTGATTTTTTCCAGTTAAGTTTTGACTTATAATCGTCGGTCATTATGACAATTGAATTCTTAAAAGAGTAGTAAACGTAAAAACTCAGTATTAAAATAGTGCATAAAACACAAAAAAGAAAAGAAAACAATATTCATAAAATCTGTGTTTTTTTTATTAAAAAAGATATTACAATTAGTGTATAATAAACATTTATGCTCAACATGATCAACATGGTAATATAACAAGTGTCATATTGTGAACAGATACCTTAAGAGGGGGTCTTCGCTAATAGCGGTAACATAATAAGGGACAATTACACAAGTGTGGTGTTGATCATGCGTTACTCATATGGATTATAAATGATTGTATACATGTATATCCGTTGCTATTAATAATCACGATCATAAAGAAATAACAAGTAATATTCTAATTTCTAGAATGCCAATCAAATTTATAAATAATGAACAATGTCTTTCGTTCGTTCATTCATAAGTGATATACAATTCTGGTAAAAACCAATGAACCATTGAACAGTTTATCATCATATATCTACTAGTTCATCTGCACCTGCTGCATTTCTTGCTTGGACGCCCTTTGATGCTTTGCATCAATGCTTTTCTTGTTATTACATTATAATGTATCTTAGAGGAACATCTGGCCTTCCGTAAGCTAACCGGACTATTTTCACAGAAGAAGAAGAAGAAAAAGAAGATGAAAGAACGAAAGAAAGAAAGGTTCAGCTACTGTTCGACCCTACCCGCAAACTTAGGTTCATAAGGACTGTTGACACGGCGATACTCATCTATAATAGAGTCTTGTTATAATTATGTACCTGATCACATGAAGTCCAAAGAATGCAAATTATGTAGCTGAGATAAATGAAATAGCATCGAATACGTTATTTGTTCTTAAACATTTTTAATTGCCGTGGACCAGAATGCATTCAAATACATGTATAATAATTATACATTTATTCTTGCACAGATATACATACATTATTAAACTCCATGATTCTTGTCTGCTATAAAATATTTATAATGAATTATCCTGTCAGTCATGCAGCCAACAATGCGTTTAGACAAGTTTTCATAAAGTTTTCACATCTCTTTTTGAAAACATTAATCTGCAAAGACCTTTAGAGGAACATAAATAAAAACTAGCATGACAGATGAGATACGTAAGTGCCATCTAATGTTAACAGATCTTAATGCCGAGCCAATTTGCTTTTTGTTATATAGATCTACTCATCATTTGTATAATATTTGACATCTATTAGACATCATCACATGAGGTAAAGACCATTTCTAGTTGTACGGGCACTCATGAGGAAATGACATCAAAGAATAAATGTTTTTCACTGTACAGTTTCTAAAGTGCCTCAAATTCTCCGAGACTGTTTATTTCGACTATATTACGCCTATTTTTGTTTCAATCGACTTTATTGGTCTTGCTTTTATCTAATTATACACTAAAATAGACAAGAGAAACGTATCTTTCAACACCTATCATCTAATATTGTTGGATCCTGTAACCTATTAAACTTGACAGGAGGATACAAATGATAATTTGTCTACTGTTAGAGCGCTAGTAATGATAAATAAAAGGCATTTGTCACCAGTACACAGTCACGTGACACATACCGCCCATATAGACACCTAGGCCAGACTCCCATGCCAGCAGAACAGTGTCAGGTCAACCATACCACCCATTAAGACACCTAGGCCAGACTCCCAAGCCAGAATTTTATAACGGACCGATATTGAACCAATTTTGGTTTCTATATTGGGTTGATATCGGATCCGATATTGCCTGGGAATAGGGATGATGTCGGCTCGATAACTATTACTATTTGACCGACGTCAAAATGGCAACAAAAACCTTAATTAGTTTTATAACAGCCGACGTCGAGTTGACATCATTCTTATTTGCAACATATAGAAATCAATTATCATATAGGCTGAGACGTTAATGTTGGTTACTCCATTTTAGCTGTTTGAAAATGAAATTTCTTAAAAATAACTACGGACAATTCAAACAGGATTCAGCGGTGAAAGCGTTAAATTTAATCTTCGTATTAATCAGTTTCATATGTTTACAGAGAGTTTATCATAAAAGCCTGTGCTTTTAGATCCTTACTCTGCTGCCATATAAAATAATACCAATCTATATATCCAGGAATGAAACAACGTGATCGATTTATCGTAAATGAATTGATTGAAACCAGACTGGCGGAAAACCCTGTATTGTTTGCATGGGTCATATAAATATATTTTCTATAAAGTATTTCTCGTCACAGACTAGACGTATAAGACTCTCTGGAAAATTTATCTATTTACTTATTACCTTCATCAATACTTGTGTCATTCATAATACTGCAGAATGATTTGATTCTCGGTGACCCATATACTACGGACATGTTGATGAAGGCCGGATTTGTGCTTCAACGAAAGTTAAAACGTTTTACCCGACAATTTATAGGTTTATTTAGTTGATCATATCGCGACTTTACAGCTAAATGCCAAATTGGAGAAAGAGTTCAAGCGAAGCTTCTCGTCATTAACAGGCACATGTGTAGAACAACCACCAGGACCCTCTGTAAAGGTAGCCTGGATAGCTTCCTTGAAATGAGATCATTCTTCCTGTCGGGATTCAGTGGAAACCATAGACAACCACAAAAAAAATGAATTGATAAATAAATTAATTAAATGCACTTAAATGTTCCCCTACTCCCTCACCCTTCACACATTTCATTTTTCCAAGAAGCATTTCATCAATTTCTTGCAGGAAATTCGTTATATAACGCCTGAAAATGTGGCAAGTTTTCTTTTTCACAAGAATATCGTAATATGAACTTGTGTGGCGATGATACTTTACTAATTCCCATCTGACAAAATATTTGTTTTACGAACAAACATATGTTTTATACCACATTCAATGACTTATGTTTATACACAAACTCTTATTTGCCAAGAATATAAACCATTCCATCGGAAAAGTAAACATAAGTTTAGCAAAGATATTTCTCTTTTCAATGTAATGGAGAACGCTCTAGGCGTCTCGGCTGACACGTATGTGCCCATCTTCCAAATATGCTGTCGCCCTTGAAAGACTTATGAGCGTAAATTATATATTTAAATAAGACTAAATAATTCTTCCCTCACAGGAATTTTCCGCTGATGTATAAATTGCCTAATAAGCAAGATTCGCAGGGTGTTTTATTGTAACTGAATAATTCTATTAAAAGGCCTCCAGGTCTTATGATACGTGTAAACTAAACATGTATTACATAAGCTGAGATATTAAAACACCTGCGAAGCATGCTTTGAAAGGAAGCAGTCGGTTATTCGCTTATCTTTGGCAATAAATTCTTTGTTAGAAATTTTAATTATTCAGCAAACTACATGTGTTATTGCAGCCGACATAACTGCACATGGATTAATTGATATATAATAAATAAAAAATAAACATGCCTTACATTTTGTTTCCTTAGAATTATACATGCAATATACAAAGATATACCAACGTAAATGTAAGGATAATTCAGAGCAAGGCAATATCAACAAGTAAGAGACCGTACAGAACTACTTTATGCTTATTATAGACTTACTTTAGGCTTACATTAGACTTATCTTAGACTTGCTTTAGACTTACTTTATGCTTACTTTAGACTTACTTAATGCTTTCATATGCTCGCTTAATGCTTATTCTACCTTTGCTATACATGCTACCAATGTAAGTTTTTTCCATTTCGGTAAACGATTTCTTTTGATTATCCCGGTTTTCGTACGAACTCAAGCAGCTCAAGTCTAGAACAACTCTGTGAACACTGTACCTCATGGAACCTTTGGAAGTGAATAACCTTTGTCACCAGTATACAGCCGGGCAATCCTGCACATCCGTTTTTTATAGACAGTTCTAAGACAAATGTCATCTTAAAAAATGTATTTTACAAATTCAGCAGGTTTAGATTAAGGGTTGCAAATGTGTACAGTCTTACCAGTGTCAGAATTGTTGGCTGCTCAAGTTTAATCTATTTTTTCTTGCAGCCCATCACATTTAACAAGTCAGTCAAGTCGAATATAGAAATTAAATGCGTACTTTATGGCAAGAATGCCCCCAGGATAATATTTGCAAATAAAGTGTGAAATGTATCTCATAAAAAACGTTTTTAAAACGTTCATGTTTTGCAAAAATACACTTATTCTATTATATACATTGAATGAAAAGCAGAAAATAGTGTAGACTCAAAACTTTCCAACAAATTATATATGGTCTTTTTAAAATTTCATGGCGAACTTAAAAGGACAAAAATTGATTCCCGTTTGGTTTGCATTACTACTGTTGTATATAAATCAATTTAAGACATATCGTTGAAAATAAGCCTCCTTATCAAATAAGGAAACGGCATATATTTTTTTAAAGTCTGCCCTTTAACAAAAGGGCGGACAACTCTTTGTCCCTTTCTCGTATGAGAAGGGGAAATCTGTGATGCGTGTATGTGGTCGCACGGTCACTTTCCTTATAACATGTCCTCGATGCATGTATGTGGTCGCATGGTCGAAAATCTCTTTTTTCAAAGTCTTGATGTTCTTAAAAAAACAAACTGTTTTATAAGAACTTTGTTAGTTTTTAAAACCCTAATAAGTACGTTTTCACTTAAATTAGAAGTTGAAACAGCCTAATTAGGCCTTTGTTATTTCTAAATAGGAGAGATAAAAAACTTTATTAGAACTTATTTACTCACACTTACAACTAAATAGGAATTTCTACTCATAATAAACCTAATTAGTTTTAAAATCCTAATTAAGAGAAAAAATCCTAATTAGGACTTTGTAAGTCATATAAGGTTGAGCTAAAGAGCCCAAATATAAAATAAAATCCTAATTTGAACTTTGTAATTTTTAAACTCCTTAATTGGGACCTGTTAGATACTTATTATAGTGTTTTAAATTTAAAACGTCAGACCAACACTGTACTGTCATATAATGATTTTCCAGCTTTATTGATTCATGGGTGGAGAAAGACCTCTGATGCACCTCTGTGCACGAACGGGAACCTGAGTAGAATCACGAACGTTTCGTGAGCCAGCTGGATAGTTTCATCAAAAAATCCTAAGTCCCTTGAGGGATTCGAACCAACAGCGCTGAGGGGCAAGTAGATGGATCATCGTCTGGTAATAAATTTGCATAAGTACGCAAAGCAATATACTGAAAGATCCTGTATGTTGACCACACTTAAGTGAAAATTAATTGGTATATAATTATGCTTCTAAAACAATTTTCAAACATAGAAGAAAATGTAAAATATGTACTGCAAATACCACATTATATGTAATCATTAAAATATATGCTTTCATTTCTTACTAAAAATTTGACTAAGACTTTATAGAAAATAAATTTCTAATTACCTCCCTTTATTAACATGGATATGTAAATTTGGTAACATCTTTACAAATAATGCTTTTTGGAACTTACAAAATTGATAAAGCTTCATTTATGATGTAAAACCTTAGAAAAATGAGTTACAGGATCTTGAAAAGATGAGTATGATATATTTAACTAACATGTAGCGTAGTTGCATGCTATGGGTTTTACATTTTAATTGCAAACAAAAAGGCCTTTTTTAGGTCTATGTTGGAAAGTATGCAATACCATAAATATTTATTTTGATAGTATTAAGTATCATGTGTGATAACAAATCATGAAAGTGCGTTGTAACTGTCTAACTGAGCATTATACATAATATAGATACTGTAAAGCTAAACTCATTTTTGAACGTTATTTCAATGAAAATATGATGTACTCGTATGACCGGATTGTCTTGTTTACATGCATATGTTGTTGGGTTTTTTTCTCGGATATTTTTCCCGATTTAAATTGCAAACGTATGGAAACATTAACTTACACAAAACTTTTAACAAGGCAAATTAACAGCGTATGTGTTCAATTTTAGAGGCGAAGAAAAACAACTTCAAACTTCTATAGGAACAATTTTCCACGTTAAGCTTTCTTAATTGATATATAAAAGTAATCCTACAGGCCTTGTTTATTCCACGTTCTACCGTTCTAGACAATTTCTTTAAAACTATTTAACAAGTCATATTTTGTTTCACTTAAAATGTTTTATAAGTTTTGCCCCATTACGATAATAACGAAAATGACAAAAACATGCAAAACGACGGGGGAAATGCGAATTTTATAGGATGTGATGATTGAAACGGTGTTAGGATAAAGCGAGGAAATGTTTTCATATTCTGGAAAATTGAACATGCTTACATCTGTTCAGTTGGGATAGACGTTATAAGATACGCACGTGCTGAGAGATGCCTACAAAGAATTCATACTTTTCTCATGCTTCTGCGAGTTTTCACACATTTCCCGTGCAGTTCGGGTTGCAAATATTTGTAAAGTTGTACGGAGAAGGAGAAGATTAAGAGAAATTTATATGAAAAAATAAACTGTTTTAATTTGATATAAACAGACTGTCTTATAACTGAACA
The DNA here is from genome assembly GCF_026571515.1 of Ruditapes philippinarum. Classification (NCBI taxonomy): domain Eukaryota; kingdom Metazoa; phylum Mollusca; class Bivalvia; order Venerida; family Veneridae; genus Ruditapes; species Ruditapes philippinarum. The sequence continues at coordinate 320,642 of NW_026852001.1, forward strand.
ATAAGCACGCGTTCCCTCTCAAAAATACGATGGATACTAAAAACATTTATTAGAGTAATAATTATTGAAATCTTGGCGAGAGGGGTGTTGCAAATTTAGGTTAAAAAAAACAAGAACAAAACTGTTTATACAGAATTTAAGTTAGTTCGATGTGTTGGAAGCTATAAGCATATTGAAACAATCTCGAATCCGTTCCTGCAACCAACCATTACTTAGCAATGAATGTAAAGTTTCTTGCTCAAGGAAACAACGGCTTGCTCCTGACAGGGTTTCAATGTCAGCAGTCCTTAGGCTACTAGTCCGACGCGTTAACCAATCGTCAACGCTGCCACTCAACAAAACATAGATCCAGTTTACTCCAAGACATGCATTCAATGCAGACGATCATTCCAGCATATGACATTAATTATGTAATATGCAGAATGTTGTTGCCGGAAGTCAAATGTAGCACAAAGATTGATTGAGGTTTCCATATTAAATTGAGCCGCGTCACGACAAAACCAACATAATGGGTTTGCGACCAGCATGGATCCAGACCAGCCTGCGCGTCCGCGCAGTCTGAGCAGGATCCATGCTGTTCGCTTACTTACTCTTATACAAGTAGAGAAACTGATAGCGAACAACATGGATCCTGATCAGACTGCGCGGGTGCGCAGGCTGGTCTGGATCCATGCTGGTCGCAAACCCACTATGTTGGTTTTGTCGTGACGCGGCTCCATTGAATGCTATTAGTACGTTTGCACTTTTAATATAATGATTGTGAAAAAAAGATTCCCCCATATTCATTTTCTGTTAAGATCTATTCAGCACATTGTATTCAACGTCTGGTAAAAGTAGAATAAGCTCAAATAGCTACGATCTATTGTAGACTATGATTCTTTCTTATTCAAAATAAACGTTCTTATTCAAAAGAAAACGTCCAGATGAAAGAAATCCTGAGGAAAATCTATATGAACAAAAAATAACCACAATCCAAGAGACTCTTTGGTGCAAAAAATATCAGAATTTACCAATATTTTGTGTTAGACAAAATATTGGTAAATTCTGATATTTTTTGCAAATATTTTTTAAAATAGTAACGGGATAAAAATATTTTGATAAAAAATGTAAATTCGTTCATATCTTACATATCATAAAACACTCAAAATGTTAATTGTGAATATCAATCTACTTTTTATTAAGTTTGATTCTTCTTCTTTTTCTTCTTTTTCTACTTCTTCTTGTCAAAATTATCATCATCATCATCATCATTATTATTATTATAATTATTATCATTATTATTATTTGAAAAAATTGAAAATGGAGGCATGTCGCTTTAAACTTTTTGATTTTTGATAAACATATGAATATATCTACATTTATTCAACTGTATACAATGTTTTTCCGTAAGTTCTTGTAGTTGATAGCTTTCTCTTGCTATCTATAGATGATAAGCACGATTCAGGGCAAACGCTTAAAATCTTTGATAAATGTAGAAATAGATTGAACAAAATAACATTGATATTGATAGTCAGATAAATACATGCTATGTTATGTATAATTGTCAAGCAAAGGATTAAACATTTATTAATTTAAATAATACACGATATCAAGAAGAGGTAAATTATCTCGATGTCAAATCTATTTATATCTGAGATAATTTTCAGGCAATTCTAAGTGATTCTAACGAAGTACACTCAGACGCTTGAAAAATCACATATACTTTCGCTGACACAGATAAAAAAAATCGTCTGCAAAAAAAGATTTGTATTATCTGCATCAATGTAATTATTGTGTTTACAACAATAATCTTATCGTGAAATTTATCACAGAAAAGATAAGAATGGTTTTTAACATCTTTAGACGTTGAAATATCACCGACCTATGGGTTGTTTGGCGTTCTATTCCTGGAAAAAGATCGGTTGGAACTTCAAAGGAGCTTGTTAACTAGCCTACACAGAAGTCGTCTGCTTACAAGTGACCCAGTGACAAATGAAACGCCGCCATAAATACGACGCCTTATCAATTGTTTTTGTGCCAAAAACACAAAAACAAAAAACAACAACAACAACAAAAAACAACAACAACAACAATTTCACTTTTAAAAATCATCTCCTTTATAGTGAGTGCACTTCTTGAAAAAAGTTTAAATTTGTTTATATACAAGTTTCTGGTCACATTCATGTGCAATAAATTAATTTAAATCGCAAAACGTGATCAAAGGTTCCTACCTTTTTGTATTGTAATCGTAACAGTGTTTTTATTATGTTTTTATATAAAATAAATAAATAAATAAATAAATAAATAAATGAATGAATGAATGAATGAATGAATGAATGAATGAATGAATGAATGAATGAATGAATGAATGAATGAATGAATGAATGACTAAAATAACATAAATAATAATAAATTAAACAAATGTCACATAATTATTTAAATAATCGTTATCATTTATGTAATTTATATCTACATTTACGAAAATGGACGGGAGAAACACTTTTAAGTGACGTCAATTTAATAAAGTGGATGGGTCTGCAATGGACATAAATTGCCTAAATATTTCAAATATTTATTCATAAATTCAATAGAAATGTATCGTTTGGATATTCCTATGAGATACATTTCTTGAAAATAAAATATTGAAAGAATACTAAATGATTATGTACGAGCATTTTGGGACGAAAAATAAGATTTTTTTCTAGAATATGTTTGGTAGCACTCCACACTAAATTTCAAGTTTCTGCCGTCAATGTCCTACATTGTTACAAGCAGTATGTCTGATAAATCTGATCCCAAACTACACAACCTGGAAAAAGAAAACACATTTTGTTAAGAACATATATGTCATACCATTGCAAATCTGTAATGAAATCATCCCATGTGCAACAGTCAGGCAGTTAAAAAAAATTCCAATTCATTCCGTAAAAGCCAAAAATCTATAGTGGTCCGAGACCCAAAACAACATTTTTCGTCCCTCCGGCAAAAAATACCTGCAAATATACGGTCTACAAAAACTCTGTCACTGCTTTAGCAACTCCCTATGCATGCAAAATATCACAAAGAAATAGGTGCTTGGCCTTGTAGATTTTTTGCTATTGCTGAAAGTTTGTACCCCCCTGTAAAATTACTTGTTTTCACCGAGCATGCTGTTTAAAAGCAATGTTTACAAACAATGGCGACCTTGACATCAATAATTATCAGCATGTGATTTCTAACCATGTTTTCGAATTTGCCAATGATCATATTACATGTCACAAAAACAAATTTCATGCTGAAAATGCATTTTAAAGACAACCAGTCATTTAAATCCACAATAGTTACTATATCCATGAAATCCTGGCCATTCGAAGCTGCGGCTTCATTTAGTGTGGTGTGCTGCCTTTAGATATATACGCTCGGATCTCACAATTGCAAACAACATACATATATAATTCTTTCGTGGTTTGTTGTTATGATACTAAATACGAGTTGTACTATCAGCATGATTATTTATGGTATTACAAACATTCCATTTTGGACCAATTCCCTTTAAACTAACAGCAAACAGTTCATCTTTGATCCTTGTCTAAGAGAGGCACTGTTATCCTAGGATACTAAATAAAACAAAATTCAAAAACATTGATTTCTCCCACATTCCAATCTTTAGCTTCATCTTTTGATAATTTTTCATATTTCCGCTGCGACCACCTTAATTGCCGACCATTTGTAAAGCATAAACGAATAAATAACCATTATCCGCTCAAACCTTTAATTCGAATTTTGTCAAGTGTAATCTTATAAGATTTCTTATCAAAGATTTATCAGTCAGCCCGGTTGATACATCACACAATAGTATCACACGTCTAGCGTTGTTAAAGCAACGAAAGTGATTTATTTTCTAACGCTTGACCATCAAAACAGACGTTGAAAAATCTATGGTTGACACTTTTGATACATTGGTCTTTACATTACTGATGTAATCGTATCTTGTAATGGAAAAAAGCCGTGTCAGGTGACTAGATTTTGTCGCTTTTTAAAATGGGATATTTGATAAAAGTTTGAATGAGATTTTAAAATTTTAATGCCAAATATTGCGCGGAAGTTGGCTTTTATACCTTAAGAGTTTTCTCCCTTGCCTTTTGTTTTTTTGTGCGATTGTGTAGGAAGCTATAAATTTATAGACAGACTTTTGAATCCGTTCCTGGAACCAACCAGTACTGAGCAATGAGGGTAAATATTCTTGCTCAAGGAAACAACGACTTGCCCCTGACAAAGGGTTTGAACCCATGCGTCTTGCGATCATTAGATTACAAATCGCATTAACCATTCGGCCATGCCACTTTAGTTATTAGTAATGCTTACTTCAGAGTTCTTTTAATAATAGAGATACACAATAGTAACTTTATCATTTTCACTTTTAAAGAGCAAGTAACGTTACACGTATTAGAATTAAATTAAATTAGTTTTAATAAAAAATAAAATGGCAAAATATGTGTGACTTTCTTGTCGTGTCCGAAATACCTGACACTGGTTCGTTTGATTATTTGTTCACATGTTAAACAGCAAGATATGTATCATGTACCATAATTATCATGTATTCATTTCGTTCGATTAAATCTAGGGTAAAAAGTGACAAAATTTGACACCGAGTAATTTGAATCTTTCGTGACCGCTGACACTCTAGGTGAAAACTATAGCAAGTCTTATCTCTCGTTTAAATAGATAAAGTCCAAGAAAAAAATGACATTATATGCTTGAAAAGACTCTTATTATTTTACTTTGTCACATTGTCGCATTCTGACAAAGGTATTTAAAACTACATTTGTTTCCCAAATGTTTGTGTTGAATATTTTAGGTCAGTTCAAAATGACGTTTAGCAAAGTCATCTTTGAATATCATAAATTGAAATTCAAGTCACATTTCAAAGCAAATGCCGGCTTTTTAATAAATGTTCCAGATGTCTCAGAAATGACCTAGTCCATCTTGCTATTGGAACATGAATGGAGCAAGGGAATCGGCACGTCTCACCTTTTTTCAGTAATCATCATCCAAAGCTTGGCGAACGGGTCGAAAAATTGCGATTGCTAGTTAGTGTAGTTTTGCTTCCGTGCCGGAGTATGGACCCCTACCTTTGGTCTTCGTCTATCGTTTAAGCGGGAAAGTTGTTGTATGAATTTTTACAGTGTGACCCAAACACTTACTCATACATTATAAAATACGGTTGCAGACGAAATTTGCACGTTCGTGTACGTAAATATCAATGATGAAGTTAAATCCGATGTTGATATGGCTATTAAAGCATAATATCACAAGGTCGTGATGAAGTATTAATGCCATTTTGATACAAAATTTGAAGTATGGAAAATCTTTATTTCAAAACTGATACAGCACTTTGACACGTACCCAGACATATAATTTATGGATATGGTTCGCCAAATTTCCATCCACAGAGTGGGTGACGGAGTAGCATATTTCACTCCCTGGCACACACTGTAGTTACCTCCTTCCGCAGACGACAGTTTCATTGTGTCATTCGTTTCCGGAATTGATGGCATAAAGAGATTTTACGACATCTGTCCCTTTATGATATATTATTTATCCAAAATAATAATATAGCTTTTTGGCAATAATTTTCAATTTGATATGTTTTCGAAGAATTCGGCTAATATGATTTCCTAGTATTGCAATTTTCAATGAAAAAAATGTTACAAAACGAAGTGGATGTAATTTTTTCGAGTACTTAAGTCACATGTTAACCCTTTAATGTATAAATGATAAAAAATAAGGGATAATTGAATGCCTGTCATTCGACGAATATAGTAATGATGTGTTATTTTTCACGAAACCCATATTTTTGTCTAAAGAATGATTCTATCTAATGTGTGTGAATGGAAGAAAATCATAGAGATTACATAGACAATGAGATATACGGCCATTTTCTTTCTTATATTTCATTTTTGTTTCACTCGGTCTTTAAGAGACGTAACCGGTCTTCGTCTGCTGCTGTGGATTTAAATCCTGCCCGGGAACATGAGGTTTTTTTGCAAGAGGAAGCTACCCAGCTAGCGTGCAGAAGTTCGATGTTTTCTCTGAGGTGCCCGCTCGTGCTTGATATCACGTGCTTGAAATCACGTGCATTTAAATTAAGCATAAACGAACAACTGAGGTCTTTCTAAATCAGAGAAACTAGAAAATCGCTCTGTGATCACTATGGACAGCGTCGGAATTCACTTTATACCGTAGCCTACTGGCGGTAACTGACTTTTCCCATGTGACACGTGCAGACCACAATCAGCCTATCCGCACGTGCCGTCTGATCATTGCCTGCATCGTGTGCTATTCAGTTAGTATATATATCAAGATTTTCCCTAAAATAAAGAATGTTTTGTCCAAATTAAAAACTTGACAATTCCATTTAAGTTATTAAGCGTGGTAAGGGTTAAATCCCAACCTTTAAAGAGAATGTGGTCCCTCAAAAATTGGTAATGGTCCGTACAATAGAGCAGTTAATCAAACGTTGTTTAATTGTCGGCGGACAAATTAAGTTGCGTATCAAGATATGTATATCCCCCACTTCAATAATAAATGGGAGTTCATGTAACACCGTACATCATGAATGGGCGTCACTTTGTACTGAAAACTGGTTGTTGTAAGCGGTCCCTAATTACCATGGAAATCTAATAAATTTTCCACTTTTTGTAGCGTAATTGATAGTTTAGATAAACTTTGTGCTGATATTTATTTCTAAACGACATCGCGGAATGCTTTAATGTGGTTCTTGATTAAAAATATAATAACACTAGTTTTTCCCAGAATTCGCGATCATAGTACCATTAAAATATCTTTACTGATCTTAGTTAATTACTAATAACGACAGGGAATTGATTATACACATCTTCTAAAGTCATTGCTTTTTAATGAAATAATATACAATGTAAATATAATTACTGTTTTCTGCATGCAGAACACTGCATACTTACTTTGAAAAAAAAACTGATAAGATGAAAGCCATAGGCCTGTGGTGAATGAAATATCAGCATTTTAATGTTAGACACCACAGCGCCAAATGTTCATTACGTAATAATTTTGTAATATTGGAATTATAGCATGTATAATATTATGTATCGAGCAGTCTCCGAACAGCAGACAAAACAAACATCGCTGATTATTTGGTATTAAGATTGAATATATCTTGCGACCAAGCATATAAATGTTTAATTTATCATGTTGCACAAAGTTCATATTAATGTATTTCGTTCAATAATTGCAATTTTGATATTTATTTTTACTGGCTAGGCTAAGTGTAAGCAATTGACTGTATTAATTAAAGGCAGGAAACTAACGGACAATGGGAAGTAATTCTGTTAACAGCCTAGTTACTTCTTGTGACTGATTAATTCTCTTTCGCGGTTTTTATTTTTGTCGTTTAAAGGCCCCTATGCCTTGATATTGCTATATTTTTTATTTCTCAAAAACTTCCCATCTTGGGTTTCTAGTCCCAGTATGCAAAAAAATACTCATTTGCGATTTACATGAACATATATTTTTTCTGATTTGTCTCTGTTTGCAAATGGTATATTTAATGAATTAGTATTTCGTATGGAAGTCAAAAGTACTAGTTTGTTTATAGATTTTGCCACAACATGTTCTGCGCATTTTTTTTTTCAGTTGTTGAATATCTAACATGCTCTTAATCCATTATTAAAGTATTTTCAAACACATGTTTGACATTTCTAAAGAATGATAAAAAATACGGATTTCTGATATCCATCCCTAATTGTCAGAGAAGATCAGGACTACTCTACATTGATAACACATTTTCATTTTAGTGGTTCGAAACAAATGGATAGGTACATGTACATGTACCTACTTTTAAGTCCATCGATGGGTCCGCGCCTTTCACAAGCAGGCCTCGGAAGGTGATAAGACGAACCACTAGATTTGAAATTCAGTTGGTCCTTCCGGAAGTCAGGTGGTCAGTTGTTATTATTATTATTATTATTATTATTATTATTATTATTATTATTATTATTATTATTATTATTATATTATTATTATTATTATTTATTTAAATATTCTACCCTTTTTAAACAAAAAAATGCAGATTTAGAAAAATATGCTTAAAATTTGTGACAGAGATGTATTATTAACAACTAAAGAAAAACAGGTATTTTCAAATATATATTTTCATCCAATCAGGAAATAAGGAGAGCAACTCAGTAGGTATTCTGTTGTACCGTTATTTTTTGTTGTTGTTGTTTTTAATCTCATTTAAGATACATAACTGGGCTCCTACTTACGTTTTTTTATGTTGAAATGACCTCTCTCAACAGTCAACTCAAGTTAGTGAATAGTGAAACCATTTGTGTCTGCCTTATTTTCTTAATACTATTAATCAAATATTCATTGCTGATACGTCTTATAATCATAACAAGTATCTTTAGGAGATTAACAATTATAATAAAACTATTCAATTATCTTATTATTGTCTTTCAAAAACAAGGAAATATCCAATGGATAAAAAATAATACCAGCATTTTTTATTTAATACCTATAGCTGAGCTTATTTTTCTTACATATTTTTAATTATACAGAATACTTACCTCCCAGTTGCTTGTTGGTTGATGTTTATTTTTGACATGAAGTATTTTTAACCTTTTAATGTAATTTCAATTGTAGAAGAAATGGATATCTTATTGTTAAATAAAGATAAGTAGCCAAGAGTTACTAGATATATTTTTTCCCATTCCTTTTGTTTGCTGCAATTATACAGCTATCTATAATCTAAGTTTATTCATATCCCGTACAATATCATAATTGAAGAAAATGCAGTACCAGCATCATTTGAGTGAATTAATTTTCTAACTAAATTAATATCACAAATTCTTTACTCGTTTAACTTGCATATACAAAAGTTTAGCGAGTGAAATTGAAAGATTTTGATGACTTAAGAACTTTTTTTTAAAACTATAATGAGATTAATGAACCATAATTATAATGTACACGACAAATGAATTTAAACACCAAATATATGACATGTTTTTGACATAATCACCATTCTCCCAAATGCACCAGTCCACCCAAAATATTCAAGTGGTCTGACGGACCAGTAGCTTGTAAAATTAGATGGTCCTTGGCAAAAGCAGGTGGTCTCGGACTCGGACCAATAGAAGCACGGAATTTTCGTGCAAAAACAATGAACTATAAAAGCCTAATTGGCAAAGTAGCCAGTTTAGTAGACTTGAAAAAAAACTACAAAGAATTATTCAAGTTTTCCTGTGAAAACATGATTTATTTTCACCGAAATATCCTTTATGCTTTTCATAACATGTATCTTCATGAAGCATCTTTTCGTTGACTTGTTTTTTTTCATTTCAATTATTGACAGAAAAAATGGCACCGTACTACTATATTTAGTGGTTTTGAACCAAAATTTTAGTGACGTCAGTTGCCCGCACTTTTGTTGTTAGAAAACTTCTAAAAAGTTAGAAAACATGTCTGACAATGCTAATAACAGCTCATCTAATAATGCTTCACCGAGGACGAACGCGTAAGTTCATTTTTAAGTTAACATGATACCACAATTTGCTTCGAATTTTATAATATTGGCACGATAATTTGGATAAATATAGAATTGTTCGTACTCAAATATATTCGTCCATCGACTACTGCTGTTCATGCAAACAAGCTTTTAGCCAGTTTAATATTTTGGTTTACCCAAATGATTCATGGCATTTTCACCAGAATGAGGTTTATTATTTTTATTTATAATTTCTCCAAATTTATGCCAGGGACCTTTTCCAAAGTGCCTGTAACCTGATTCAGGACAAACAGCTTCATTTTTAATTAGAGATTGCACAGGACTTGTGTTACTAGAAGTTTAAGGAGGACATGATTTCTGTAGTTTTTATAAAAATTAAAATTGTTGCACACATGCAGCCAGATATAAAGCTATGAATTATATTTGCATATGACCTTTGTAATTATAACATTTCTATTTCAGTGTTGGAAGAAGTTTGTCAACTAAAAGAGAAGATTATTTAGAATGGAGTGATTACTTTATGGCTATAGCATTCTTGTCAGCACAGAGAAGTAAGGACCCACGGACACAGGTAAAAGTTCAATCTTTATATACTATCAGTGGTCCAGTCTTGTCACAGGACCTGTTACGACTCATTCAATGTTGTTTTGTGGAAAACTAGCAATTGAGCTGCAAACAGATGGTTAGACACACATTGTATTATATTGTCAACAAAAAATTCAAGTGTCAGAAATATTTCAATGAAAACGGCAATAAAGAAACCGAGACTGGTCCTGTACGGGAGCTGGTTACATGACCATACTGTCTTAAAGAGGTATGCCTCCAGGTTAGTAAGATGGACCTTAGAAAAAAATGAAAAAATATTTATATATATAAATTTACTGAAATTTACCTTTCAGGCTAGTATTATAGTATATAATATAATATGGGAAAAGAAACTTAAACAATTAGATAAGCAGGCTTATGAAAGTTGTGATGGTGAAAGTTTAAATGTATGATTTGATACTGGCAACATTTCATTTGAATTCTGTTGTATAAATCTTCTCTTTCTGCACCTATTTCCCCCCCCCCCCCATCCTTTAGTTCTATCATATTGATGTTTTTATTTAATCTAGGTTGGTGCCTGTATTGTGAATGAAGAGAAAAAGATTGTGGGTATAGGGTACAACGGTATGCCGAACAAGTGTTCCGATGACAACATGCCGTGGGGACGTGAGGCAGACAATATACTGGAAACTAAACAACTCTATGGTAACTACTGCATTTGTAAATCAGCTGCAAAACATTTGAAGGCTGTTTTGAAATTTAAAAAAACAAAAAACAACAATAGCTGACTATATGTTGGCAACAAATGGCCTTTCCTTAACTTTATATTGTGAGTATGACTAGTAACAATGTTTGACTAAAATGTTTATTTTTTTCGCTGTCAAAGTTGAGTTGAATAAGTACGATATATTTCAAGCGCAGGTACTTAAATTATTTTTAATGTTCTATATAGACCATTTAAAATAATTTGTTTCAAGTACCTGTGATTTCAAGAGATTGAACAATTATGAAGCCACCAATTGAAAAAATTTAGTTAATAGTTTTGTGTACAACTTTATATCTGATGTTTGATTGAAAAAGATAGCTTTCAAATATTTGACACTGCAAAACAATCCCTTCAACTATTATGGTCACTTTTAATGGAAGGAAAATTTATTTAAATACAGACTTCATGTGTAGAAATCTGAATTGTTACATGCAATTTAAGTTAAATTAAAATCTTGAACAGGCTAATAAAAGGGCTGTGTCATGGAATAAAATGCTACATGTACACATTTTATGTTCTTTGTTTTTATATAAATGGAAAATACTGTCAGCCAGAACAAAATTTATTCCAACTTGATTATTGTTGAGATTGAAACAAGCATAATGACTAATTTTCTGTTTATCTTGCCTCTCGTTGCTAATGGTTCAAATCCTGTCAGGGACTTTGTTTTCTTTCATGTGAGGAAGCTGTCTAGGTAGCTTAAAGATTATCAGTGGATCTATTTGGGTACCTGGTACCAGAAATGGCACGTAAGGTTCTTCGGAAAGCTGCCATGTGACCTTTAAAAGTGATGGTGTTACTTAAGCCATTCACAAAAAAGATATTGAAATTGGATTATTACACTATCATAATTATTATGCTATTGGGCATGAGGTATGTTGCACTTTTTTATTATCCCTCATGTACAGACTCAATCAAACCAAGTGCAATTTTCATGCAGTTTTGCTTGGGGAATCACTTTTTTTCCCCCAGACAGTGATTATCCTACTTATATAACAGACTCCGAAAAAAGGCCTCTTCCCAATTGAAATTTTCTTTAAAATCATGCAGTTTTCCCAAATATCTGAACTAAAACCAGCTTTTTTACTTCCCAAATCAGCAATTTTAGTGTTATTTTTTCCCAAAATCAAGAGGCTCAGGCCTCTTCCCAAGTAAGTAAGAAAAATCACTGCCAGATATTTTTACTATCTCAATTATTCTAGTCTTGATAATCTATTAAGATTTAATATGTTAAGCATTTTATGATTTCAGTTTGTCATGCAGAACTGAATGCTGTTCTCAATAAGAACTCTGCCGATGTGAAGAACTGTTCTATATATGTAGCATTGTTCCCATGTAATGAGTGCGCAAAGGTTGTGATACAGTCGGGCATCAAGGAAGTGATCTATTACTCGGACAAATATCATGAAAGACCGGAGTTTCGAGCATCAAAGAGAATGTTCGATATGGCAGGTGTAAAATACAGGTAAAGAAATAATGTATCAAATGTTTTCTTCTCTGTTAATTTCATTGTGTGCAGTTTTTTTTAAGAATTAAGAAATGATAAATCTCCAAGAGTGATTTTTTCCCTAAATAACACTTGTTTGGAGTTTGTATGGGAGGAATTATATCAAAAAACTATAAAGTGATAAAATCACTGTTTGGGATATATTATTTTGATTCTAACACGACAACAAATAAATGCTACCATAGAGAATATCATGCTAAATTTTTTCTGATTTGTTTCAGTACTTATTTTCAGCGCGTCATAGTCTTAATAGTTACGTCACATGTCTAGAAATAGATTAACAACTTTGATTTTATTACATGTTTACACACCTAAGTCCTTATATGTTCAATAGGGAAGTATGTGGTGTTAGAATGTTTAATAAAAGTATTCTTTATACAGTTAAATTTGATAAAAATGTACTTGTACAGTCAATTATTTCTTATATACTATGATCAGTACTGACAAAGGTATGGTGGGTATTGTGTTAGACTAGTTCGCACAGCATTTTCTGAGTACTATCAAGCTAGCTTACCAAAGCTCTGTGGTCATGTGCCAGGTTTTGCCTCGGCATCTAAGGTCTACCTATACAGGTAAAGCTTAAAAATTACTAGAATTTCACCATAGTGCAGTATCAGGTTAATTCCTTATATAAGTTGATAAGAGTTAACCAGTCGTTGCACTAAGGTGAATGATTATGACCTTTACAATGACCTTTTAACATAAAACAAAGCAAATCAAATCAGTCTCTACCATTGGCTGGTTTATTCGATACTTTTGCGTTTTAAGACCAAAGGGTAAAAACTCGGACGAACAAAGAAATATTGTCCCAAACAATGTTTTCTCTCCCTTTTAAAGGGAAAAGTCTAGAATTGATTTAAGAGAAAAATGCCACTGTTTAACCCTTCATGATCCTTAGAGGCGACCAAATGGATTTGAATAACTGGAGTCTTTGCATTTGTTAGCTCAAGCAGGTGAGGTTGTTTTGACCCCTGGTGTTGCTTTTAGTTTGTAACACCTGAGGTTAGCCAAAATCATCTTTCCTGTTTCAGCGCCATATGCCCTAAACCATGTTGGTGCACCATTAAACCAAACAAAAACAAAACAATCATACAATTTTTCTCCTTTCTTCAGGCAATATCGACCAGCGCAGAAACAGATAGTGATAGATTTTACAACCATAGACGAGATGTCAAATGGCGTGATCGCAGACATGGACTCGCTTAGTCTCAGCCCGAAGTCTGAGAACTCTGTGCCAGACTCTACTAGCTGATCTGATATAATGTTAGAATATGCAAGAAATATTTTTCAAATTTTGTTAAGTAGTTAACTTTATAAACTTCATTACTAAGCCATATAGAGATTATTCTGTACTGTAAGATTTAAAAAAAAAAAACAGACATAAAAATATTATTTGAAGTGTTAAAATAAATGTAACTAGGGTAAAGACATGAGTAAGGGTGAGTTTGTTACTATAGTTTGATTATGACGGCAAGTGCCTTATTGTAGCCTCAATGGCTTAATTTGTAACAAAAACTTACAAGTGCTATTTTGATCACTTTTCATAAAAATCAGCATTGACCTGGAGTTGTCCAGCTTTAATTTTTTGGTGCTAAAATTTGTAAATATCTTCTGATGTTAAATTATAGCTGTCCTTTGATAAGTGTGATCTCAAAGCTGATACAGCTATGTGTTTCTTTTTACACTTACGGGCATTTGACATTGCAAAGTTAAGTTAAATTATATAAATTAATTTTTTTTCCTTGCAACATTCCATACTCAGTTTAAAGTGGCCTTGATTTATATTAAAATTACAAAGTATAATATTAATATTTATTATTATCAAGTTAAAATATTGATTATTGACCTTGGATAACATACTACTCCTGTTAAAATTTGATTTTCGAGTGCATTGTCTTGACTGCCTTGGGATTTTTGATTTAATAGGCCCATCCATGTATCTATATCATTAACTATAAATAGTTTACATAGGGATGAATGTATGTTACTTTTGGTTTTGTGGTCACAACTGCAAAGGGTAGCAACTCTGCACAAATCACCTGCATAATGGGTAGCAACTCTTACATCTGTGCAATACTGAACTTTTATTCGTAAATTAAGGAAAATAAACTTACACATGTACTTAAGTTGGTCTTTCTGTAGTAATACTTTATCAAGCTTATGAATGTCTTGACGTCACTTGGTGCATTATATATAAATATGTATGTTATTGTTAAGCCTGCTGGAAGCAACTGATTGTACCCATGATTTCAGTGCAGATCAAGATCAGCTGGTAGATCTATGTCCTCTGATTTGCACTGGTCGCTTCTCAGTTAGTACTTATTTAGAATTCATCTCTACAAATAAGAAATGATTTTGTCCAGAATGAAAAATGGAAAAGTCCATTTAAGATATAATTCTGTGTACTCTTAAAGGTAATATACTGACTATAGCTCTTCTGCCTGCAGTAGTGTCTTTGAATTTTTAGTGAACATCATAAAAAAAGACAACATCTTAGTTAAGTTAGAAAACAGCCCCAAGCCCATTTAAAATGGCGGTGATTTCATTTTTTGCATTAAATATGTGGATACATAGTCATCAATAATATCCATTGTAATTATATGTACAAGTGAACTAGTTTTTGCATAATATCCATATGGCCCTATTTAAATCAATAATATTGTTTAAATTCAGAGTCCGTAAACCTAACCACTACTGAGGCCCTCCAGAACTGTTTCGGAGGCCTCAGTAGTGGTAAAGTTTGCTGACTCTGAACCACATTGCCCTCATTGCTTTAGTTAAAACTGGCAAAGACTTTGCATTCTTTCTTGATAGGCACTTGTCAACTTTGCATACAGAGATCAGAGGTTCTAATTGGGTTCCCATGGCTAGTATAATTGACGACATAACTGTTAAAGTGTCAAAGTGACGTGAAATCAGTCCAAAACTACAAAAATTATGGGGTTTTTTGGCGTACATTAACAATAAAACTCGTAAATAACATTGGATAAGTTTTTATTTTTTCCTTTTGAATGATAACAATAACAACAACGATAATTTATTATGTTAATCTCAAAATAAATGCACAAATATTGCTTTATACTTCAAGTGTACATATAAAATAATTATTTATGAATATATAAATTTACTTTTATTGCTTTGTGTTCAATTGCTTTCAAATTAAGAGTGCATATTTTCCTCTCCAAATTAAATACATGTAACTGTGTTCAATTGTAGTGATTCAAATGTTTTACATATGAACATAAAATTTAAAAAAAATGCATGTCATTTAAGAAATTATAAATATTTGTCCATATTTTATCAGTTATGAAAACACTGACAGAGTCTGAATGAGAAAAAGTGAATCTGTGAGTGCCATTTGAGTGCATACCGAACCAGTTCCAAAAAGTTACAGAAAAAATTTACATTGCAATTCCTGTTTAATAAAAGTGAAGACTTTGTTAATTATTATAATAATGGAACAATGCTTCTTGAATTTAATTAAATCAACATTTTTTTTTTCTCAGTTTTTTTTTTAAAAAAAAAGCTAAAATATTTAATTGCCAAAGTAAGTGCATTTCACCATCTAATGACCCTTCTAATAACGTAAGAATTTTATTATTTAAAACATTGTAACAAAACATGTTCAATATCCAGTATTGTCAACAATTATTTCCACAAACAGAGCTTGTGAACTTCCTAAAATTTTATTTTAAATGAAACTTCTTCCCAACTACAGCTATCAACATTAAATGTCAAATATGAATCATCTACTAGACTGCAAATAAAATGCAATCATATTGACTATTTCACAACCAAAATTAATATATAAAAGAGGCATACATGAAATCAAAAATATTTTATATGTCATTATTATTTTGTTAAAATGAAACATGATATTATGTCCAATTAATCATTTTGGCAAGTGCTGCATAATGTAGTGATTTTAAAAAGTTCATATAAAATTTCTGTAAAACAGAAAGCTACAATTTCATCCTTTTAAATTAGCAAACTTGATGTAAAAGTTAATAGAGAATGATAGTACAGACATATTATGCACAAGTTTACATTATACACAAGGGCTTTAACTCTGTTAAATTATGTGGGAAAAAAATGCCACAAAATTTGCTTAGCAACAGGATGTGTTTGTAATCAGTAAGCTTTCTAGGTCGAAAATTTGACCTTTAAGGTCAAGGACATTTATATGGGTCAAGGTCATATTTCAATATGTCTAAATAAAACTCATCAAGAGGAACATGTATGTTGTGAGTAAGTATAAAGGCACAAACTTGAAATAAAGAAGCCATTGCCAAGTTTCGAGTTGTTCGCTAAAGAACATATGGACGGAGGGACATCCCCTATTCAGTATTGACAGATTAGAATACTTTGGGATTGTAAGGTGAAAATAATCAGATAATTAATTGGATAATGTAGTACAGTAAAATGAAAATATAAACTGAAGTTTTTGTATAATATTACAAGACTTATACTACACACAATGAAAATGAGTCTATGTAGTAAAGTATTTCTAAATGAATGAAAAACATCTAGAGAAAAGAAAGTAAAGAAAAAAATAGTTCTTGAATACCAGAATGTAAAGTTATAAAATATACCCTGTTTAATTTGCATAGCATTAACTAGAACTGCCACTATGATGGCGTGAATACCCCCGCATACCACTTTGTCAGAATCAACAGTGGCCATTTAGAGCTCAAACACAATCTCCCTGCCAAATCTGAGGTTACTAAGCCAGTGCATTGTATTCTACATGCTTCAAATGTGAAAATGTCAAAATCAATACATTGCGGACAGGACATTTACTTTAGCAATTGAGAAGAAAAGCTTTTTTTTGTCAAGCTCCCTGTGACCTTGACCTTTGACCCAGTGACCTCAAAATCAATAGGGGTCACCTTATAGTCATGATCAACATCCATGCCAAATATGAAGACTGTGGGTCATAGGAATCTAAAGTAATTGGGCAGACAAACTTTTTTGAAGTCAAAGTCCCTGTGACCTTGACCTTTGACCTGGTGACCTCAAAATCAATAGGGGTCATCTACTTATCATGACTAACCTCCATTCCAAATATGAAGACTGTGGGTCAAAGGAATCTTAAGTTATTGGGCGGACAAGTTTTTTCAAGTCAAGGCCCCTGTGACCTTGACCTTTGACCTGGTGACCTCAAAATCAATAGGGGTCATCTACTAATCATGACTAACCTCTATGCCAAATATGAAGACTGTGGGTCAAAGGAATCTTAAGTTATTGGGCGGACAAGCTTTTTGAAGTCAAGGCCCCTGTGACCTTGACCTTTGACCTGGTGACCTCAAAATCAATAGGGGTCATCTACTAATCATGACTAACCTCCATGCTAAATATGAAGACTAAGGGTCAAAGGAATCTTAAGTTATTGGGCGGACAAGAAAAAACCGACGGACGGCCGGACAGCCGGACGGACGGACAAGCTGATTCCAGTATACCCCCCTTACAACTTTGTTGTGCGGGGGTATAATTAATATATACAGAAAAAAAGATGATGTGTCTATTGCATAGTTACTTGTAAATGTTCATTTAATAACTGGAATAAGATTTACAAAACTAACTGGCCTCTTCACAGTGTAAATTATTTAAAAAACAAATGACCCAAACACAAATGATCCAAACACAAAAATTGTTCTATTTATCACATTTTGTTTTCAACTTAAAAGACAAATTCGCAAAATAGGTTCTCAAAAACATTCTTTTCACCATAATTTCAATTTCACTTGATGGTGAGGCAAAATCTTTCAAACATTAGCTTTTACTTATTTAAAGGCAAATTCGTTCAAAACACAATTTTTAAATATTTATCTACTCGTTTTAAAGTAGACAGTTGTGTATATATGTTAACTGTTTACTGTTATATTGTGACCATCAGCTGAGGCCCACATGGAAGATCGAAAACTGAATGTGTAAGCCTCATTAAATAAAGGCGTAAATTACTTACTAAAGACTAATAGATGATTTAATAGGATGTAATGATGCATAGAATGAACACTAATGCTACAAATGCCTGAGGTAGGTTATGTCAATCAATGACCATTCTATATTTACCAATAGTGTCCGTCTTAATTTAAAATTCAAAATCATTCAACTCTCTTAACAAAAATGCTGACCATTGATACTTCTATTAATAAAAAATATAAAGTGTTGCAATTACTAACTGCACATTACTTTCAACTACTATAATAAATACACATTACTTTTAACTACTATAATCCAGTTTAAAATGGTAACTGAATATTTTGATTTACAAAAATAACATTTTGAAAATTGTTAAATAGAGAGACTCTGGAACTCGGTAATGTGACTTTTCCCACCTAATCCAGGATACATAATTTTCACCGTTAAAAACTTGGCAAATAATTAAATAACAAGTGCAACACATTGATTACATTATTATGAACTGTAGTGTACTATGAAGCCAAAGTGGTAAAAGTCTGTTATACCCCGACAAGATTGGAAAAACCAACATTTACCAAGTTCTGGATAACATCTATTGCAAATTTTACTTCTAAATTTAAGTTGATATTATTGAAAATATAGCTTAAGCAAATCAACCCATACACCTCTATATTTTTAAAATAGACTTGCCCTGCCTTGAATTTCGGACAGTCCAATAGTAGTTTAAGGTAATTCAGCACGAACACAGTTGAGTGTGAAAACTTGATAGTTAACTAGTGGCATAGACTAGTTATAATCTCTATTAATATTCGGAAGGTTAACAAAAATATTTTAGGATTCATTGATTTTTTTTTAACAGCTAATATGTAATAAATAACATAATTTCTATTATGCTTGTAGAATGGAAGAAAATTTAGGTCACCCGCAAAAGTTTATAATACATCATTTTATTCATCTTTAAAAACAAATTCACTATATTGGCACAGATGTTCTTCCTTGACTGATGCAGTTTTCTATCTTTGACATCATTTTGTTGGCTTACCAAGGGAGGTAACTTATGGCTATTTTTGTGTTTATAAAGGGAGGTAACCAAGTGCTATTTTAAATGCTAGTTCGATCACAGTTTGTGGAGTTGAATCGTGGAAACAAACATAAACTTCTCTTCTTAATGACCGTGACAAACAGCGTCTGAAATAACAAACATAATGAATGCTAAAAGTAAAAGCTACATTTAAATGTTTGAAAATAACAAACAATACAAAAACAATTTGAATGACGGCATTAACCAACAAAATGAAAACTAATTTTTAACATGGAAAACATAAATGAATGGAGTACAATTTTCAAATTTGCAGAAAAATGATCATTCTGAATTATAATGTTTTAACAAATAATATATATATTGATAGAAAAATAATTATTTAAAGAATAAATTTGGTTTTACGGGCCACAAACACAATATAGGTCATATGGCACCGAAACAAGAAAGATGATTTGGGCTAACCTTGGGTGTTACAAACTTCAAAGCAACACCAGGGGTGAAAACCACCTAATATGCTGGAGCTAACAGATGCATAGACTCCAGTAATTCTAACCCATTCAGTTGCCTCATACGATCACTCCGGCATATTGGGGCTGCAATTCTTATGCCTAAACCATTAAAGGCAACCCCTCAGCCACAAGGGGCAACGAATAATGGATTCGTTCAAGGAAACCTTTGCTGTCAAACAAGTAATTGACCTATCCTATGACGGACAGAAACAAGTTTATGGTATACATTTAAATAATGGGAGTATTTCTTACCCAACAACCCAGTAACATAGTGGATGAGATTTCTTATCGTTGTTAGGTAGTGTACATGTAAACATGACACCTTCCTCCCTCGCTGTGACCAAATCGTCATTCAAACCACATACATGCTGTTTTCTATCCTTACTTTGTTCCTAGATAAAAGAATACAACATATTTTATATATTGAAATATAGAAAATAAAACATATTTTATACAATGAAAGAAATATATACATGTATAGGATGTTACAAGAGCAGTTATTAAACTGTAAATGTCATGTAGTAACTTTCCAGTTTTACCAATGGAGGAAGAACTCAAAGTGCCGCTTTTGTGCATAATGTCAGTCACAAGCACCTGAGACAAAAAATTCACATGTACATGTAGTCTTGAGTAAAATAAGCAAATATTGCTTTTTAAAGCATGCTGGTGTACAGCTTTTAACATTTCTAGAACAAGTTTTAAAATGAGTCTACATCAAACATTTTTAAACTGATAGACTCAAAGCTGAGGGAGACAGTAAAAATCAAAACATAAATTGGTATGAAATTTAAATTTTTAAAGCTGCATGCCTCCTGATGAGCCAAACTATTTCAAGAAAATAAATCTTGAGAAAAATGCTCTACGAGTTTAAGAAATGTACAAATATTCACAATGGAAAAAATAATTGACATGTTATAGGCGATTAATGACTTTAGTAGAATTTATCACCATATTTCCACAGCAGACTTACACAGTAATGACTGCTTTTGCATATTATGACATAGTTTTGGTTAATTTCTTATATTCTAAATGCCGTTTGCAGTGTGAAAAGTACTTTCTTTGATTACTTTGCAATATCTTACTTTTTAATATATTTTAAAAAAATTCATGAAATTAAGCATAAATTTGGAGACATGCTGCTTTAACAATGTTGCCACCAATACTGTCATGACAATATCTGGGGTACCAAATTGTAAATATAACATATTCATACCTTTGTTCTTCTAGCACTATCAAACATTTGTTTAATTTTCTGGCAAGCAGTCTGGAAGCACTTGTATATTTCGTTGTTTAATTGACTGACTCCGCCCACATCTGCCTCGGAGGATATAAACACGCCCTCTAGGTTGTCGTAATACTGGAAATGGAACAAGCAGTTGTCTATGCCTGCTGTCAACCTGTAATAGTTACAACATTGACATGTTCAAGCGCTTGTAGATACAAAATAATGAACAAAAAGTTTAAATCATATAAAATGACATTGTAATACGTTTAAGTTTATACTAATTTATTTTAGTTCCATTGTGTTAGAAGCTATAAGCTTATTGAAACACTCTCGAATCCATCCCTGGAACCAACCAGTACTAAGCAATGAGTGTAAAGATTCTTTCTCACAGAAACATCGGCTTGTCCCAGATGGGGTTTGAACCCACAGGTCCAGCAAGTTAACCACTCCACCACGCCGCCACTATGTTTTATTGATATCTTCATTTCTATAATCCATATATCTAATAATCCACATCATTAGCAAACAAGACAATGACATAATTTATGTTTTTTTTATTTTAAACAAGCTCACTAAAGTCTTACTTTCTATTGGAGTTAAGTGGCCCGATGTCTTCCTTTGACTCACTTATATTGTGTAACAAATCTGCTGTTTCTGGAAACAGGCGTCCTTTCTTAGAGAACTGAAATACATATGTACAAACACTGTCATTTATAGACAACATTTTCTCAAAATAAAATTTGTTTATGAATTAATAAAAAAATAATCATGAACTGTCAATAAAGTTCAACAAATTTGACTTTTTTCATTTCTTAATTATAACAAATCATACAGATATTTTCTACCTTTATAAAGGGGAATAATTCAGTGTAAATCCAAACTAGCGTTGTGGTTCTTGGTAAGTAAAGTAACCTACTCTTATTACCCTAGAGACATAGGTGAAGTTTAAAAAATTTTTTTTTTCGTCATTGTCAAAATAAATTGTTCTTCAAGCACCAAAATAAGGTTTTTGTCAAGTGTTCTGTTCTTACAGAGTGAAGAAGTTACAGCCAAGGTACAATCTGTTTTTAGGCAAACACAAAGTACAAACAAATGCATTGTGATCTCCCAAGATTCCCATCTATTGACTCCAAGGCCAATAATTCTTTTCATTAGAAATGTGTCCATAAGACAAGGGTCCCCTACATTCCAATGTTTTGTCAGTCTAATGACAGAAAGTGTGACAGCTCTACAGAAGGACAACGGCAAATTTATAATCCCACTCTCCCTAAGTAGTGGGTGCATAAACATGCTTCCTTTAAAAGTACTTTCAACATTAGTTTAAATCACCTGGTGGTTTATAAATATTTAAAATCATAAATCATAAAAAGTCCTACAAAATGTCTAGACATTTCACCTACATTTTACTTTGCAACAAGACTATATTTATGTCAGAAATACAATGATTATGGAAAAACGGGTGCCATGATAAAGCCAACATAGTGCGTTTGCGACCGGCATGTATCCAGACCAGCCTGCACATCTGTGCAGTCTGATCAGGATCCATGCTGTTCCATATCAGTTTCTCTACTTATTATAGGGTTTGTAAGCGAACAGCATGGATCCTGATCAGATTGCGCGGACGCGCAGGCTGGTCTGGATCCATGCTGGTCGCAAATGCATTATGTTGGTTTTGTCATGGCGTGGCTCATTAATGATTGACAAAATAATGTCATACTTTAAACAGAGATTCTCCGCTACTTTCACTAGAATTATCCGATTCCATTGAATCTTTCCGTCGCTGCATCAGTCGTCGAATCGACCCGGAATTCTCCGTAACACCATTGGCAACACTGAACAAGTTTGTCGAGTCTCTGTGAGGTAATTTCTTCAGCGACTTTGGTATAATATCATGACCTTTGAGTGACCTTGATATAAGGTCATGACCTTGTTGTCTTCGAACGAGGTCGTCAGGGTGTGACACAAAAGATGATGGCTGACTGGAAACACTGTAAAATATCATAGACGGTAATAAATCAAAATTTCAGACAAAACTTGACTTCATTCAGGATAGAAAATTTTAAGACAACCATATTTTTTTTTTTTCATAAACAATCTCAACAAGTTTATATAAAACTTTATTTAATGCACTCCAAATTTTATGGTGTACTACTTATGTCTTAAAATAATACGTAGAAAGATCAAGTGGATTAAAGATAAAAAAGCACTAACATATGTTGGGAATGATGAATTATTCTGACAGGTTCAATATATTTCAAAAATTTATGCAACTCCAAAAATATATTTGTTTGAACAGGCTTCTGTTTTGATAAAGTGCCTAATAAAACAAAGTTGTTTCACTGCAACCTACTGCTCCACTTTTAATACCCATGTCAGCATTTCTATACATTAATTATATCTATTTATTTTATGATTATCAATAAAACACTCCATTTCATCAGTGAAATATCATAAAAAATCTTTCACTGCAAATCATTCGCTTACTGTGAAGAAAAAAAATCTAGTAATCTTTTTATCAAACAAGTAAAAGCGAAGAGAAAAATTTGTTTGTTTTATTTGTATATGGAGTAAATCAGACTTTGATGATTATTTTTAAATTTGTCCTAGAAATAATGAATGCTTTTGTCCAGATTGTCTCACTGTGTTGCCTCTTTAAATAAATTCCCTTTTATTATTTTAACTACTACTTAAATCTGCCTCATAATTCAGTATAAGAAGTATACAAAATTGTATAGAACAAACCTGTTTTCACAATGTGAGGCAATATTCTGACTATACAGCTGCATAAGGACAGCCCGTGTCTGGTCTATGAGGAAAGGATCAGGTGCCGATACACCATCAACACTACAATAAGAAACAAACACATACATGTATTAAATTACTACATGTATTCTTAAATACCATAATGATTATTCCTACATATCAACATATGGAGGTGCAATTTAGCCGCAAGCAAATCTTTCATGTCCACTATTTTAAAGAATTTTGTTTTAAATCTTTTTCTACTGGGGTAAAAAATTCCAATAAAGCACAGAATCCACTCCCCTACACAGGGCTTCCTTTAGTGGAAGTTTGGGAGTTATTTACTCCTGATTTTGGTTTGTGACTTCCATATTTTAATGTTTTTTTCTTGTTTGCCCAATTAATGTGACTTCCAAATTTTCAGACATTTTCAGTCTCTGACTTCCAAATTTTAGAACTTAATGTGAAAGCCATGCCTCCTCAGTTTAAACTAATTGTGGGAAAACTATTTATAATAACCTCTAAATTTCAATGGCTATATGTTTCTTGCAGAGGACTGACTGTATGAGGTATTAGATTTGCTTCCAGCTACTAAGAATCATGAAATACGAAAAATAAAATTCAAGGAAGATTGAAAGAAATATCACGTTATATGATTTGACGGGACAGAACAACCGATACAGGTCAGTATTGGGTTCCCCAATATTACTTTTGATATATTATCTGACAAACACCACTCCCCTAATAAATTTTATGACACAGAAAACTTAGTAACAAGATGATAGAAGTTTATGACACAAGCTTCAAACAAGCTGAAAGCTTTTTTGGCAATCAAAATAAAGTAAGATATGTATAACTTTAAGCTGGAATTAACATTAAAAGTATATGATAAACATTTATCTAACTACTGATGGAACAGCGATATACTGTGATTTAAACTTTGCCTTACATTACTCAAGATAATTATTCATCTTTTTAGATAGGTAAAAATGATATCATCATAATAGTATAATAACAATCCCTCTAAATGCCAGGAGGAAAAATAATTGGTTATTTAAATATACGTTGTTTTCAAATTTCATCGAAATAAAAGCTTATCCCTATATTTTATGTATTTTACCCTTAATTAAATACAAAAATATGTTATAGACAAACTCCAAATAAAGATCACTTTGTAAATAAAGACCACTTTTTTACCAACATTCATTAATTACATAGAACAAAAATAACATCTAAATAAAGACCACTTGTCCATAAAGGCCATATTCTCCTGTGATGGCCTTTGTCCACAGGTTGAACTATACTGCATTTTATCTATTTAATAAACAATGTAATGACAATAAAAGTAATATGTAACACTACTTACACTTTAGTACAACCTCCAGTCTCCAAAGATACACACATTATCAGGTTTTTCTGTAACAAAAAATTAGGAAGAAATACCAATTATTTTGTCCCAAAAAATTCAATTACAAAATGTATACCATTTTAGTCAGTTAGATCAGTTACTATCAAAGAATCCAAATCTTATATGAAAATGAGATCATTACAATACAAATTAACAGATTTTAGAGCAACATGCCTCCAAATGCATATAATTTTTGCTTTTTTTTTTTAAACAACAAAAAATAAATAAAAAAAATAAAAAATCTATTTCTGAATGGAGGTGTGGTTAAGATTTTAAAAACAAAAATACTTAGTCTAAATTTTATGATTATACCATACCACTTATCCATAGTAATTACATTAACATATCAACATAATAATGTAGAAATAGCCATTATTCCACTAGAAATGGGGTAGAAATACATGCAGAGTGGTAAGAATAGTTATTTCTGTAATAATTTGAATAAACCACACACAGAGTAACATTGAATATACATGTATATACTTTTCCTAAATCATCAATACACTTTCATAATTTCACATTTTTTGAAAATTTATTTGCTTATCAGAGGGCATGCCATGTTTTACATTTACTTCTTCACACAGTATAACTATGAACCTTATATAACCAGTGAAAATATATAACCAGTGAAAATACATAACCAGTGAAAATTGCATTAAGCAATGAAAACATTAACAAGACAGGTAAGTCCTCAGTTTCAAGGACCATAACAAACTTACGTAGCCAACAATCAGCCAAAACCATCGTGCTATAAGAGGTTCCGTGTAACCAAACTGTTGTTCGTCCGGTACCGCCTGGCAATGCCGGGTCGGGTGAATTTCCCTCCACACGACCAGTTGTCCTAGCGAGTGATCGGTGCTCAGGTTTAGTAGTGAGTGATATTTCAGGTAGGTAGAAAAGTCCACCAGATCGTCTTTTGGTAAGTGATTAGAAATGAGGTAGTTCTGAAACACAGAAGATGATTGGCTGTATAATGGCTGTATAACATTGTTTCCAGATTTTTAAACATTTATGTTATCTTTAAAGTTAACACGTGCAAATTTAAGAACTAAAAATAACTTTTTCAGAAATTTTCTTAAAGCAAAATTACCATAATTTTTTTTTTAGAAATTTTCTTTCAGCTGAACTAATTCTAATAATAAGATTTAAAAACTGTCTTAACCTTTAACCTGCTGAATTTGTGTATTGGATTTGCCCTGCTTTGAATTTGGAACAGTCCATTTAAAGTATAAGAAATGTCATTGTCACATTATAAAAATTTATTTACCAACAGTATAGTGTATACCTTGTAAAACAAACATGATCCTAAAATAGAATAGCTTCTTCTGTTTCCATAGTAACTGTCAGACTGAAACAATAAATAAATCTTTACATATACATAAATACCAAAGCCCAACCTAAAATAAAATCCGGAATCAATTTTGGGATATTACCCTAACCTGGTTGAATCAAAATATTGATTGCCCAGATTGAACAGTCCATTCAAGGTTAAAGTATTTCAATATGAATATAGTATAGTATAGAGTCTGGTCAGCCTGCAGGGATGTGAAGGCTGGCAATGTTCTAAGTAGCAAAGATTAATCATTTTTCAGTTCCAGCAAGGTAAGTGGTAAACATTTGGATGAAGCAAACATGAAAATTGCAAATCCTCTACAGATCAACCTTTTGGAGACACATATTTTGGTTGTTACCAAAAGGTGTTGCTATAGAGAGGGAAAATCAGCCGCATCACGACAAAACCAACATAATGGGTTTGCGACCAGCATGGATCCAGACCAGCCTGCGCATCCGCGCAGTCTGATCAGGATCCATGCTGTTCGCTATCAGTTTCTTTACTCGTTCTAGAGTTTGTAAGCGAACAGCATGGATCCTGATCAGACTGCGCGGATGCGCAGGCTGGTCTGGATCCATGCTGGTCGCAAACCCATTATGTTGGTTTTGTCGTGACTCGGCTCAAATATCTTTTCAATCAAGTCAATGAAACAATCAATATTATATGAGTGCCCAACATTAACAGTATCCAACATTACTAATTAACTTGTATGAGCAATTCAATCAAAGCTATAAGGGAATCAATATAACAAATGTGTACATCACAAACTGTATCTGAGAAAACCACATGCCATTAACACTAAGAAAATCTACATGACCTCCCCTGCTGACAAATTGTTTTATGTGGGTAAAAAAAAATGTTTATTTCTTTAGTCACGAACAGCTTTATAGGAGAAATTCACTGATATACTTTTTTTATTACTCTACATAAATGTGACTTTCCATGAACACTAAACAACTTTCCCCTCATCTAGTAAAAAACCCATTTATTTTAATTGTATAAATTGTATATAGCTAATGATGCAAGACCTAATAAAATGAGGTAGATAATGGCAGTGATGTCCGCAA
This sequence comes from Ruditapes philippinarum, assembly GCF_026571515.1. Taxonomy (NCBI): domain Eukaryota; kingdom Metazoa; phylum Mollusca; class Bivalvia; order Venerida; family Veneridae; genus Ruditapes; species Ruditapes philippinarum. The sequence goes on from NW_026852001.1 coordinate 348,211, forward strand.
GCTGTCACCTAGTCATGTAGACTAAACCATCCCTCACTAGATAATACATCTTTAAATTATCATACACTTAAACCATTACTTGCCCGAAGCCGATTTAGTCAACTATACCAATCTGTCTTCATCAATCTCCATATTCAATAAAAATTTTTTCCTTTTTTTTTTGTTTTTCACGATGAGTTTTTAGTTTTATCAAGATGTATTAATAGCATTTGAGAAAACTTAACGTTTTATGTACCAGTCGAAAATTTTAATACAGTCATTCTTTGCTCATGACTCTATATGCATAAATAAACCAACCTGATTTTTCAGCAATCACTTTCAGTTACCCCTTGGTCTTACCATTATCCCTTTACATCTTTAATTTATTGGGTGACCTTTGCTCATAATTGTTTTAAAGATTGTGTGCCTGCTTAAAAATTTTGTTGAAAAATGCCACTTTTTTGTAAATATAAAATTATACATGTAGGTAATAAAAATCTTGTTAAGGGGAGCTACATGTATGACCTTTTGGCTCAGGTGTCTGCCTCTCAATCCAGGGATCATAGGTTATGGGTCACGACCATGATACCAAAACTGAGCTCCAGGGGGTGGACTCTGGAGAGGTTCATATAACTAGCTAAAAGCATTCTTCATAATCCAACCTCAATGAATAGGGCTTAAAAAATAAATTAAGCTTAACAGTATTAAGTGGGTTATCTTGATACAGCAAATACATGTTGTGTGATTACAATTTACAGTATTTCATACAAGATAGAAATTACTACTTACCATGTCTCCAAAATCAGCAGCTTCAAAATCAGTCAGAACTCTATCTGCACAACACTGTAATAAAACAAAACATTTGATATAAGTATCTTATCCTTTGCTTAATTCTTCAGAACATACATGTTTTTTGGGGGTTTTTTTGTTGCGATGTATGTCGCACTAGTATAGAGCCAAACCAGCATACACATCTATGCAGTCTGACTGGACAACAATACTGTTGTCTGACTGAGTTTTGCATGTCCAAACATTAACAATACACAATTATGTCAAAAACTCAAAACAAAACAGAACAAGTCAAGTGAACAGCTTTAACTTGGTAAAGGTTAACTTTCGACATGGAATATAGGAAAATAAAATATTATTTAATGATAAATGTAGTTACTTAGTATTTATCGTCTTGAACTAAAACACACCTTAATCTCATTTGGTAATGGTAATATCTTGGCAGACTGGTTTAGATTGCACTTCTCATTCTGGACTGTGCCATTATTTGTAGACTGTGAGACCTGATTTTGATGTAGTAAAGCGAAGAAGCAGTCTAGTTGATTGTGATTGGCTAATGTGGTGAAGGCTTCATGAACGGAACTATGGGTAACCTGCAGCAGACGGACAAGGTCTTTCACAAGTGTCGTCAGGGAAGTGAGTGAAAATCTGAAAAAAGAAGTTATAAATTATATATACTTCAAATAAGCATAATATACAGGGGTACTACATGTAGAAATGCTTCAAGAGTATAATTATGGATGCCCTCACATTCCAATGTTTTGTCAGCAGGAAAGAGTGACAGACAGACGCAGGCAAATCTATATGCTTTCCTGAGTAAGTTGGGGCTCTTAAAAACAATTTTATATATATGTACATGTACTTATAAAGCTGTAGTTTTATTTACATAACTCATTTTAAAAAGGAACACAATCTTTATCTCCATCACAATATTTATTTTCTGTTACCTTCACCATATATGATGAAACAATAAAGATCAAATTTTCCAAGTTATCTGCTTCATCATAATTTTTGTTCTTTGCATCACCTAATTTCACATCCTAATTAAAAAGCAATACATTTTTTTTTAAGATATCATTCATACCTATTTTCAGGTGCAGAAATAACAAACAAGTTTTGTCCTTCACAATGGTATACTACATGCACAGGGCTGTTATCTACCATCAAAGTTGTGCTGTTAAATAAAACAAAATAATCCAAGTATAAACATAATAATCTATATTTCAAAAATTTAAAATATGACAACCTATTTTGTCAAAACAAGCTATACAAGCTAGCTTATGTACATGCATATATCAGAATTCATATACTTCTGAGGTAATCTTAAACTGTTACTTTGGTTGTCATCAATTTTACAGGATATCATTTAAACACCATAATAATCCAACAACCAGAAATTATCTCGAAAGTGAATGGCAATGTTCTAACATGTTACACTATTATCAGCCATATCAAAATGACAAGATATGGTATGATCACAATATCATTCCATATGTCAAAAAAGAAGAAGAAAAAAAGGAAAGAAAAAGCTCAGGAAATGATGCGGAAAAATCCTAAATGTTACAATATGGTCAGATATGTCATTGTTTTAAAAAGAAATGTTACAATATGATAAAAAATGTCACAAAACCATCTTTTTGTCAAATAAAACATTCATTTCCAATTTCTGTGCAAAACATAGGAAATGAAATTATTCATATACAAGATGCTCTAAGGTTTTGAGAACATTACACATGGAATCAGCTAACATGAGGCTCATAATGATCTTTTTCTCCTTCTTAACTTTGCATACAATAATTGGACCACTTAAAGATAAATACCTTTGTACTGTTGATTGTATAGCATCGTTGATTGTGCCAGCTAAAGTGATGAACATCCCTCTTGATGCAATCACTTTGTTGTCAACCCTAGGAAACTGATACACAATGTCCTCCTTAAAGCATAAATATCCAGCATTAAATACATGTTATTTCACAAGTAAAACTCTTCCATCCGATACTTTAAGTAGAGTGAATTTGTTAACTTGAATTTAATACTGTACATATCAACAGAAAAAATACTATGTTTTAAAATGTACATTAATATTCAATTGTAAACAACAAATTATACCGATTTATATTCAATGAAGTCCAGTGCATCACAATACAGTCAAACCTATATGTAAGACCACCTCCATATAAAGATCTCTCTGTAAATAAAGACCACTCTTGGACAAACTTTCTTTGATCAAATTGACCAAAGTACATGTAACCTCTGAATGAAGACCACTTGTCTTAAAAGGCCACATTCAGTTAATCCTTTGGATGGTTTTATCACAGGTTGACTGTATTTAAATGTTAGTAGTGTATAAAATCACAATATATTTCAATATTTGTTCATTTCTTATGACACCTATATACATGTACATATACATAATCACATCATCAACTGCTATATTAATATTTATGAATTAAACCTAAACAAAAATATGAAGTCCTCATTACCTTGGCTTGCATATTGTCGGAGTTCACACCTTCAAGTGACAAATACATTGCTCCATAGAATGGTTCCCATTCTCCTTCAGCAATATTCTCAATGGATACAGCACTATTGTTGGAGCCAGTAACCAGCTGCACAAGTCTACTAACTGATGACTGGCTTGTCTTTTTTACAAGCAGGGAACCAGACTTTTTCTCTCTTGAATTCTTTTTAATAAGCAGCTTGGCCTGACAAAGACAGGAAAGTTTAAATAATATCGCTTTAAAAATTCAAGTCTAAATTACCATGTGTATGCTGGCATTATTTTAGAGGATTTGATTACAAAAAGTTATTGGACCAATTAAATGACATTTTATTTATTTCATCTTAATTATTCTGTATCTTTCTATCATAAACAGCTTCAAATTCTGTTATACAACATGTTAAGAATGTTTGCTTCCTGTTCTCCATATAACAAAGATAAAAAGAACATAAAAAGGAAGGATTATCTATTTTTAACCTCAGTGACATTGACACAACAGGGGTGGCAAAACAATTGCCCGTTTTGCACATGTTGTTCCAAAGCGTTTACAGAACAAGTGGAAATTTTCAAGAATTAACTATATAAATATCATACAGACAAGTTAAGAAATGCTTCCAATAAAAATAGACACATCAACAAAATTAGATTTTGCAGGCCCTGGCCAAAGGTAACAAAAACCTAACACAGGGGTAGATTAAATGATGTCCATCAATAAATAGTACATGTACTATCACTGCAAAGATCTATAGTATTGGGCAATAAAATAATGGTTTAGTACCGTTTACAAGAAAAGATAAGTAACTGTAATGAGTTTCTCTTTAAAATTTTCAGTATATGATGATATAATGTTGAATCTTACCTGTCTCTGATAAAGTAAAATCTGCAGAATGTTATCTAAATTATCCCAGGTAACCTCCTGATCATTGATACATATCAAACTGTCACCTAGAAACAAAATATTATCTTTTACATGATTTATAATATAACTTAATAATAAGTGATTTTAACTTTAAATCTGTTCAAGCAAAAAGTTTTTATATTTAATGGCATGGCTACCGGTATATGTAATATATATATACATTACAAATGCGGTCAAATGTTTTTTCATAAATTCTATGAAAACGTGAATTAACAAAATAAAAACAAAATATGCACAAAGTTAAACTGAGGTTTAATTACTTTTATAGTACTATAATAATGAATCTTTATCATTTCAAGATATTTTAAAATCAATATAATGATGTATTTCTTTTTGAATTTGTGTGATGAAAAGCTAGAGAGAAAAGTGAAAATCAATATTAAGGTTCCTTTCAATGACAGCTGTATTTATTGAAAAGCATCTCACAAGATACAATCATAATTAATTAGTTACTTGAAAATGATCAATGTTTATTTCTATAATTGATGACATCATCAATAGCTGCTATGAAATAAAACCTCTTACCAACTCTGATTTGTGTATATTTAGCTGCTACACCAGAGGGGACAAGACCCCGTATTTTTACCCTCCTATCTTTTCTCCGGTGGCCATTAGTCCCTGACTGACTGGAACCATAATGTCCGGGAACAATTCCCAATATCTGTTCACACAGCTGTACAGTTGTTAAATCTTCCTCAATTTGTTTATTAGTCCTTAATTTAACATCAACTTGTACACAATGCCTTGTTCCAATGTTCATTTTTGCTTCACATTCGCACTGCTTTCCTCTAGTGGTTTCTTTCACTTTAGAATACTCTAAATATTGTTTACTTTTCACAGGTTCTTTAGACTTCTCTTTGTAATCAAAGTCTATTATTTCAGCATATTCACTACTTAAACAATCCCTGTCAATTTTTAACTCTCCTTCTGAAAAGCAGCTGTCAATATCAAAAGGAATGTCTACGTCCAAATCATCAAAATCACGCTTATTCCGAGTCGCATCAACACCTTGGAACAAACTGTCAATATCCTCTTCAACCTTTTGAATGTCTTTTCCACTGATATCAAACGAGCTATTTTTAGATATCGGAATATCAAAGCTGCTTCCTTTTAATACATCAGTGACATCATTAAAATCTGGCTGGTTTAGTTTTAAAGCATTGTTTCTATACCTAAGACTCAAGTTCAAGTCCGTGTCAGTGCCATATCCAGTGTCATCCGTAGCACAATCACTGCAAAAACATTCCTTGTCAACAGAAATGCTGTCACTGGAATCTGTTGAATTCTCTAATTCAAGATGAAATATTCTACCAGCTTTGTCCACCCTTGACAGCCAGTGTGAAGGCTTATGCAGACTGCTGTAATAAATAAATTAAATCCCTTAATTACCAAAATGTCTTCAATTTTAAAAGAACTCCACTGGGCACTGATGTCCAAAGGGCTTCAGACATGAAATTTGAAAATAAAATGTGAAGCACTTAGAATGGAAAACTCTTGCAAGGGATAACAAAAGAGATATACATGTACTGGTCGTTCTTAAAGGTGTAACAGTTCTAATGATGATTTCTTTTAAAGTAACTACAACAAGAAATATTAACCAAATATAATGGTCCAAAATATTCAGTCATAAAACTGACCATCTCAGTGTCCCAATTCTGTGTCAACAACAACAACATCTTTTCATTATGATACTTATTTCACATGCTTATCCATATGCTGCAGTGGTTTTATTTAGTTAATAACCATTTATAGCAAGCAGGCCTGCTGAGCACACTTAACAGACTGGTGAAAATGCCCAATCGGGCTTAAGAAATAAAATATCATGTTTCTAGAAAAATAATTAATATGTTTCTTTCTCACTTGTTTTGTTTATTAAGCATTGATATATGATACAAATCAAAATAATTTGGTTATCTTTTATTTTCTTAGAATTATTTCCTTTTTTTCTAGAAATAAAATATTTGAAGTTCATAAAAATTATATTGTTATGTAAAATTCTAAATTAGAAATGTGTCCAACAACTTCATTTTGCTCTAGATTATTGCGCCAGTACTGTATTTTCTATATATTTGGATTAAATTGTGTTTTCTGGCATTTATATTTTGATAATTCTTCGACACTGAACATTCTACTTTGAAGTTTTCCCTGAAAACTGAATGAAATGTATGCTAACAGGTGTTGGTGCAATGAATTAGAGCATAAAGAAATTATTTTACTTATTTGTTTTAGAAATTTGCCAAATTAAAAACATACTTTTAAAAGGAAAATTCAAAAAAGTCTTCGAAAAATAAAAAAAAAGGGGAAAATATTTTAGGTTTAATTGGGAAAAAGGGGAAATAACTTCTTTTATCTCCTCCGTTTTAACCAAAAATAGCCGTCTTTTTTTAAATTTTGCCCGGTATTTTTTCCTTAGTAGATATTTTTGAATAATTTATTTTTTCCCATTGGAAGAAGCATTTTAACAAAAAGAACAAATTTAATTGGTGCCCAAAATGGATTGGTCCTTTGGGCTTAAATTTATCGGAATGTCCGTCGACAGTTAAGTCGATATCAAAAACCTAATTTTTAAAATTAGGGCACTGCAGAGCCAAATATTTTCTTTCGTTTGTGAAATATTATTCTCAATAAACAAACAATGTTTAAAAGAAATATCTTTATTTCTTTTCTAGAAATATGATTTTTTATGACATAAGTCCGATCAGTCATCTTCACCAGCCTGCTTAAGCCTACCGAGATGCCATGTGCTTGTCACAAAACTTTAATTACCTATTAGTTGATTCAAAAATTTTCCTTTTAATTTTTTAAAAAGAAAGAATTCAATTAAAAAAATTTTTTTTAAAATTGTTTTAAAAAGTTTATGTAAAATTTTAAAAATTTTTGGAATGAAAAAGGGTTAAATGAAAAACGATACAAAAAATTAAAAGGAAATTTAAAGTTAACCCCGGATATCCCGGGAATACGGGCCTTAAATTTAGAAGTTTAATCGGGGTAAATTATACCGATACTAAAATCGGGAATTGAAAATTTATTTTAATTTGCGAAATTTTAAAGGAACTTAAAATCAATACTTCCCTTTTCCCCAAAATTGATTTTCCGTTTTAAATAAATTGGCCAAAATATTCGGACCGCTTGAAACTCGCGAATTTTGTTAATTCAATTTTAATTGATACTTAACCCCAAATCGTTTAATTAACTAATACTTTAAATTTTCGCCAAATTTCCCCCAGCTTCTTTCAAATAGAATTATTATATTTTATTCTTGACATTTAAAAGGTTACCTCGGCCCAGTTACGATACATACATGATCGGATAAAAACGTGTAATACTTAAATACAATCCTCTGAAAGAGGCTTAAACAGTAAACATGTAAAATATTTCAGAATATCTAGGTTAATCATCATAAATAGTGTATCACCATTTTCACACATTAACTAATAATGAAATTATTATGTATATGGTTATAAATATGTAAATTTCGAACTGCACGGCCTCAATTTTAGAGCTTAACTTTATATGTTTGCCATTAAAACTTGTTACCATTTGTAATGCATAGGTAAATGGTGCATATTGGGGTAAAGTATTTATTGAGAATAACAAAAATTAAATATATATACCTCCCTGCAAGAACAAGAACTATTAAAATGAAAATTGAACATTTTTTGCCCATAAAGATTATTTAATTTTATATCTGAACACTGCTTTTTCCCCTGTAAAAAATTAGTGAATTAGTTAATTTGGTCCACGTGGTTTGATAAGGTTTTTCTACGTGAGTGTGTGCGAGTGTGTTGTTCTTTTAGTTGAATGGTGAAGATTAGCCCAAACTTTTTTTTTTCATTTCAAATTTGACGTGCTTGTACTGTATATAGTGATTGGACTCCGCTTATTTGAAAATTACTTTTCATCATAAAAGCGAAGTAGGCATGATGTAGAATTTCCTCCATTTGCATACTGAAGTTCAAGCAGGATAATGATTGATATTAATTGAGCCGCGTCACGACAAAACCAACATAGTGCGTTTGCGACCAGCATGGATCCAGACCAGCCTGCGCATCCGCGCAGTCTGATCAGGATCCATGTTGTTCGCTTACAAACCCTATAACAAGTAGAGAAACTGATAGCGAACAGCATGGATCCTGATCAAACTGCGCGGAGGCGCAGCCTGGTCTGGATCCATGCTGGTCGCAAACCCATTATATTGGTTTTGTCGTGACGCGGCTCAATTGGTATTAGTTTTGTTGTACATCTTACAGTGAACTAGGTATCGAAAATTTAACTCCTTTTTAAATTTCTAATGTTTTCCGTCACTTTTGCAGTCCGCTCTTGTACATACGATGTTCGTAAGTCTCGTCCGTGGCGTTTAAGGCTAGATACACGACAATCGCATTTTCGCGGTGCCACTTCGCATTGTCGTGTGTCAACCCGTAAACACGACGGAAAACAAAATAAATGGCACGTAAAGGACACCAGACTTTGTTGAAATGGTTTCGTTCTTGTGTGTTGGAATGAGGAAAGGTTTGGATATAACTTGAAAACCATTTGTATGACTTGCAAAATAACATTCTCATGGTTTTCTCTTTCTATTCAGAGCAGAAGTGTTTTCACCAACTCGACACAATGCGTTTTTTATCTTCATGGAAACTTAACTACAGTGCAATAATCACATTTCTTTTGTATCCGAATTTATCAGCTTATGTAAACTTGAAAATAAAAATAGTTAATCGAGAAATATTTGTATTTACACTGGTAGTATGGCTGAATGGCGATAAGTAAGGCACGCATTTTCTATGATTAAGAGATACTTGTAAATGATAAATAATCACACAAAAACGATTTTATGAAAACATTAAATGTGTTTAATGGGTATAAAGAAGGGTTTAAGTATTCTTATATTGTAGACCCTGTAATGTTAACAGATAATTCATCAATAAAATCTTTCATTATGGAGTGGTTGGAATGTCATTCCAAAACGCATACATCTCTGCAAACTACGTAAATAGTCAACACTTGTGAATGAAAAATTAGCATTAGAATAAACAGTAAAAGTGAAATAACCGGCTACTGTATTAACTGTTGTATATACCCCCACCTAACCCTTAAAGTGATAAATGGATAAATACATTTGTTAGCTGAATAGCGGGGTACATATTGGAAATTGCTGATAAATGTAAAAAGATTTTAATTCATTTTGATTTTTTCGCTATATAGTTTTCCTTTTCGCTCGTTAACCGAATTTTACGCCTCATTTCGTAGAATAATCCTACGGTTTCATCCCTACTAAATGTTCCGTATGCTCATCGATACTATCAATCAAGCAGGTACTTTTTAATCATGTAACGTGACTGTCATATACCAACATGTGTTTTGTGTAACCTATATATACTCATTGTATGATGAAATGAAACATGCAAGTACTGATTCTTTTTGAACATCTTGCCTCGGTGACCTGGTAAAGCTCAAAGCTATAGTATCAACCTTTTCTTATTATATAGAAAACAAACTCATACACTGAAAACTTCCAAATAAATATTAAACATTTTTACACAGCAAGAGTTGTGTCAAAATAATGCATTTAAAAGTGTTGTATTCATGTTATATCTACTGTACACACATTTTTGTCATAGCTTAGCTGTACAACTTTCGTGCAATTTTAGACCAGACAGAAAAAAGAAGAAAAAAAACAATGTTCAACGAACAATATACTCTGTCTATTCTACGACACTAGAAACTTGAAACTTGCATATCTCTATCTATATATATAACATGTTTGTATTGCAATAAAATATCATTTATTTCTAAACTAAAATAACATTCTTTCAATATTGATTATTCTTTAAATATGAATTGTCAGAGTTTTTTTTATTTATTTAAAATTTTCTCAATAGTCTATAACTGTCAATTACTTCTTGGCATAGAGTAAAGTTCCCATCCAGATATTGCCTAATTATACAATCATACAGATGTCAGCAGCTGCCAACCGGACAGTCCTTAACACTTCAGTCACCGACAGTGATTGTCGACCAATCAACGTGTACCTTACATACACAACATCTATTGAATCTTGCGATCACTTCATTACAGAACTGTGAAAACACTTTACAAAAATCTGACACTAATATGTGTCAATATTTAAATTGCAATATAAGGTTTCAAAAACCACATTCATTATGTTTCAATGCATTGTTGACGAAAAATGCATTTTTCATTTTTGCTTAGATTTCAATAGTTGGTTTGTTTGTCTTTGGATTTTCCTGTAGCAGTGTGAGGTTTAATTTGCTACATGATTTGACACAAAATTCAAAAGCTACCACATTGTAGTCGAAAAAAATCAAATATATGCCTGCTATGCAGAATTAAAGTAAGCCGCCATTTAATATTTTTTAAAGACCTATTCTAAAAGATATTTTCATTTTCCTACGTCATGAACACTAATAAACTGTATGTGAATTAGTGTTCACAACATGTAGCCAGTTCTAAATTCTAAATTTTAATACATTAATAACTCTCTATATTTACAATTTATAGGTTAAACCTGCTGTAGCCGGTGCTAGGGAGGGGTTGGGGCATGGACCGTAACATACATTTACCATTTTCGCTCTCCATGAACATATTCAGTAAAAAACCAAGCCTGCTATACATTCAGTTTGGCCGTGTGGGAGAACCTTTAATATTTCCACTTTTCACTATCTTTTTTCCATCCGGGTGCAGGACAGAGACAAAAAAAGCATATGAAAATATCAAATTTTAAAGTCAAATGAAGTGTTCATATTAGAATGAAACATCTTTGTATTGTATCTGAGGTCTACTATATCAAAGAAAGACCAGTGTTACATAACTCGTCGCAGCGGATGGCCAACATCATTAGTCGAAGCAATGTTTAATCAAACTGGCCTTGCAAAGAGACATGGTAAATTGATGTTTGACTGTTACAATATATATCCCCTGAAAATTTGTCGTCCTTAAAATTCTTTAATGCTGACGCTGCTAAAATCAGAAGTGAGTAGCCTTTGTCACCAGTATAGAGCCAGGTCAGCCTGCCTGAATAGCCGTGAAATTTGACCGGACTTTTAACTAAACGTGATATCCCCAAAATTTCTAATGCACAATTCCAAAAAATAGAAGCTGAATCAGTTCATTTTATAAATTGAAGGTTTAAAGTTTAGTTTATTGTAACCAGCGATTTCTCAGAATAATTTTGAGCGGCTGATGTTACTACTCTATTTCCGATATTATATCGTTGTTGTTGTTGTTGATGATGATGATGATGATGTTGCCCCCCCCCCCACAAAATGTAAAACTATCTCTTGCTTTCAATAACATTAATTTCAAATAATTATGCATTGTATATTTGTTTAATAAAGAAAATGATAGAATAAACGAATAATAAAAAAAAACACGGCTATAATAAAAACCGTGATAGAAACATAAAAAGTAGTTTTATTTGTAACCATTATTTTATGTCACTTCTTTGTGATGAAAATTATACTTGTTTTTAAACATTACTAAAAATTTTTACTCATTTTTCTATGAAATATTATATTAACGTATGCGTTATTCATTTAATTCCCGATCAAAACTTTTAACTAAAGTTTTAAAATAATGCAAATACATGTATGTGAATACATGTATATCTAATTTAAACTACCTGTTATAAAGTATAGCCTGTACTCCGTCAAATTCTGTTGTAGCCAAAGATTTCGCTACTGGAACCCGTAATCCGAACATTTCTGTAAACTTTCATGTAAGTATCCGATATTCATGTCACTTGAAACGCATTATTTTTCCTCCTTTCAAATCCCCTCTTTATCCCACACTTGATCGCCCCGATAACGCAAGTTTTGTGAAATCCACTAAAACTGCTAATCTCATTTATTTGATCCACGGAAAATTCGAATTTCTTTAATATGTAATATAGTTAACAATGTTATTTATCACAGATCTTTTCACTTTCTATCAGCGGGCTTCAACTATTGCACCCTTTTAACTCTCACATTTTAATTCATTGAATGGAAATGTGTGTAACCTCTTCACATGAAGACGAAACTGTTTCTATCTGATCACAGTCGATGATGAACTGCTGAAATTAAAAAAAAATATGATAATAATGGAAATAGATTGAACTGGAGTTACGAATAATAAACAAACGTTCGATCTTGTGATGCACTTTTAAAATTTATGAATAAACACTTAATACAAAACGAATACAAAAATTGATTTACGACGAAAAAAAGAATAAGATTGATATTTCTATATATAAACCTCAAATGCACTCTTGAAATTAATAAGTAAGTACCCAAATAATATAACTAAATCATTCATAAAACGTCGGAACATTTTCTTGTGTTGCGTATATTGCTCAACTTAAAATAATAAAATAAGAGAGTAAATATTGATACATCATCATATTTACGATAAAATAAAATAAAATTTGATTTTTTTTTCTACTCATCAAAGTCCTAAAATTACACATGCACAAATGTATTTACTCCACGTGAACGCCAGACAAGCAACTGCCACTTAAACAAATCCCTTTACCATACTGTTCGAAGACGTACTATATAACTAAGTGTTAAGTGTCCGTTAACGAAGAGATCAGAATGTCATCGATTGGATGTGACATTAGACCAATAAAACAATGATTCATTGATGTATTTATTTCACTTTGGTGTCAATATTATCGATTTCATGATAACAAATCAATAAATGGCAAATGTATATATTCACTTAACCGTTTTTTCAGATGGACACAAAGAGAAGGGCAAAAATTAGATACATATGAGCCGCGTCATGACAAAACCAACATAATGGGTTTGCGACCAGCATGATTCCAGACCAGCCTGCGCATCCGCGCAGTCTGATCAGGATCCATGCTGTTCGCTTACAAACCCTATAACATGTAGAGAAAATGATAGCGAACAGCATGGATCCTGATCAGACTGCGCGGATGCGCAGTCTGGTCTGGATCCATGCTGGTCGCAAACCCATTATGTTGGTTTTGTCGTGACGCGGCTCATATAACAAGCGTCAACACCTATATTTTATCATGATGTATAATAATGAATACAATAAATATTGTATGTAAGGATACTGAATACTAGTTTTGAAACTGGATGATTTTGATAATTAACGAAAGTGATAGTTATTTATTGAAATAGATCATTTTAAGAACGTTCAATTGAAACTCACTTTTTCTATTTATTATGTATTTTATAATAATTATTTCTTATATTTTTGCTTATTTTATCATATATATTTTTTGAAAACCATACCTTACAAACCATTTATAGTTTGCACAAGGAGTAAAAGTTCATTCCAGTAAAAAAAACACATTTGCTTGAATCGAACTTGCAATATGTACAAATATGTATATACTAGTGAACGACAATGAGTAATCGTTTAATTAGTTAAAAATTTAAATATTTTTTAAATTCTCATCAAACTGAAACATAATTCACTAACAGCAACATCAGTTACGCACGTGCAAAACTATCATTTAGGCATCAATGTCCCATTACCTCTTTTCTGAAATTGTTAGCAGACGACCGCTTCTGTGTAGGTATATCTATTATTAATGAACAAAATATTTCCTTTTATTCCAACCTGTTAGAAGAATCGTTTTTATCTATATACGTCCTTTCAAAATGTATGATTTAAGACTATGTGATTATTTCACGCACAATTTCTCCTAGCTTTGATGCTTACAATTTTCTATCGACTGTTATTCTCAGAGACACACCTTTTACGAAAATGATATCCCTCGTTTTTATGGTATCACCGTTTGATCTATTAAAACGGACATGTTCAAATAAAGAGTTCAATAATTTAATTAACACATTGCACTTTTAACCTTCTCGTGAAGTGATGAAAATATAAAAACATCTACCGAAATGTGTGATTATTCAATTAACCCTACCGTTTTCGCAAATGGATGTAAGTCACACTGGTTATTTGATTAAAACATCCTCATGTGAAACCGATACGGGTAGATTTTTACTCAAGTAGAAAGTTTACTTTAAACCAAACAACGTCCGCTCCTAATTTTTTGGCACAAGTTTAACATTTTGTTGAAATATTTGTTCTATAAGCGAGAGAAAGAAAGCCGATTAATGCATTGTATTGCTTACAGCAAATATACCCACAAACAGCCGAAAATTGTTACAAACACAATGCTGCAAACATGTAAACAGAATATAATCGAATGGCTTTTGAAGTATTGAAAATAAATCTCGCAGATTATAGCTTTACCACTTCGCTTGATTAAGTTGGACCCCCTCCCGATTGTTGTGGGATTATGATAATCTGCTTAAATTATTTCATAAACTCAGACTTAATTAAATATTTGAAATGATTATTAATGTATTCGTAATGTTCATACAATGGAAAATCAATTAATAGCGTCACCTTTGCTTTGTATGTTTCAATGAAGCCGCCTTTTATATGTGCCCTTGCATGTCGAAAGTTGAAGTACCGCGATTTCCGCTTTCTTTTACCCTCCTCCCAGAAGGCGACGGCTTTAACACCGTCAGCAATAACAAGTGTTTATTTAACGTGTTTTATTTATGGACGGTAAAACCATCTAAATCGATGTTGCATTTGTTGTATGTTACGACACGAACCATTCAGAATTACAGCTGTCTTATTTGTATTAAAAGGTTATAAAGCTATGGTTCTCGGAACATACTACAAAAATTCGAAAAATTTCAATTCATATTCTTTAATGGCTATATCTGGAGAGAGTTTCAGCAGTTTACATGGAAACGAAATGAAACGCTCCTTAGTAACATATTTATTCTTTTTTTAGAACAATTGACCGATGAAACGCGCACGCGACCCCTCTTTATCAGACATTTACGCGATATACACGCCGTTTTACGCCTTTTCACCCTCCCTTTTTGTTGTTTGTCTCAAATTGGTGAAAAAATGCCTTATTTAGGCCCAACACTGTGTTTTTGTTTGAGAAATGTTGTTAAAAAAGTAACCACTTTTTCGGCGCGGCCCCCAACCGAAAGATACATCAGGGGGTTGCCAGAAGGGGGATGTGCCCCCTTCTGTGGGGGGGGGGGGGGTTTGAAGAGGGGCGGTGTCCCTCATCGCCAAGAAAATTTTGGACTTGTGAGATGCTATAAATGACCCCAGATTGATCATAAGGTAACGTGTAACCAACACTGCAAAAGCATTTGACTCTATCTCAATCCATTGAGATATTGCAGCACTTTGAAATCAATTTTGATGGAAAAAATCAACGCAAAATAGTGATTTTTGGCAACTTTGAGATGTCCCCTTGTTGCCATGGTAACAGAAAATTTAAACCTGAGCATGTTGTTTCAGGGGCAATGGTCCAGTCAACATTTGTGCCAAGGTTTGATTAGTGTTGAAGCAGTTTTTATAGTATAATAGCAATTTGAACTTGTAACGGGAGACTTTTCAATGAAAACAGCCATTTTACACAAAATGCTCATGAAGTAATGGGATAAACAAACATTATGTATATATTTTAATTTTGATACTTTAGTATGATTTCTACGCGAAAACAAACAACCATTTTACTAATTGCAAAAGTCAATTTAGGTTTATACCCTTTAAGAAAATGTAGGACAATTTGAGTTCCTTAAATAGAAACATTCAATTGTTTGAAAGTATTTATTAAGATGTATATATTGATTTGAATTCTTAAAATATGTCGCTATGAAATATAAACATAATTGACCTATTACGAACAATGCGCTAATTTGAAGTAATACGCTTTCTTAAACGGTTTCATAAGAAGAAAACAAAAGATATACCCTTAATTAATTCTTGAAATGAGTCATAAAAATAGACTAAAATGTTTCTAAATAAAAGTTTTAAGAAGAAATTACGCGACATTTAGAAGGAAATGCAAAATAAGCAAAATACAGCATTGATTTTGCTGATGATTATTTTTGATAAGAGTCTTTCCGCAGGTACCTTAAGTTTCTGTAATAACTGGTCAAATAATCTCTGAATTACTTTTGAGAAGGAGATTGCCTTTAATACAGACTTAAATATTGAAAATAAAGGATTTCTATGTATATACTATTTAGTGCAGTATCTTTCAAAACATGTTGATATTCGCACAAGGGTGGTCCCTATAGACTCAGTTGGTATTGACCAAAGATTTTAGATAAACCTATCAAATGTTTGATATACGCGGAGGTCAAAATACATCCTTTAATCCGGTAACCACAGCGGTTAAACCAGATACACGCTTTGTGGTATATCAACTGTCACTTAATTTTAATCAAAGAGTCAATATTTACCGATATAATACTCCATACAGTGTGTTTATCCGAGTTCCTTTACAGATTTTCTTTAATACATCAATGTTCTGCCAAGTCATTCATTTCACGCTGAATTTCTCCAAGTTACAGCGGTATGGTAGCGTTTGCACAAACACTATGGCTCGAGCCAAATCCTTGTGAAATGCAGATGTTTTGCATATCACTTTACTGCCTGTATGCACTTTATCATATATACAATGACACTTAAATTATGAATGAAACTTTGACCCATAAATTTGAAGGATAAATCGTAATCCTTTAAGAAATGTTTTATCAAAATGAAATATTAACTATGTAATTAAATAAAAAAAGTTAACGGATGCTTTTTCGTAAACTTTTTGAAACAAACTTTCCACAAGGGTCGATACAGATATGATTATGCGGCTCCTATAGAGAGATTATTACAGAAACGAAGTAAAAAGGATGTTAGTATATACCTGTCTTTCTCGTTATATGGTACCAAGGAGAACGAGTCATTCTTTAAAAGTGTAAGGAAATAGAAATTAAATGATTTTAAAATATACAGCCATACAATTGCCCTACGGCACTGGGTATGTCTTTTATTGTTACTTCAGTTATACTGATCGCTCGACACTCACACCAAGCAGCAACAAAATTAATATAATAAATCTTTCACATTTACATATTTTTTTTTCACCTATAGTTTTAATTCCACAAGAAATATCCTTACAATTTGTGCATTGCACCGTTTAAGGCAACAAAATTTAGACGTGGCAAGGTACGGGTGTAATAAATACTAAAAAAATAAGTAAGGCACTTTAAATTAGTAAGACCAAGGAATAAGCTCTAGATTAAGCCTTGAAATTAATTATGAAAATACATATTATATTAATAACGTTTATACACCATGGTTTGGATGTATCCGATCAAATTATATGCCAAAGAGACGTGACAGAATGGGGCCGCGTCTGAAGTGACTGTGTCTGAGTATTATTTAATGTACAAAACCATAGTGGTTAGCGCATATTCAAGATTTAAATCACGGCTACAATTCATATCTCATATAGTTTCCAATTTTGTTTGTTGTACAGGAATACGGACGACCTCAGATACCAATGAAGTTTACTTGTTTGCTTTTTGTGTTGATTTTTTTACACCGATTATTGCTCATGTTTTGGTCATACATCGGTTGTTGATCCACCTAATAACTAACCATTATTTACTTATTTTTTCCGCAAGAGATTGACCACTTATTTCACATTATTTCTCAGTCAAATAATCAACAAACGCAATGTCCAAGATCCATTGTCACGGAGAAATTTCGGCCAACCCGAGAATCAACAAGTGATCTCTAATACGATGCTCTCTTTATTATGGTGGCTTATTTGTGCCATGTCGTATTTTCGCTCCGCGGGGCGCCAGGCAAAAACACGATAATAAGACATTCACTTTTCTGTACAAGGCGAAAACACGATAATACGACATTCACTTTTCCGTACAAGGCGAAAACACGATAATACGACATTCACTTTACTTTCGCTCCGCGGGGCGCCAGGAGAAAACACGATAATACAACATTCACTTTACTTTCGCTCCGCGGGGCGCCAGGAGAAAACACGATAATACGACATTCTCTTTACTTTCGCTCCGCGGGGCGCCAGGAGAAAACACGATAATACGACACTCACTTTACTTTCGCTCCGCGGGGCGCCAGGAGAAAACACGATAATACGACATTCACTTTACTTTCGCTCCGCGGGGCGCCAGGAGAAAACACGATAATACGACAGTCACAACTTTGTCGTATGTTCGTGTTTTTGTCCGGCGCCACGCAGAGCGAAAATAGCCTCTATACTCTATTTAGTTAAGTTTCTTACAAATTAAAGCTCAAGAAAGCATCCTGGAATTCTCTTACGTACACAATCTCGTTCGTTAGGTTACATGTCTAATTTGGAAGCAAATAATGTTTTCTACAATTCTAAAATATCTTTACTGCTCTTGCTATTTGTTCACATTGTATTGCTAAATGCATTTTAAACGGCATTATGTGGTATGTGTCGATTCAAAAAAAAATTGTGATTTTGGTTTATGTTGCTTTATTTACACACATACATAAAATTCTTACATCAGGTAGAATTCTACGAAACTTTGTATGTTAAAATACATATTATTATGAAATGGATATCATGTATTTTGACGTGTAAAGCCTTTCGTTATAAATAGAACGAAAATAATAGGTGGAAGTTCTAGTTAGATGGCAGGTAAAAGGTGTCTCAGTAGGGTAGCTCCCAAACACTACTTGAATGACAATATAAGTGATGTCAGCGTTTGTGACTTAAGTAGTGTATATGACTAAAATCTTTACAATCTAACTGTCTAATAACAAATTTCAATCAATTAAAAGTTTTATCTAAAGGAAAAAGGTAATCATTTCAATATTTTGATATCATATTTCTATCAGTGGCAATGATGAGGGCTCAATTTAACTATTTTTATACCATGTTGTATATTAATACCATTGATATTAGATTACTCAATAAGATGTTTTCTAAAATCATATCACAGTATTTATAAAAATCGAGTAACTGATATTATTCAATTTTTTAATCAATATCATATTATCCTTTAAGTTGTTTGTATTATAAGATATTACTTTTCTATTTGATTTTATTTTCTTGCTAAATGGTAACTTATATTAAGGGGTTACCTATTTTTGTAAAAAGAAAGGTAATATGCTAACAGCATTTTAATATTAAATTGATGATAGCAATTCACCATTCTTTGATAGGTTTAATATATTAACCGTATGCATATGAATTTAAAATTACATGTTTAGAACTGTTATTTTGTAGCAGTAAGTATAGTTAGATTAAAACTTCTCATTGACATTTTTTAAAATTGCTAGTTCTATTATCGCATTGATTTAATTTATTAGAGCATAAAAAATAAAAATTAATACTGATTCTTTATGTGCATTTTGATTGTTTTCATCAAGACATCATCAATATTAGGTGGGTTGTTAGGTTGATCCTTTCCTTCGTGGGATGTTTAAGTTCGACATACACTGTTTTAACATTATATATTCTGACATCAAGTTGATTTCATTTAATAGTATAGTATACCCATAACAAACATAATTTCGAATAACAAAATAGCGTATCAAAAGTTGAAGCTTTTAATAGATGTTTAAACATGAATATGTTTTTTTGAAAAATTGTAGATCAGCCGTACAAACTTTTATTAAACAATTGGAATGATGTTTAAACATTCAGTAAAAGCCGCATCTGATAACCTTCCCTCAATATTAATTACCAAAACTAATCTTAATTAAAATCTTAATTGCCCATAATATCATTTTATGCAACAAACACATTTAATTTTGTATATTCAATCTATTTTTTTTATTAAGATAGTTTTGCCGCTGTGAGTTTCCCACATTTATGAAGTAGAAATAAATGTCTTTTTTTTCTTCTTTAAATATGTTGTTGATCATTTTTTTGATGACAGTAGTTAATATTTTGACGTATTAACCTTTTACGTTACAATCAATATAATAAATGGCAAATTAAAATTCTTGATTCGGGGAAATCCCTTAGCTGAGCAATGAAGACAGCAAAAAATGGTTGAAAAACGCAGACTTGGTTTTATTGAGTCCGTTCATTGGAAATAACTGACAGTGCACTATCTCTCACCACCCCTGCAACGGCTGAAAAATGTGAGTAACAACTGACCCCGTCCCTCACCAAGTGCAAAATGTTATTAACAAAACAAGACAGAATTTTAGCAAACACATAAAAGATACTTGATATATTCATTATTTACCAAATTTACTTAACATTACCATAATATAATTAACTTAACGGTAATAATATTTCTTATAACAATCTATTTATATATTTATTTACTCCCTTTGTAACTGGTCATACATCTTATATAAAGTTTAGAACGGCCTGTTATTGTTTTAATTTTAAATCAAAGCTTATATGTGCTTAAAAACATGTGAAATGAAAGACACGAAAACAAATTTATTTTTTTGTTAACCAATCATCTTTTAAATTTGAGTCGGAAATAATATTTGTCAACCTAGGCAAATTGTGCCGCATTGCTTTTAATATATTTATCCAAATATAGGAAAAAAATACCAAAGTATCAAAAAGAAAACCAGTACGGAAAATGCAAATATAAAACAGATATAAAAGCGCTACTGTATGAATAAATGCAGGTGTAAAATCGAATTGATAATTTTCTATGATATATTCATCCACATCAGTTTATTTTGATAAATGTCTCTTAAAGTCAATGAGTTTTTCCGTTCGCTCAGCTTGGTCATTCAAATATCAAAAACGAATGGCCTCAGTTCTAATAACGAACATTATCTAAGGTTCACAATTAAAGTCATTTTCAACGACATTTAACTTCGCTTATCAATGAAATGAAATTAAAGAATGAACTAGTCAAAAAGGAAGAACGAAAAAATTTATACGAAAATGATTGTTTTTGTTATTAACAATCTTGGGTTATAATTATTTGCACCTAGTGTTCAATGATAGAGATTTGGTTTTTGCCTTTATCGTTTTGCAGGTATCGAATATAAATCTTCTTTTTTTTTAAATTAAACTACATTAAATAAATATATTGAATATGATTCTAGTATGAATAATAATAATAGTATGTATGATAGCAATTTGAAATATGGCTTTGGTATATTATTTTGTGCATGAATAAATAAAGCATCATTACGAGCGTATTTACTATGAAAACAAAGCTTTTCATGCATTCATATTGGTACAATCGGAGCCAAACTTGGCAGGGGAAGACTTAGTTTAAAGAAATCGTCTATCAATCATGCAGAGGAGACAAATTGGGTGCCGTATTGTATTTCTATTTCTTCATATAGCATCATTGCGACCGTATGAACAAAGATACAAAAAAAAAAATACAAAAAATACTGTCATAATAAAATCTTTTTAGAATCTCATCTTCGAATTACGGTAACCATGCTTTCATGGTCTTTACATTGCAAAATAGCTGCTGGTTAAACATCGCCTCTTTTCAACTGCACGACATGATTTCTATTTGATCTAATTTCAACAACTTATTGTGCTTCTGAATTAATAAATTAACGCTGGCATGTAATTAAAATTGCCGGTATAAGTAAATATGAATTAAATACAAATGTCAAACAAAAAAGAAAGGTTGAGAACATGTTAATAGAGACTTATTTAAAAACGGCAACTTCTTTACAATCATGGGCTAGCACTTCATACATACTCAAAAAAGACTTCATAATAGGCGAGAGAGTTGAAATTGATAGTTTTGACTTCAATATATCACAACAAAATGCCAAAGCATTGGTAACTTAGTGCACCTATTTACTCAAAAGGAGATAAAGATCCTTTTTAAAATTGAGGGATCCTTCGAGAGTAAAGAAAACAAAAATAAATAGGTGAACATTGTGGACTCATTTTCATTAAATTGTTTATGCGACACTATGACATATGAAACATGTTTCATGCCCCGAAAATATCAGGTTACCCAAAGTTATACATTTTTACTTTTTATAGGAATCAATGATTTCGATTGAGTAGAAATTTATGTTTAACTGAGATCAATTTTGCGAAACCTTTAGGCTGCCACACTGCTCTTAACATCCGCTTTGTGTATTTGAGTAAAAAGTAGCGAAAACAATAACAACAAAAACAAAACCAAACAAACATACTCATACAAATCGTTTTACCAATACATTTGACATGCGGTTTTCGGATCTGTCTTTTTATTTTTTTCTGTTCAGCTGATAATTTAAAAATTTGCATTTCTTGATTTGAATTAATGTGACATTAATGAACACTTAGGTCATATTCCAATTGTACAAGGTTATATAATAGCCGCTTAAATTAGGCTTACATAGACATTTATTAAGAAAAAAATACTTTGAAGTGTGTTTAAAAATTACTTAACTTAATAAATGGTTTGC
Source organism: Ruditapes philippinarum (assembly GCF_026571515.1). NCBI lineage: Eukaryota > Metazoa > Mollusca > Bivalvia > Venerida > Veneridae > Ruditapes > Ruditapes philippinarum. Next base: position 370,629 of record NW_026852001.1, read on the forward strand.
ATAAAATATTATAAGAGTCATTATATTCAAAGTTTAAAAATAATTTTAAACATTAGACATAATTATATTGAACATAGAAATCTATCATACTAGTAAGTGAAATGAGTTGAAGTCAGACCCACATAACTTTAATAATATATGGTCAGTAAAATAGGCTTAATATGAATAAAACTATCAAAAACAACAAAGTTAAAAATAATTATTCAACAACAAACAAACTTACCCTATGCAATATATGTAATTAGTAACTCCCTCTTCCACTAATAGCTTTTAAATTAAGCTTTAATAGCGTTTTTTTACATTTCCATAAATTTATTTTCCATCACTTAATAAACCATTATTTACTATTTAATTTGTTCAATATAGAATTTATTATCCGTTATACAATGTTCCACCATACATCGATGTCAGCGACACATACAAGTAAACACGAGATGTTTCAAAAATAAATCTGTAAAACCTTTTCACAGATTACCTTTCACGTATCAATTTTCACCAGTTAGATCCCGGTTTTGATAACAGTATTAAAATATCATTTTCATTTCTATAAGGCATTCGTAATGAACCTTCTCCACTCTACAGTATACAAATTGATATCGACAAGTTTCACGGCAGTATATTAAATATCGAATTTATAAATGAACCCAGTTTCTACTTTTATAAACCGTATACAGTCGATATATTTGTATACAGTAGTGAATAATGATTACTGCACACATTACGCATGATTACAATTTATAGTATTGCACTTGATTTAAAAATTGTGAAAAAAATAAGAAACTTAAATAATGATTGTGGTATCGTAAATATTTCATTTATTTGGTAATATCATTTATTTTTTAATAGTTTGGGTAAACCATCCATCGCAAAAACGATTAATCTGTAAAACTCATTTGCTTCAACAAAGGGACAAGATTGTATATTAAACTATACAAGAACCGTAAAGATGAAGCAGGGCGATATAAAAGTTTAAGAATATAACACGAATTGATTGTTTCATGGCTAGTACCTCACGTCATCTCCATCCATAGTGGTCTTAAATTCCGGATAATAATCATTAATCATCCATAGTGGTCTTTTATTCCGTATAATAATCATATATTGTCCATAGTGATCTAAAATTCCGTATAATAATCATTAGTCATCAATAGTGGTCTTTAACTTTTTTATGATAATCATATATCAGCCAAAGAGGTCCTTAATTCCGTATAATAATCATATATCAATTATACAGGGGGCAATATCATATTTATTTAAACGATTTAAGTTAATCCAAAAAATAAATGCAGAAATACGATTCAGTTGAATTTTTACGAGGTTCATTACAGTAACTAACTCATAAATCTTTTTATGACATTTTAACCGTTTACATACTAGATTTAAATTGATTACATATAAAAGAGCGGGGATAATTTTTCAACAATTCTGTTCGTCAACACTTGAACATAACAATTTCAAATCTGCTGTCAAAGTTCATTTATCAGCTAGATTGGTCTGTTGGAATTCATTTTTAATTTCATTATTGGTATATAATCGGTGGAAAATTGAAATTTTATGAGAAGTATGCACGAAATGGCGTTGATTTATGTGAACTTTCCATTATCATATTATGACATTGAGGGAACGGGCGATATTTATACGACATTTTTACAGCATGTCATTACAACGGCTACGTTGATTATAACTGCAACATTATTTAAACGGTGTCTTGTGTATAATTGCAGCACAATTTTAACTCATCACACGGTACATTTCACGAAATTAAACTTATAAGCCTGCAACGTTTTTTTGGGATTCTGTTTTTCTCTATTACAAGCATATTTATTTTTGTGGAATTCTTCTTCTAGTGAAGCCGACTTTTTGGATTTATTTCCTTCGAATGTGGGTATGTCTCTAAACCCAAAAAGATGCCAAATCACATTATATTCAGAAAAGCTAAGTTTAGATGCATTTTGATTTTTTAAACGTTATTACTACAGCTTCTTTGTCACTGCATATTTTCCGACCATATAGAATGTTAATAATTTGGAGAAAGCAAAGCATCCATTTGATTTAAGCCAATGTTGCGGATACTAAAATAGCCTATGGGCATTCTGAGATCATTTTATATACATGTGATACAATGCCTTGCCAATGGACCTTCTTTATAGTACATCTTTCGTTACTGACCTACGAACACGTATGCTTTTGAAAATGTTTACTGAAGTATACATTGATCGACATAACCTGGCGTGAATAGAAAAAACATTGGCGCCTACCTTTATTCTTTGACATTGTCTATTTGGTATCTCCATCTTACGCTCTAGTTTTGTTTTTGTTTTGTTTATCTTATTATGTTTAAGACAGTCACATACCAAATGTTCATATACTTTGCAATACAAAGAGTTGAGGTCTCTGTGCAAAAACACACATAGTTCAAGTTTAGTTTTAAGAGTTCATATCTACAATGTACTTGAATGCTTAAAGTTTAAGTCACAGCACCTAAATATATGTAAACTTTGCTGAATGTTCACAATGGTAATTATGCTGCAATACCAAGATGTTCCCTATATTTCAATACTAAGAGTCTAACTGTATTGCAATACAAAGAGGCGTATAACACAGAAAAACTATAAAGTAAGTATGCTGCAATACTTTGAGGAATAACCTATTACGATCACATACGGTCAAATTCACTTATATACAATTAGGACATATCTTGCGCAATGACAAAATGACGTCAAAGCAAAAAAAAAGGTTAAACCTAAATAAAAAGCAATAATTCCTATTTACTGCAATACCAAAAGATCAAATATCTCGGTCAAATTCTCAGACTCAATTTTTAGCTTTAACTATAATGCCGCCATGAATTTATTGTATCAGACTGTCAGCATGAAGTTATTGTACCACTTCATAAAATTGGCACAATACATTTTAATATCACCTCATTTAGGGTGCATTTAAATACTATAATGCCCGGTTTTATGATTAATAACAAGAATGTATCTTAATATAATCGTATTCATCTAGCCGCTGTTTTATAGAATTGTGTAAATTTGTGTAAATTAGGACAAGAATGGTCATTGTACATTAGTAATAGACTCTGAAATTGATTTCATTCAGATGTTTCGTTTAATTTCTACGTTCATTGAAATAAATTGGTATATACGATGTTTTCAGTATTGAGGGTAAACAAGCGGGTATATTAATCAACAGCTCCCTGCTGGTTTATACAAATAAGAGAAAGAGCACATTTCAAAACATTGAAACAACTTAATTTAAAGTTTTATTTTATAGATTGAAAGAGAAAACTAATTTACATAGAGGTATGAAACTGAAAAACTAACTTAACAGATCAATCTTTTTTATACTGTCGTGAATAATTAGAAATAAAAAGAAATAGTAGTTTTTCAATGCATTTGACAAAAGAATTCGAGTTAAAAGATGTTTTGTTAAGGAAATTTATGTTTGTGAATTTGTTTATAATTTCCGCAGATCTTTTGAAAGCCATTCCTGGCCGAACGTGTTTAAATATTGCTTTGTGTTAATATAACTAATACACTTATTTATTTGCAATAACATGAAATTACAACAGTAAATTCCCAATAAAATATCTACCACTTCTTTTCAACATACCGGGTATGGCATATTCCTTTGGGGATTTTTAAACCATTTGTTGAGAGTCTTTACTAATAACTTGTGTAAAAAAAATCGAATCATTTACGCACCCCGTTTCTGCAGAAATAATAATATCTATTGCACAAAATGACCATAATGCTTTTTAGTAAAGTCGGCCTAAATTATACTAATTATCGATTTTCAGTATAATTATGAGAATATATTCTTTATCATTTAAAAAAGAATTGTTTTCGTTTTTAGTGCCCCAGTAAATTTATGTATGTTTTACAAATTTAATGTTATTAGGCTTTTGGACCTCAGTAGGAGCTACTTTAATAGTTAGTTATTTATTGACTAGTATATCTTTTCAAATTTATCGTTTTTAGATACGATCAGTACCAATTTCATATTGTCGGTAAATCAATTACACTTCTTGTAATGTGTTTGTAACATGGTGAAATTAGACCAATAATAGTTTTCAACGAGATAACAATCTGGAAAATATACTTTTAGGAAAAAAACACATACCAAGACGGGGAAAAACATATACCTAGACGATGTTACTAAGTTTAACCAATATACGGAAGCAATTAATAAAATATGATTATTTGAACAAGTTTTTATTTTAACATTTTTTTCTTAAATAAACCTAGAGGGCATTCTGAGTTTAAAAAAGGGAAACTTACACAGGGCCTGACCCAGCTTAAGGATACAGTTACAATTTATGATATTTTTCAGAGAATATGTTAAAATAACAAAAAAAACAAAAACAAAAAAAAAAAACTAAATAATATTAGCTTCAAATGTACGTACACTTTCCCCAGAAGAGTTACAATAGCATGCCACTTCATTGGAAAAGTTTATTATCCGGACAAATTGCCACACACCATATGGTATAAAAACCATTCAAATCATGGGAATTATACGAGTACTGCATTGAAATCATTTTATGTTCAGACATATTCATTTTGCAAGGCTCCCCATTTACTTGGGAAGAAAAAAATATTTAAAACAATTAAAAAAAACTATTTGAAAATTATCGTACATTCATGTAAGTACTCATTCTGAGCTATAAAAATATTGAAATATAAACAAATAAGATAGCAACAAAAATCCAGCCGTCTTATGCAGGAGGCACAAATGCTCGTGGTTTTCTAGTCCCCTATCAGATTAGTTAGCGAATTTAACAAATATTTTCTTAAATTCTTTTCAAATAAATATTTTCCCCTTAATTTGAGAAAATTACCATATGCCCATGTTTTGTCAACATTTCAAACAATTCAAAATAAGCTGCTAAGATTTTGAAGATAATAAGTATTTAAACTGTTTTCTTTACAAACCCTTGTACAAATATTTCAAATAAAGAGAAAGGAGTACCTTATTTACAGTGTCACCTTTGAGCCTGTGCCAAGTGAAAGTATTTAAATACAGCTTTTATAATGTTGTATTTAAGAGATTATTTGCATAGAATTTGATGAGTGCTGTACGGACATAATTTAACAAAATCTAACAATGAATAGTTAGTTTGTCAGATATACATATTGCTTCTTTTGACAGAAAATATGTAATATTGGAATAGATAACGACGAGGAATTCTTTTATCGCTTTGTACGAAATGTCTCAATCTCGCAAGCGACACTTGCAGGTAATTTACATAAACTGCGCGCTAAACGTATAATTAAAATGAAAGGCAATGTAATCTTAAAATCTAGATAGAAATGACAACTATATATTTATGAAAACAACTATAATTTCTCTTTTCTCTAAAGATGAAAGGATTTCAAGAAAAAAATAATAATTAAAATTTAGTACGATTTTTTAAAAAACAACAACACCCCCGAAAAAAAGAGGGAAAAAAAACAAAAACAAAAATACATTTATCTTTTGTAACCAACATTTTTCTTTTCTTCAGCAAACACATTTTTCCACTTCAAACAATTAAATTTTTAAATTTTAACAATAATTATGGGCAATTTTCGTATAAAATATAAAACAATGTTAAGTTGGGAGTAGTATGTCTTTTTCTCCAGTCCTTTTCGAAGAAAAAAATAAAAGAAATCCATTTAAAAATTATTTCACAAGACGAAAAAAACTAACATCATTTTGATATGAATTTTGTTTTTACATCAATTTGAACTTCTACAACAAGCGATGTAAAAAATAAAATGAGCCGCGTCATGACAAAACCTACATAATGGGTTTGCGATCAGCATGGATCCAGACCAGCCTGCGCAGTCTGATCAGGATCCATGCTGTTCGCTATCAGTTTCTCTACTTGTAATATAGTTGGTAAGCGAACAGCATGGATCCTGATCAGACTACGCGGATGCGCAGGCTGGTCTGGATCCATGCTTGTCGCAAACCCTCTATGTTGGTTTTGTCATGACGCGGCTCATTTAAATTTTAGGAGTCAAACATATATACACACACACTAATAACATTTATTTCACATCCAGTGACCTTACAGCGTCTGAACCGTATGATCTCAAATATAAATCATTGTTTGATCTTATTTTAACAAATTTAGCATCGTTTTCATAAGATAAATGTTGTCTTAAATGTTCCTCCGAACAAGATATTAATTTCTGTAATTTTAATGTGTGCACTTTGTATGTCACGTTTTTGTTGTGTAAATGTTTATTTACACTTGCACGTGCAGTTAAGATATAAGTTTGTATGAATTTTTTTCTGTTCTTAAAATCAACATATATGTAAAATATATGAATTTATATCCAATATAGTAGAATTATTTAACAATATAGTATGTTAAGTATGTAGTTAGATAAAAAAAACCAACAACATATTACCAAAACAATAATAGTAGACTCTAGTGCTATATTACTTAATTCAAGTGCAGGTGATTTTATACAATCTAGTGTATGTACTTATAATAATAATAATAATAATAATAATAATAATAATAATAATAATAATAATAACGATAATATTAAAACAGATAAAAAAAGTGTCAAAACCAACACACATAAATTGAAACATAATATTATGTTCGGTATATATTAAATGCATGTTAAAAGAGCTCGTTATAAGATATAATTATACTAACCGAATATAAAACAGAAACTTAAAATCAACATATATCTTTCATATTATATTCAAAGTACCAGTGATATATTAAACGATTTAGTCTATGTAGCATATATATTAACCATATAGTATTACATTATGATATATAATAAAACTTTTACTAACCTCATGTCGATAAAACATCACAATATAATGTTATATAGTAAGCGACACATGCTTTATGGAAAGTTATTGATCATACAGTATATTGAGTCCCGGTAAAGTCATTTGTCACCACTTTCACTGTAAAAGGGTACAAGAAAAATCTGTGACTTTCTTATTGATTTACAGCTAATTAAATAGCTTAATATCTTCTTTTCATAATGTCACGTACAATATAGATCTATGCCTCGCCTAGAGTTCACACGCGTACAAATACACACCAATATTAAATTAATGAACTTACTGACGAAGTAACTAGATGTATCAGTTATGAAAATAATATCCCTTTTTTGTGTAAGTTATATAATCATTTTGTACCAAGCGGATATATTCAATATCTGCATTTATATATTGGAGTGTTACAAGTGAATTGTGGGCGAAATGAGTGGCAAAAACAAGGGCGGAAACTAATAAAATAATGATTAAAGTAAATAGAAAACCTAAGTAAGACAATAACCGGTCTATATGATATATAAATAATTCTTAATCAGAATGATTTATTTAAATAACCAACTGATTTGTTTAAAAATATCATGATATTAAAGTACAAATTTAACATAAATGTTGAATGAGTATAAATGTGTTCATGACAGAGTTTTTGTTTCATTGATCTGGCATATTAACACTTGAAAATTAGCTTTTTTTATTTGTAATTGAACTATCTAATATCGTCAGGAATTTTAAAGGTTTATAAGCCTAATATTGAAATGTTTTTGTGCCAATGGTAATCTTTACTTGTAACAGAATACATATCCTTTTAGTTTAATTCAAAGTTTGGTAGATCTGTAATTGGTTCTACCGAGTGTTAATATATACAGCCCACTTGAATGCCATTTTGAAGTGCTGAATCAAAATATATGAAATACAATATATTATCTTAATATCAGAACAAGTAAAATAACGCAGATAAGACTGTCTTTCTATTAACTAATTTCATTTACAGAAGTGAGTTGCCGAGCTATCAAAGCCGAAGTTCTCCTTACATTTGTCCACAATTAATATTAAAATTAACTTAATAAGATTGCAACAAGGGAAAGAAAAGTTCGAGGAATGCAGTCCCACTGATCATTCCGCCCAAATATATTCTATCCCTTTAATATAGCTTTGACATTTATGAAATATTCTTACCAACTGAAACACCATATTTAATGCCTTTTTACCTTGCAAAACACAAGAAATCGTTATGGAAAATTTTTACCTCCCTTTGACATGACAAAGTATTTTTTAAAACTCCTATTAACTTCGTAAAGAAAATGAAACGCAGCACTTGAACATGAATCGCCTATAGTGCTTACATCATAACCGCGAATCTCCCGTCTCGTTTCGGGCACTTTTTATGGAATAACACGTAGGTGTCATATTCAATGTGAATGAACATATCTTTGGATGTTACTACATTCTAATATGCATGTACAATATTTTCAGATCTAAAGCTTGAATACGCTGAAGGAAGTAGGTGCTAGGGAGCTTGAACAGTAGCTTGCACAACGACATTGTAAGTTCACTTTTTCCTTTACCCGACAACAATGTCAGAAATAAAAGCCGCTAAGATTTTTTGTTACATTTCAATTTTCATAAAATGACTGTATTGAAAGTTGTCATGTATATGTTAGAGACATGACTGCGTAAAGACTTTAAGAATGACCACATGCTTAAACCTTCAAACATAAACGTACATTTAATATAATATAACTTGATAAGTTGAAAAAATGAACTTCTTTTTTCAGAGGTAAAAATTCTTCTGTCACTACATTCCCGCAAATTATTTAGTACCTTCAAAGAAGCCAAAATTGTTGACACCTGTATGTCTGTATACCTATGTTTGTGGTTAAAGTTTTAATTAAGAAAACTTTGGAGGGGTTAATGCCCATCAAGTCTTCAGCTGATGAATAACTCAACCAGCTGAAGGATTGTGCTATTACAAAAGTGCAGATGTCTTTTGCACCGTTTAACATATCGTGAAACATTTGGAAATTTCATTCATTTATTCTTAGCTCTGCCGAAAGTCATAATATGTTCTTATTTTTTCCTTCATCGACGTGTTAACATTTACAGAACTGAATACCTGTCATATTAATTGCTTTATGTCACTGACGCAATACGAAATCTTTTTGTAGGCAGTTCATTAAAAACAAATCATTATACTAAATTTAATCATACAATAAAACAATGCATAAAAAATATACAAATTGTGTTTGTTACAGATGAAGTTTTCAGTCCCCAGTAATTCGAATAATCGAGAATGGACTGTATATGGAATTTGTGTATGTCATAGGAATGTGACAATATTTGTTGGTTATATTTCAAGATGTCCTGTATTTGAATAATGCTAATATAACATGCCAAAGGACATTTAACTAAAACAGTTTTTCTCAAGAAGTGGCAATTTATTTGCAACCGTAAAGACATTATTTTATTTGTTTATTTTTAAAGACTTTGTCAGATGAGATCGAAATTGGACAGGCTGTCTCCCTTCATATTTTTAGTTAAATCTATTGTATCCGTATGGCGGTTGAAATTCTATATGTCCTTTTAATCGACCTTTTAAAATCGACATTTGAAGAGCGTTAATCATGGTTGTTGTGTATGTGACATTTTAGTTCCACGAATTTAATCTTTTACTTGTTTCTATGTGATTCATATATTCTTACTTTATCATAACATATCGTTCATAATGCTTTCTTATTTTTACTCTGTCATTCACATGTGCACTGCATACCTGTCATATTAATTGCTTTTATGCCACTGACGCAATACAAAATCACTTTAACTGGATTAAGTGTAGACAGTTCATTAATAGAAATCATTACACTACAGTTAAGTTATACAATAAAACAATACATTAGAAATATATATGGAATTTTGTGTGTGTCATACAAATGTGACAAAATTTGTTTGCTTTCTCTCAAGATGTCCCACTGTTTTTCAGCTGTGTTTGAATAACAACTGTCTCCAACTGTATTAATTTGTTCTCTTAGTGTACATTTTCCTACATTGGATATCATTAACCAGGCTACATTGTCAAAAATAAAAGCGGCTAAAAAATCTTTTTACATTTAATGCAATGAATATTTCTAAAATAAGTTGTTAAGTATTGTAATATAACTTGATAAGTTGACAAATGAATTTCCTTTTCAGACTGACAGAAATAAAAGTAAAAATTCTTATGTCACTACATTCCTGCAGCTTATATAGTTCCTTCAAAAAGCCAAAATTATTGACACCTGTTTGATCTATCTGTATGTCTGTATACCTATGTTTGTGGTAAAAGTTTTAATTAAGAAAACTTTGGAGGGGTTAATGCCCATCAATGTTTTCAACCATTGATGAATAACTCAACTGGCTAGAGGAGTGTGCTATTACAAAGGTCCAGATGTCTATTCCACGTTTAATGTTCTTAACTTATCAAATCATATTGTTAAACATTGGGCAATTTCATTTATTTATTCTCAACTCTGTCAAATATCATACTGTGTTCTTATTTTACTCCGTCATTCTAATGTGCACTGAATACCTGTCATATTAATTGCATTTATAACTTCGGAGAGGTTAATGTCCATCAATGCTTTCAACAATTTATGAATAACTCAACTAGATAGAGTATTGTGCTTTTACAAAGGTCCCACTTATCATAACATATCGTTAAACATTGGGCAATTTCATTCATGTATTCTCAACTCTGTCAAATGTCATACTGTGTTCTTATTTTACTCTGTCATTCAAATTTAAACATTAACAGCACTGAATATCTATCATACTAATTGCTTTAATGTCACTGACGTAATACAAAATCACTTAATCTGAATTGAATGTAGACAGTTCATTAAAAGAAATCATTGCACTACAGTTAAGTAACACAATAAAACAATGCATTAGAAAAATATACAGAATTGTGTGTGTGTGTCATACGAATGTGACAATATTTGTTGGCTGTATCTCAAGATGTCCCACTGTTTTTCAGCTGTGTTTGAATAATATATGTACTAAGGGACATTTAACTAAAACAGGTTTTTTTATTCTTCAAAATTAACCTTTATGTTGACATGTAGGGGTAATTTCTTTGCAACCACAAAAATTTAATTTTCTTATTTATTTTAATACATTTGTCAGGTGAGATCGAAATTTTGACAGGCTGTCACCCTTCATATTTTTGATAAAATGTCTCCATGTACCTTAAGTCATAGATTACATATTTCCGATCACTGAAGATATCAATCACGGCGGTCTTGTTGTGTTTGTGGTATTTTAGTTTCATCACTTTAATCTTTTATTCATCTTAAGTGGTTCCTATTTTCCTGCCTACATTCTGTTTCATCGCGTTTTGGGTATGTTGTCTTCCTTTTATGTGTGTATTTGAGAGCAGTGTTTTACCTTCAATTAAATTCATTTTTATTCCATTCTGTTTATATTTTCCCAGCATAGGGACATATTTTTTAAATAAGGCATAAGTGCAATGTTTCAAAGAATGGCACGAAGGTCCTACCGACATTGATGACCTTGCATCAAAGTTTACTTACTGACAAAAATAGCTCATTGACGATTTCCTACCAACTACATTGCCTACCAACAAAATGGCCCACTGACAATGATGATCTACTGACAATGATGGCCTACTGTCAATGTGACCTGTCGACAATGATGGCTTATCGAAAATGATGACCTACTGAGAAAGAGACCTACTGAAAATGAAGGTTTATTGACATTGACATTCATTGCCTACCGACAATTATGTCCTAACGACAATGATAGCCAACCGATGATGCTACCTACCGACAGTGATGGCTTATCAAATATGATGGCTTATCGACAGAAAAGTATTCTGTCAATGATGGCTTATCGACAATGAATGTCTATCGAGATTGATGGATATCGATAATTATGGCTACCGATAATGTTGCCTTCCGTTATTCATGGCTTACTAACAATGACGGCATGCCGACATTGTGTCCTACTTGGAGTGATTGTCTGCCATCAAGGAGGGATGCTCAGCGTGAGACCTGCGAGAATAAATAATTCCTAAACCTACTGAATCGATGAAATGGATTTTCACTCAGCCGTTTGAAGTTTAATGGATTTAAAAAATTGAAGAAAAAAAGAAAAACGAAAATAAATGGCTGCCAAGAGTATACAAGGTACACAACGTACACACGTGGTACCATCGATGTTTCGCGTCAAATCAGGTGTGCGATCTCCTGTGCTACTGATTTGTGTGTGTGTGAAAGCTGAGCAAATACAAGATAGGTGTTCTCCGTATAATAATTAAGATAATTTTTATAAAATATTTTCCAAAACAAAAACTTTTGTTCGACCTGGCTGCTCTTATACCATGTGTATTTCTTTTTTCTTATCTCATCATAATATATTTTTAGTGAATAAAGTGCAAAACTCTTGACCCTTTCCGCTGAAAAACAGCGTGAAACAAATAAAAAAATTGTCAGTTTATATATCAAAGTAATCTTATCTTTTAAATTTGATAAAAATTATTCTAGTACTGACTACCAACAGCTTCTAGTAAAAGGGTCAGTGTCAAAGAGTAAAAACGGCCATAATTATTTTGTCCGGTGATGCAGGTGTGCAAAAAGTGTCACCAGGTGTGTACCGCATTTTATAACTTGGTTAGTTAAGGTATTCATTTTAGCACAGATTATAAATACAGCTGGCGACAAATCATCTTTATTAAGTCTGCGCCATTTTACACATTCTACGAAACATCAAAGAACATCTAAAAACTTTAACCAGTGTTTCGTCGGCGCCAAGTACCACGCCGCACTGTATGTTTGACCTAAACAGAGATATTTTACAGTCAAAACAGAGTTTACTTACTTTGAACTAGATTAACATACCGTGATTTCAAAGTATCCGAAGAATTGATACCTCATTATGTACCTATTGTATTCAAAATTTCAAAAATAAAAATGAATAATTACTTATTCTGGACAATATAAAAGGGATTTTGTTCTCTTTGTATACTCTTAGATCGACTGAAAATTTATCAAGCATTTCCTCAGACACACGACTCTTCTGAAACTGTGGGCTGCATTATTTACACAGTGGTTTTACAACTTAATGAAAACGTGATCATAAACGCGCACGTTAGTGCACGATAATACAAAAAAATGTACATGAAATTACGTCATCTACAGTAAGTTATGTTAAAATTAACGATACGGACTTGTAGAAGTTGTTATTGAGTAGATTGTACTACTTTTGAGATATTCTTAACTGTAATTTCAGGCTCAAATATCATATACGCAAGGAAAAATGACGGTGAAGTATATTCGCTTTTTGCATTGGTGATATGCTCTTTAAGCATATAGAGTGCATTAATTTTTATAAGAAATTATTTGGAGGCAGCTATTAAAACACCATTTGTGTGTCTCCGTTGAGCAATTACATTAGGTTGGAGGTTCTTTCTAACAGCAAAGTAGAGCCACACAATGCAGGTGGTCCTTTTTACTTGGATCGGTGACTTATTCTTTATGGATACAAAGCGTGCGATTGAAAGGTAAAAAATACCATTTTCTGCTGAACAACATTTGTCTGATTCCAATTCAGATAACATTAGTTTGGAGATTCTTCTTTGCAGCAATATAAGACACATAACTCTAGCCCATGAAATACGACCTCGAGATTGCCGCATGGCATGGTCGTTTTGTGACCCGCGATATTTACTTTATTTATATAAAGTGTAAAATATTTCGTATAAAAACAATATTTTCTGTCGTTAACTGTTCAAAAATCATTTGTGTGATTCCACGGCGGGCTAGAAATAGTTTAGAGTTGGTTCTTCTTTACAGCAATATAAGCCAAAGGAATATGGCCTCAAGATTTCCGGGTGGTATGGTCGTTTTCAGGACCGGCGATTTGTTCCTTTTGTTTACATTAAGAGTTTTGTTGCCAACTGTTTAAACACCATTACTGTGATTCCGTTGTAGATTTAAATATGCATTCGTTTTGAGGTTGGTACTTCCTTACAGCATTATAAAGCACAGAGCTCTAGACCAAGGAATAAGGCCTCTAGATTTTCGCATGCCATGGTCGTTTTTTGGTACGGTGATCTGTTCTTTCTTAGATAAAGTGTAAAATACGTCGTAAAAGCATTTTCTCTTGACAACTGTTTAAAAAGCACTCTTTACAGATATATAAGACACAAAACCCTATCCAAAACAAAGCGTCCGTAAGATTTTGGCGTTTACATCGTCGTATCTTGGACCGGAGATTTGTTCCTTTTTTATATAAAGTGTATAAATGTTTTTTTTTTTTTTTGTTTTTTTTTTGGGGGGGGGGCGTCGATGCCTTCCATCTCTATATAAAGTGTAGAGTCAATGTACCCGGTTCCGCACATTACACGGATCCCATACTTTCCATTTTTTTCTTGCAAATTCAAATGAATTTACTCAGTTTTCATTTTTGTTTCACTGAACTTACATGTTTTCAACAGATATGACTTTTGGGATCTTGCACCCCGGCCTCTCCCTGGAGAGTGCAGAGGAAATGTAAATAAATGTACGTGGCTGTGTAGGTCACTCATAAAACATTTTATTCAGCAAGTAAACCATGCTTATTCATATTCAAATGTAATGCTTATTATAAAAGATATATTTGGAAAGAAATATATGTTTTTGTTACGGCAAATTTCCTGTTAGTTATGAAATATCTGCTCATGACTTAACTACCATACTGCCAAACGTCAAGTCATTTCACCTTGATTCTTTGTTTAAAATAATACCAAACTCTTAATCGAACGAATCATAACCAGATAGATGTAAAAAACTTTCAATGATAAATTTTCTGTGTTTACTACCTAAAGGTTGTAGAAGAGTATGTTTCCGTTGCTGTGAAATGTTTTCTGTGTGCTACTATGCTTGGAAATAAATGTTTGTAGACCGTAATAAGAATGTGCATTAAATTTATCTGTAGTCCTAAAACATTTGCAAAAAAATATATCTTATCTGGACTTAAAGATGTCAACTACATGTATTTATAAAACATGTTTAAGATGTCAAATAATCTTTCAGTTTAAAATGACCTTGTGTGCGGAAACGAGTCCACTATTTATTATGTTTGGCCCATTCCTGTTTCTAAAAATCAAGCGCCTAGAAGTATGACCTACTTAAGTTAGAAGCATTATGGTGATCAGTTTTATGGGCAAAGGATGTATTTTTCAAAATATTATCAATTAAAAGAAACATTTTGAACTATAAAATAAATTTTCTTATTTTCCTTTAAAAAGTGTACTACACCGGGTACACTGACTTTATACATTTTCGTAAAAATAACCAATTTATGGAGCCAACTGTTTAAACAACATTTGTTTCATTCCGTTGTAGATTCGTTTTTGCATTAGCTTCGAGGGCCCAAGCAAAGCGTCCGAGAGAAATCCGCGTGGCATGGTAGTTTTTTTGGACCGGCGATTTGTTTTTATTTTTTTGCATATAAATTGTACACATTTTAAAAAGCACAATTTCAAGCAGCCAACCGTTCAAAGACCATTCCTCTGATTCCGTTGCAGGTTTGTTTTTATTTTAGTTTGAAGGGTCTTATTTACAGACACATAAGACTCAAGCAAAACGTCCGGGATATTTCCGCGTGACATGGTCGTTTTTTAAACCGACAATTTGTCCAACACCATATTCATGAGCTTATTGTTAAAACTCCATTTGTCTGATACCGTTGCGGATTCACTTTTGTAGGTTCTTTATAGAAATACCAGACAAAAAAGCACTAGCCCATTCAAAACGTTTAGGAGAATTCCGCGTAACATGGCCATTTTTTTCTTACTGGCAATTTGTTCTTCCTGCATATAAAGAGTATAAATAATCGTTAAAAAAACATTTTCAGGAGCAATTCGTTAAAAACACAATCTGTGTTTTGTGTTATTTTGTGTTAGTTTGGGCCTTCTTTATAGAAATATAAGAGACGAAGCCCTAGGCCAAGCAAAATATTTGGGAGATGTTCGCGTGGCATGTTATTACTTTGGTTTTCCGTTTAGAAGTATTGAAAATGTCACCGTGAGTTTCGTCAGCTAGACAGTATTCCCCGAGGAAAGGACCGGACTAGGATTTCCGTTAAGAACCTTAAAAACTTCTATCACTGTAGGTTTGGTCAGCTTGACTGCTTACCCTGAGGATTGATCCGGACTTGGTTTTCCGTTTAGAACTACTAGAAAGGCCTATCACCCTGGGATTGGTAAGCTTGTCTGTATTCCCTGAGGTTTAAACCGGACTTGGTTTTCCGTTTAGAACTACCAAAAAGGCCTGTCACTGCCGGTTTGGTCAACTTGAGTCTATTCCCTACTTCTTGGACCGGATTTGATCTTCCATTTATAACGACTAAAATGACGATCACCATGGATTTGGTCTCCTTTGACTTTATTGCCTGTGGATAGAACCGGACTTGGTTTTCACCTTGACTGTATTCCCTGAGGCTAGAGTAGGGCTTGATTTTCCGTGTAGAACTACTAAAAAGTCCTATTTCCATGGGTTTTGTCAGCTAGACTGTATTCCCTGAGGCTAAAACCGGACTTGATTTTCTGTTTAGAACTACTTAAAAGGTCTATCACCGTGGGTTTGATAAGATACGCTGTATTACCTGACTTGGATTTCAGTTAAGAACTAGTAACAATTGTTCTATATTTAACTACATAAAAGGCCTATCACCGTGGGTTTGGTCAACTTGGTATCATTAGACTGTATTACCTGAGGCTAGAAGCGGACTTGTTTTTCCGTTATGAAGTACTAAATACGCCCATCACCGTGGGTTTGGTCAGCTTGACTGTAATCCGTGATACTTGAACCGGACTTGGTTTGCCGGAAATGAAAACTATTAGAAAGGCCTATCACCGTGGGTTTGGTCAGCTTGACTGTATTCTGTAAGGCTAACACCAGGCATGGTTTTCCGTTAAGAACTACTGAAAAAGCATATCACTTTGGGTTTCTTCAGCTTGACTGATAACCATAAGGCTAGGACCGCACTTGGTTTCCAGCTTAGAACTTCTAAAACGGCCCATCACCGTTGGTTTTCACATCGACTGTATTCCCTGATGCTAGAACAGAACATGGCTTGATTTCCCATATAAAACTACTAAAAGGCATATAACCATGGGTTTGGTCAGTTTGCCTGTATTTCCTAAATGTAGAACCGAACTTGGTTTGCAGTAAATCAAATTGAGAAAGGCCTATCAGCATGGGCTTTTGTCAGCTTGACTGTATTTCCTGAGGCAAGAACTGGACTTAGTATTCCGTTAACAACTACTAAAAAGACCTATCACCGTTGGTTTTGTCATCTCAACTGTATTCCCTGAGGCTAGAACCGGACTAGATTTTTCCGTTTAGAACTACCAAAAAGGTCAATTACCGAGGGTTAAGTCAGGTTGACTGTATTCCCTGCGGCTAGAGCCGGACTTGGTTTTCCGTTAAGCACTACTAAAAAAAGCCTTTGAACGTTGGTTAGGTCAGCTTGACTTGTATTCCCTAAGTCTAGAACCGGATTTGGTTTTCCGTTTTCACTACTAAAAGGCCTATGACCGTGGCTTTGGTCGGCTTGACTGTATTCCCTAACGCTTAAACTGTCATTGTTTTCCGTTAAGAACTACTGAAAAAAGGCTTCTAGTGTTACCGTGGGTTTGGTCAGCTTGACTGTATTCCCCTCGACAAGAGCCGAACTTAGTATTCCGTTTAGCACTACTAAAAAGGTCTATCACCGTGGGTTTAGTGAGTTTGACTGTATTCCATGAGGCTGGAACCTGTCCTTGTTCTAGGTTACAAACTATTTAAAAGTCCTATCACCGTGGGTTGGTCAGCTTGACTGTATTTCATGAGGCTATAACCAGACTTGGTTTACTGTTTACAACTACTAAAAAGACCTATCACCGTTAGTTTGGTCAGGTCGACTGTATTCCCTGAGGCTAGAACCGGACTTGATTTTTCCGTTTAGAACTACTAAAAGGCCTATCACCGTAGGTTTGTTCAGGTTGACTGTATTCCCTGCGGCTAGAACCGGAACTATAAAAATGGCCTATCACCATGGCTTTGGTCTCCCTGATTTTAGATTAGGAGTTGGTTTTCCGTTTAGAACTATAAAAAGGCCTATCACCGTGGGTTTGTCAGTTTGACTGTATTCCATAAACCTACGACCGCGCTTGATTTGTTTCGATGGGAACTTCTAAAAAGGCCTCTCACCGTTGGTTGGTCAGCTTAACTGTATTTCTTGAGGCTAAAACCAGACTTGGTTTACCGTTTACTACTACAAACTACAAATTAGGCCTATCATCGTTGGTTTGGTCAGCTAGACTGTATTCCCTGAGCATAGAACCGGACTTGTTTTTTGTTTAGAACTACTAAAAAGGCCTATTACTTTGGGTTTGGTCAGCTTGACTGTATTCAAGGAGGCTAGAACCAGACTTGGTTTTTCGTTTAGAACTACTAAAAAAGCCTATTACCTCGGGTTTGGTAAGCTTGATTGTATTCCCGGAGGCTAGAATCGGACTTGGTTTTCCGTTTATAAGTACTAAAAAGGCCTATCACAGTGGGTTTAATGGACTTGACTGTATTGGAACGCTATTTCTCCTTTCCGTGTATAAAGTTTATAAATTTTCGTAGAAAGCATTTTTTGTCAGACGCAAAACGTTTAAACACCATATTTCTGATTCCGTTGCGGATACAATTTTGTTTTAGTTTGGGAGGCCTTATTTACAGTAATATAAGATAGAAAACCCTAGCCTAAGCAAAACGCCCCGGAGATTTTCGCGTAGTATGTTTTTTGGACCGGCAATTTGTACTTTCTGTATATAAAGTGAATAAATTTGCGTTAAATAAAACACTATTTTCTCAATCCTACCGATGAATCACGTTTTATCTGATTCCGTTGCGGTATCTTTCTTTGTATAAGTTTGGAGGGTCTTCATCACAGAGATATAAGTTACAAAAGCCTAGCCGGGAGATTTCAGCGTGGCATGATCGTGGTTTGTTCTGAAGAATTCGAAACAACATCTTTGAGTATAAACCCTTCTGAAACTGAGACGTACATGTAATATGATAAAGATAAATATCACAATTAAAAATAATTTATGTATCTTTATTTCACACAAAAGTATTGAATATGATATTCTTGTACATGTTATCATGTTTGTGTTAAATTTTTACACTAGTCATGAATTAAACATTGCTATCAACTAAAAGTAAGGATTCAAATACAAAAAAAAATACACAAGTAAGCACTAATTTTAATACCCCCTCCCAAATCAGACTTTAAAAGTAAGTTTAAGAACGTCCATGCTATAAATCCTCGCTAATCTGGAAATTTTGTCCGGTCCCGACCATGTCCGGTTTTGTGTGATTTTACTGTATTTTAATTTACGCTAATGAAAAAAACAACAACAAACATATGGTTATAATCTCTTTAATGACAATCTAATCATTCTGAATAAATTTTAATGTATCACAGACAGTTAGAGGTAGAAAAAATATTTATTGCGCATGCTGTTAAGCTTTAAACAATCAAATTGAAAGACATTGAGGTATGATCATTGAGACAAACAAATACCCTACACTAAGGAGCCATATCTTATAATTTGTAACGATTACGCTTAAGTACTATTTTACTTAGCACTGTCATTATTGTATACCAGGTTCCAATATTTATATAACTGTCATGACTAGGGTTATCTTTGAACTGCACATTTGTTTCTACATGTGTGTCTGAAATCAAAGTTTTAGTATCATTCTTGTTTTCTTGTGAATATGAACCTACATTTTCATCTTCAATATCGCACGTATAGTCTGATGCTGTGAAATTACATGCAGCGTTTGCACAAACTTTATTTTTCATTTCATTGGTATTTGGGTTTGAAACTTCAATTTGAGAATTTACTTCTCCCTCTTCGTTATTTTCAGGAGGTAGTTCATTTTGAATGGCTTCTGACATGTTATCGGTATCTTGTTCATTTGTTTCATCATTAATCTCATCTGCATTAGTTTTGCCTCTATGTATAAGAAGGCAATCTCCATCTACATTCACAAGTTGAATATCAAAATCATTACTCTCATAATCATCTTCAGCATTATCATCACTAACAGTATCCCCAGTTCCCTGACAATCAGTTACTCCCTTAATTGTCTCAGTGTTTAAGTCTTTAATCATTTCTTCATTATCTTCTATATGTTGCGCTTTAATTAATTCTATTTTTGGAATATTGGCATCGTTCAAAGAGGTTTTGTTTACTATCTCATCAGTAGAATGTCCATCGTTGTCAGATATTTTCAAGTCAGCTATAGAAATGACATCATTTATTATTTTAGGACCCTCTGGATAATCAATCGTTGTTCGTGGCACGTCCACGCCGTTCTGGACCTCTGCTCTGGCTGAAGCTACTGTATCCTCAATCAAAATACCATCTATCACTATAAAATCTTTGTCAAATGTCATATCGTCAAA